>NW_021604681.1:2132404-2137922 GCF_004785775.1 Grammomys surdaster | reverse complement strand
TCTCTCTCTCTCTCTCTCTCTCTCTCTCTCTCTCTCTCTCTCTCTCTAATATTTGGCTGTGGTTCTCTGAATCTGCTTCATTAGCAGCCAGAGTAAGTCTGTCTGATGTCACTCACTATATATTATAGTATAAAATTAATCATATATAAGTATGAATAAAGTCAATTTGACTGGTAGCACTTTGTTTATCAAAACAAAGAATTGAATTTGACTTTTCAGCCAGAATTCCACAACTTTTGCACTAAGTCCTAGGTAGGGCCTATCATAAGCTTTGCATTAAAATCATCAGGAGAACATTAAACACGTTGATGCCTATCTTACCCTTAGAGATTCCACCTAATTGGTATATCATAGAGCTTAGACTGGAACTTTTAAGGTTTCCAGGAGTTTTTAAGTGTGCTTAAAATAGTAAGGACCACTAATATTGAGAACTACTTCTTTAAAAGCAAACAGACTTGTTGTTAGCATAAAACCAAGCTAGAATGCAGGTGTGAATAGGTGTTGTTGGAATGTAGAGGAAGCTAAGAATTGGAAAAACCAACAGACAAAATATTGTGTCCTAGGGGAGATGTTCATGATTTCATGCAGAAAGGAAAAGACAGCTGAGGGAGCACCGGAGTATTACCACCACTTCTACTTCCTTCACCATCCCACCCTACCACTTCCCACCCCTCCCCCACCACTGCCAACAGTACTCTTATTCATATTCTAAGTGTTTCTTTAGCTGCTATCTATGCAATAAAGCACATGATCTGCACAAAAATACTCTGAGGTAAATATCGCTGTTTTAAGGGGGGGTGGTGACAGAAGACATAAGGGCTAGAAATATTTTAAAATTTGCTTTTGATAAAGGAGCAAAGCATGTAACACATACCTACAGATAGCTAGACAGATAGATAGATAGATAGATAGATAGATAGATAGATAGATAGATAGATAGATAGATAGGTGGGTTAATTAGTAAATCATAAAACAATAAATATATAATATCAGACATTTGTTACTTCTAGTAACAGGAAAGAGGGCGAGGGGATAACACATGGGTAGATTTAATTTTTTTACTAGGTGGTAGTTTCACAGTTGTTTATTTTGTTTATATATATATTATAATATGGCTATGAGTCAATCATGATAGCATACCATGGGGATGTAAATGATCCAACTGTTTGCAGAAGTACACATGAAAAGAGAAGGGACAAAGAAGACAAGAAAGAGAAGGACTATAGCAAAAAAAAGAGATTTCAGTAAGGTTAGGGGTAGATATTTAACTTCCAGCACTGTCTATTGATCTTGAGCCCCAGTGACTTCAGAATATCAAGCTTACTTGTCTTACACAATCAGCCCAGCAATAATAGTATGGGAACTCACTTGGGCTTCATGTTCTTGAGGGGTGGTCCTTGTGCTTTAAAGAATTGGCATTAGCTAGGAAGCTTGTAACCATGGGGATAAGAAGAGGAGCAACAGTGGGTGGACTGGTCTAATTTACATGCATTTCCTATTTCCCACTAGCATCGTCTAGAGCTGGTCCAGGAAATGTAGATAGCAGCATGATGCCACCAGATATCCAATTACTGACTTTCTGCATGTTACTTCGCCATAAATGATTAGTGTTATCTGATTCCTTGGGTCAAAAATGGACACACTGTGATGGATCGTGACAAGTTAACACAGGCCCCCTACCCTACCTGCTAATTTGATCCCTATTTCTTTTCATTGTTTCTCTAGTATTCTGACAGCAGAGCTAAAAAACTTTCAAGAGGCTGCAGTTAGTCACAGCTACACTTCTTTTTTAGTTTTCTCTAATTTTGTTGAGAATTTCATGCACAAATATAATGTTTTGATCAAATCGACCCTAAGCTCTTTCCCCTCCAACTCCTCCTGCACCCAAATCTGTGTACTCTTTTTTAAGTTTAATGCTGCTGCTGTGCTCATGTATGTAAAGTAACATTGATAGTCCATCAGGGATTGTATATGAAAAATGCTGACTCTCCTCCTACCCCCAGCCCAAGAAGACATCAATTATCAATAATTCTTCAGCTCGGAGCCTGCTGTAAAACAGTTGGTTTCTGGGTGCAGCAGGGCTATTGTACATATGAACCCAAATGACTGTGAGTACATACAAAAGACCATCACAAGATTAGGCTGGCACAAATTCCAACATCAATGGGAGGAAGGCATCATAGAGTCCCACCTCAAGCTGAGGAGCTATGGGCATATGATGACTATAGAAAAGAAGAGAACCATAGATGTAAGACATGAAAGTATAAGGAGGGCTTGGAGGTAGAGGAAGGAGAACAATGGGAGCGAGAGTGGGCTATAGTCAAAGACTGATGATGAAAATATAGTGTATACATATAGGGAATGGTATAATGAACCCAATTACTTAGTAAAATTTATAAATGTTAATAAAGTATAATTTAAAAAACAATCAGACCACAGGGGAAATAAATGAGAATATTTTTGGAGACATTGTGAAACTGAAATTACAAATGAACCTTCAAATAGGGTTGTTTAGTGGGTTATATGAGACTTGGCTTCAAACCTCCTCTCATACATAAAAACAGGCCATCTTAAAAGTAAACTGCTCTATTTCTTATTTCTCCATTTAATTTCACACCATAACAAACATAAAGGGATGAAAGCTGCAGTAAGCTTATCAACAGGCCTTTATGTTGTCTGACAGCATCCCAGAAACTGAGAATGGCCCTGCAGTAACAGAGAGAAGACTATTCCAGTCTCATACAGGGCTCACAACCTATGGTCCTCACGACAATGCCTATCTCAGTAAGTCTGGCCGTTCTGCTTTCATGCCTGTTGTTTTGTCTTAAGTCGTAGCCTTCTACACACACATCTTGACTTCCACACTGTTATCTTCCTACTTACTGTCCACAACACAACAGTCTAAAGTTTTCTTTGGTACAACTTTAGTTGTGTTTTTTTCCCATGTGTTTGTGAAGGTGCTTTTGTCTTCCATTTCCTTCTTTCCATCTCCTGTGATTTAAGATCTCTGAGTCCAACTCCTAGACTCAACTCTGGCTCTCTTCCATCCTTTAGATTCGCTCTCCTTTCCCAACAATTCTCTTATTGAAAATAACTTTAATAAGAACCTAACTTAATAGAATTGGGGGATTTGTACCAATCAGCCTATAATTTACCTCTACTGAAATCCTAGAGAGTATATTTTTGCAAGGGTTACAATGAGCATATATGTATTCTGTGTTTAAGTGATACATCATACATGGAGAGAGGTGGATTTTTTGAGTTTCTTATGCTTGCCCTAGCACTAGATCCCGAAATTATGGCCCTCATGCCTCTTCCTACTCAAACATGGCTATTGAACAGATGTCCCTGAGATAGAGACATCCAGAGAGCCAAATCAAAGGGTAAGTTAATTCCAACTAGGAAATCATGGCAGAGAAAATTATCTTCGTGGCAGGGTTAGAGAAGTTCAACTAGCTTAGCCAGAGAAAGAAATTGGCAGAACCAGAATACAGGTGGCCTCCTTTTCCTCTGCAGAGTAAGTGTGTGAAACCAGATGTGAAATCAGCTTAGGTTTTAAAATCTATAGGCATATATCTCTCACATAGATACCTATAGACATCTAGAAATGCAGATAAGAATAAGTTATGTGCTCAAGGAATGAGAAAAGCATTAGTTAGTAAAGCACTCGTTCACCTCAGCAACTTTGAGAATAAACTTATGGGCATGGAAGCTTCTGTTTGCAGTGGTACTGATGACTTCAAATTTGTAGTTGAGAATGCGACATCAAAGGCTTTCTGGAACAACCTGCCCCTCCCCCTTCCCAAAAAAGAAACAGACTAGACAGGAAAGCCATTCAAGAGAATCCATAAAATTGTGATAAAGATACTTGAAGCTCTTCATAATTGATGGTTTCTGGTAGGGGAGGGTGGGGATAGCATGCAAAAAGACTCATATTACCTTTAAGGAGCTGGCCTTTGGGAGTTGCACAATGTTCCAATGAGTAAATGGATAACATGTATTATACTTGGCATATTTTTTCTTTGTGTGTGTGTGTGTGTGTGTGTGTGTGTGTGTGTGTGTGTGTGTGTTGTATAACACAAGGGTGAGATAGTGGACCTAGGAAGAATGGGAAATGGGTGTCATTGGTGTGTATTGTGTGAAATTCCCAAATAATCAATAAAAAATATTATGTTGGGAAAAAAATAGAGAACAACCATTCATTGAGGGTTAAGAAACAGATACTCTTTTCTTCAGAAAAGGAAACTGAGGCTAAAGGATGTCAGCCAACTTGCTTTATGAAGCATCGAATTGATACTTGAACAAAGTAACAGAAAGTGGTCTGGTCCTGAGGAGATAACTCAGTTGATAAAACTAAGGTGGCGATCAATTGAGGAAGACACCCAGTGTTAACCTCTGGTCTCTGTGTGTATTTGCATTTATACAAACCAGCACATACCACACACACACACTCACACACACTCACACATACTGCCTCACCTCCATGTTGCCTAGGTTTGTATTGCTATCAAGACATAAGGCAGAGAAAAGGGAGATAGGCCATCAAGGCCCTGACATGTAGGAATGCTATAAACCATGTAGTGAACTAAGTTTGTGAAAGCCTCACTCTTGGGGGCAGCCCAGCAAAAGATTAAGAGTGACTGTGTCATATAGCTGCCACCCTGCTAGCTTCAATGGCCTCATGCTAGTCATTTGGGTTTGCCAGTTTGTACAAAACTAGAAAGAGAACCCTACGTTTGAAATTAACTTCATACTCCAATTGGTACATTTCAGCTGATTTCCCTTCTATTTTAACCGACCAAGCATTGAAGACACAAATTAAATAATTATATCACTTTTAAAGGTTAATTGCTTTCCAAAAAACAATGTCAACTTGTTAGAGACTTAATATAGTAAAATGTTTTTTCTGTTACAATATAGTCCAACTAAATGTTTTAATAGGCAACTTCTCCTATGATGGTTCTTAAACTAAACCTTTATCCATTCTTTCCTAGGAGTTCTTGTCTTCTGAATTTAAGATGAAATGAGTAAATAGGGATAGAACGAGGAAGGAAAGGAGAGACTTCACACAAAAGATCTGAAAATTAAACACATTTCTTCTATTCATATCCAAGTTACCAGAATGAGGTTAGTTATATGGTCCTACCTAACCACAATGCAGTCTAACAGTTACACCAAAGGCAAACACAGAGGTTACAGATAATGATAAAAAAATTAATTGGTTTTCAGTTGACATCCCAACATGGATGGGGGAAATTTCACAAGTCCCCACTCCTAAATAAGATCTGCAGGCAATTAATGTGTATTCAAAGATGGATGAATCATCTTCTCCAGGAATAATCTTCTAATAGGTTATACAATCTAAAGTGGTTGGCCCTAAATAAGTATATCCATATAGGTAATAATAAGTGGACTCAATCAATTATACACATAGACACACACACAAATGGTCATGAATTTGGGGTGGAACATGGGAGGAGTTGGAAAAGAAGAAGTGGCATGTAAATGATGTAAATAT
>NW_021604681.1:2031725-2132304 GCF_004785775.1 Grammomys surdaster | reverse complement strand
GATGTTTTCAGGGCTAACTGAATAACCAGTTGTTGTGCAGTTTCCTGGGGAAGACTATTTCTTCCACACTCAGTGTCTTTTAGTTGCCTATCATTCTTTGTGGATGATCAAGGCCTCATGGGTTTCCCCCAAACAACTTTAGCATGTCTGTTGGTGTCATCCTTTTTCAGCTAATGTTTAGGCAGCCATGCTGGTGTAGCTTTTGATGTTACTAGGAGGGACAGTTGCACAGCAAACTTCCTGATCCTCTGGCATTTGCAATCTTTCCTCACCCTCTTCTGTAATATTCTCTTGGCCTTAGGTATGCGGTTTGTTTATGGATTTGTCCATTTTAAATGGACTCCACAATTCGGCATTTTTGTGGTTTTCTGTAATGCTCCCCACAGATTGGAAAGAGAAGTTTCCTTAAGTGTGGATATAAGGGCAAATATTTAGAATGTAGTTAACAAATTATGCTGGTCTAAGAAAGAAGTTGGATGTTCTCCTCCAGAATATATTACTTCACTAACTCTGTGGTGTTTGCTAGGTTTTTATGTGAAGGAAGCCATGCATTTGAAAGATAGCAAGGCCCAGTACTCCGGAGAATTGGGAAGGAGGAAAGTGAAGAGAAATGTGATATGTTTGTATTATAATCTCAAAAAGGAAAGAAAGAATTATGACTCCATTTTGTTACAAGGATGCAACACAGGAGACTCAATATGTGAGTACAAATTTGTTATAAGAAGCAAGTTCATTCTGAAACTAAGTGGACTTTAGCAAGATGATAATTAACAGAGCAGGTATGTTTGTTCCAGAGGCTCTTATGGACTGGAAGGTTGGCTGTCAGTGTGGCATTGTTGAGGGATGGTAGAGTCTCTTTAAAAATGTGGATTAAACTAAGGAAGCTTAGGAGTAGGATAAATAGTCTTCCTCAGGGACAAGCACCCCTATTGGCTATCCAATATCAAGTGGTCAGCTCTAATATAAATAGAAGTAACACTAACTGGACTAACTATATACATCACTAAATGGACTAACTATAACATTTCAAGAATACCAGGCCATGAATTAAGAGTTAACAAGATCAAGAAGGGTTAGAGGGAGGAAGGGGAACTTGGAATGAATATTCTTTTTGAAAATCAAAAGCAAACTGAGAAAAATGAGAAAAAAGGGAAAAGAGAGAAAATGGTCTGGGACAAAATGATTAGATCCCCAGAGGTAAAGTATAATTAACCCTCAGAAGATGTCAATCCTGCTCTTGCATGGTGACTTAATCATGGAACTAAGTTGTCCTTACAAAGGGGCATGCTCAACCACTCAATCCTGGATTCCTGGCTCTCTATATAACTCTTTCAACAGCTTACCTATGTTTCTCTGCTATGTTGTGACACAAGCAAGGGTTTCTTTTTTGCCAAAGGCAAAGCCGAAGAAAACTCCTTGTCTTGGAGTTTCAGCTCTTATAACTGTGAGAAATAAACTATCTTCCATGAAGTACTCACTTTTAACTGTTTTGTTATAGCAATTAATCATGCAGATACACACACACACACACACACACACACACGGTGTGTGTGTGGGGAGAGAGAGAGAGAGAGAGAGAGAGAGAGAGAGAGAGAGAGAGGGGGGGGGGGGGATACATGGACTAAGGATATAGTTTAATTGATAGAGAACTTTCCTAACCTACCTGAAGTCCTGTGTTTCTTCCTAGCACCGCTTAAAGCTGGTATGTGATGTATGCTTAGTCATAGCACTTGAGAGGCAAAAGCTGGATTATCAGAAATAAGGGAATTCAAGTCCAACTTGGGATACAAGACCCTACTGTAAAATAAATAAAATACTAATATGGAGATAGATATAGCTAGTAAAGCAGTTATTATTTGAAATAATAATATGAATATATCCACTTCCTGAATTACTTCCGTTTTAAATGATTGATTTATTTTTATTTTGCATGTGTAGATGTTTTCCCTGTGTAATTCCACATGCATGCAGTGCCCAAGGGGGCCAGAAGAGGGCAGCAGATCCTCTTCCTCTGAACTGCAATTACAGACTGTTGTTGCTGGAAACCCAACCTGGGTCCTCCGGGTCCTCCAGTGCTCTTAACCACTGACCCTCCAACCCCCAAGTTACTTAGTTTTTAATTTTGTAGGATAGGCAGCTATAACATGAAGGCCAAATACATAATTTTATCATTTATAGTCTTTGTGTTATATTCTAGAATTGTTGATTGTATACACACACACACACACAAACACACACACACACTACTTTCTGTCTTCAGACCTTCTGTCTTCAGACCTTCATATATACAATTCTTCACCAACCCTCTTTCTTATAACCAGTATTATTCTGTATCACTATGTATTTAATTCTTTTAGTTTGAGCATGTTAGATCATGTGTTAGTTTTTGTTTTGCATCTGGCTTATCTCAGCTACTTCACAGTTTTTCCCTATATATCAGTTTACACAGTCATCCTACACCAGATGTTCGAGTTGCCTCCGTATCTTGGCTAGTGTGAGTAATATGCAATAAGCATGAGTTAAATATCTTTCCAGGGTGAGCTCACTTATTTAGGGTCTGTGGATGAAAGAGGGAATCCTGGTTCATGCACTTTTGCATTTCTTTAGAAAATTTCACACTGCTTCCCTTGAGTTTTGTACATTCCTATTTCCTTAGATGCTTTTTTCATGTCTTCCCTTATTGATAATGGCCATGTTCACAGATAAGTAGGATACTGCATAGGTGTTTTGTTTGGCATTTCCTTGGTAATGAGATACATTGAGGATGTTTTAAATATATGAGCTAGAAATTTGATGTCTTTGTATTTATTGCTATTATTGTCTGTGTGTGATGAGAGAGACAATAGACAGTGCAGGATGAGGAGAAACATGTGCCCCAGATAGGATCTGGAGGTCCCAAAACACTGCTCAGGAGTCAGTTCTCACTGTCCATCTTACTGAGGCAACACCTCTCTTGTTTCTGCTGTTTCATTGAGGTATTCAGATAGCCAGACTGCAATCTTCTAAGCAGTTCTCACTCTGGGAGTCCTAGGATTACAGATTTACTTACTACATTGGGCATTTTTATGTGGCTTCTGGTATGTAAACTCAGGCTGGGAGGGTGGGGCAGCAAGTGCTTTTGCCGATGACACCATCTTGCCAGCCACATTTCTTGTCTACTTTTGAGAGATGCCTTTTATTCATTCACAACTTGAATTATTCATTTTTGTATTATTGATTTGTGTGAGTTCTTTTAAAATTCTGGACACTAGCCCCTTACCTATTGTATGGTTTCAAAAATATTTTTTGTTAATTGTTTTCTTTACCGTACATAATCATTTCAGATTGATGAAGCCTTCATTGATTCATTTCTAGTTTGGTGGCCTGAGGATTTTTTTTAATTGAGAATAGTTTTTCCCCATATAATATATTCTGATTACAGTTTCCTCTCTCTCTACTCATACCAGCACCTCCTCACCTCCCCTCCCAGCCAGATTCACCTCCTTTCTATTTCTCATTATTATCCCTAGGGGATAATAATAAAATCAAATAAATAAGTAAACCAAATCAGAAATATTACAAAACAATGGAACATGAAAAAGAACCAAAGGAAAACCACAAGAAACACATATAAAAGCAGAGAACCACGCGTTCACACACGGGAATCCCATAGAAACCTAAAAGCAGAAGCTATAATATGTATGCAAAGAAAAGACTTACAAGGATAAAAAACAAGCCTAGACTTAATATTATCAGACAAAGAACCTCCTAAGATGCCTCATTTTTTTCTGTTGGCCATCCAGAGCTAGATATACCAGTGGTTTGTTTTCTCAATAAAACCCCCTTGGAGAAAACTACTAAGTTTTCATTTGCAAGTGGTTATGAACTGGAGATACCTTATGGGTTAGGGTCATATGTACACTTCTACTTTCATCTCTAGGACTCCACCTCGTGCAGAACTGTGCAAGCCTCATGCATGCTGTCAGAGTATATGTAAGTTCATTTGTGCCAGCCCTGTTGTATCTAGAAGGCCTTGATGTCTTGGTGTCCCACATCTCTTCTGGCTCTTCCACTATTCCTGCCTCCTCTTCTACAGTTTCCTGAGCCATGAGAGAAGCAATTTGACAGAGGCTTCCCCTGGATGTTCCAAGACGTTCCAAGATCTTTATGATGTTTGACTGCGGCTCTCTGTATTTATTCCCATGTGTTGCAGGGGAACTTCTCTCATGATGGCTGAGCAAGGCACTTAACTATGAGTATAACTCTTATGAGTGATTTTTATTGCTATGTTCCTTTAGCAGAACAATAGTATTTAGTTGTCCTCTAGGTAACAGGCCTATTTATTCTCAGATTTGGGCTATCCCAGCAGCATTGGGTATTAGTTGCATCTTATGTAATGAATCATATCTTGAATCAGGTATTAGTTGTTTATTCCCATGGTAGACAGGTATTTCTTATAGATCAAGGAGTTTGTATCTGGTTTCTCTTTTGGCAGCGTGTAGAATACCATCTATGACCATGACTATTAGGATGAAGGGATCAAAAACATGATGAGCAAGTGGAGGTGAGGTAAGGTAACTGGAATAACGGCCAAAACTAAATGTTATTTGAGGAGCCATATGGAAACCTAATGCAGGAAAATCTTCCTAAAACCTGTACATATATGAATGTAATCTTGAAAAAATTGTCAAACAGTGAGGGAGATAGACCCTCAAATTGACATCGCTTGTCACCAAATGAAACTTCCAGTACCAGGAATGGGTTACATCTAATCAAGTTCTTGGTCAAAGGGGTTTTATGGGAACTCCCAAACAACCCAGGATACTGTTAATGATATTGATGACTCTTCACAAACTGATGGTAAGTCCCTATTGCTGTAGACAACAAATACACACCTCACTGAATATGGAGAAGTCAAACTCATGCCTACCTAGAACCTTAATATTCATGTCCCAAGTTTTTAATGTGCTCTACAAAACACTCATCACAAAGGCCAATCTCTAGGCCTTTCCTCCCAGTGGATTTATAGTTTCTAATCTTACATTTGGTTTGTTACTCAGTATAATTTTCTTTTTTGTATATGCTGTCGGGTCACTTTAATTCTTTTGTGCTTGTCTCAATGTAGTTGAGGGTAGATGAGGTGGCTTATCTAGTTAAAGGCTCTGTTGCCAAGCCTGATGATGATTGAATTCTGTCCCTGGAACCCACAAAATGGAAAGAGAGAATCAACTCTGTAATTAGTCCTATAAATATTAATTCAGGAATGCCCCACACGCACACACATTAAATCAACAAACACAAAATAAATAGATAAATATTTTTAAAACAGCCTAGTTTATTGTATGTATTAATCTATTTTCTGTTTTTAACTAGATACTAGCACCCAATATTTTGAGATCTATAAAGAAATCAGGTATGTGGCAAAGAAAACTTTCCTTGATAAGAGAAAAAATATATCACAAATAAAATATACTCATATCTGTGAGTCTAGGTACAAATACTTAGTATGCAGTTGGAGAATATGCTAGTTAGTAACATGGTAGTTGTAGATTCTTCTCTGAGATACTTGACTTCACTATCACTGTGTAGTTGCCTGGTTCCCAGTACCAGTCATGGTTTTCCTCCTGTTGGGTATCTTAATTACAATTAAAATATTGTTGTTATGCATGCTACTACTGCACTCTTTGGATTATTGTGCCATGCTGGCTACTTTATGGTTCATAGATGTCATAGCTGGAAAGTATTTACTGTTGGTTGTTCCCTCCTTTGGAAATCTTCACGGTGCCATTTGATACCATGAAAACTAGTACTCAGGGTAGATACATTGAGGTCAGATCCAGCTCAGAAACTCCTAGGTCTTCTGTCTGAGTATATGATGTTTTTAGCAATGAAGAGTTACCTTCTACCTCATTCACATTTATGTATGTATGTAACAATAATTAAGAAAAAAGAGGTAATAAATTTGAAAGAGAACAAGAGGGTATATAGGTAGTTTTGTAGGAAGAAACAGTAAAGGGAAAATTATGTATGTTCAGTCATGAATTGTGTTCCAACAAAAGTGATTTTTTCTATTTGAATTTACTTTTGAACTTCTCAATGTGTTCCTCTTGTCCATTTCTTTTTATCCCACTACTATGCCAGAGCACAACTCTTTTGATTAGCATTTCTTTGTAATATAATTTAAAAATCAGTGACAATGATGCTACCACCTCTGTTTTCCTTCTCAGAACTGTTTGTCTATATGGATTCTTACATATTTCTGTGCCAATATCGGGATAATCTTTATGTTTGTAGAAAGAATGCCACTGGAACCTTAGAAGGAATTATGTAAATCTGTATATTAGTTTGTATGATATACAGAATAAAGCAATAATAATTCTTTCAATCTATGGATATAGTTATATCCATGTATTTGTATTTCCAAAATATGGGGTTTGAACCTGATTCTAAATGGCCTAGAAATTACTGGAACTAATAACAGCTTACATTTTCCAACACCCAGTACAATTTTCTGCATTAGGCAATGTAGCTAGTAATAGATATTAGATACAATCATAGGTAATAATACATTATAATAGGCATTATGCTAAGTGTTTTGCATATGTATTAACTCATTTATTCTCATTTTAATGAACTAAATGTCACAATTACACAAAGTTTGGGGATGAGGGTAACAAGACAAATGATTTTTTTCTTTTTCTTTTACTTTTTTTTGTAATTTATTTTTTCTCAAATCGTAATTCATTCACACAGGGGTTATAAACACAGAAAGGCAGGATGTGGGGAAGGGGATGACACTAGAGTGTGGGTGATCAGGGGGAATACAGATAAAAATCAGAACTGGGTATCGGCTGGGTGAAGGTTCAGGGGACAAGTCACTATGACTCTGCCTATGACTTGCTTGTCCTTATCTAAGTTGGTATTGTTTGCCAAGGCTACCTATTTACAAGGTCTATGACTACTCAGACTGGTAAATTTCCACAAAAGCTGCCTAAGACAAATGATTAAATGAAAAACTTTTCTACAGTTTTACAGATCCTGACTAATCAAGTCAGAGAGACTTGCAGTTCACACTCTTACCAAGTATTTCATATAAAGACACTAGCATATTTCTGACTCTGTATATATGGACAGACAGCTCTGGCCTTAGAAGGATTTTATATATGTCTAAATTGAGAAGTTAGGCTTCCATTTTAGATATATTTATGTAAAATATGATGTACTATTTTTAGTGAACAAAATATGTAGTGTATATTAACATTATTAGGAACTTTCATGGAACTGGTAAGAGTAGCAAAGTATTTAGAGTCGATTGATATTGACAGTCTAAAATTTTAATATTGTTTTAAGTTGTGGCTTGAAGAATTAACCAATCAGTGTGATATGCTGGATTGTCAACTTAGTAGTATATTGACACAGAAATGTTTATATTTTCCTGGTAAGGCATATAAGAAAGATATTCTCTAATAAAATCAAATATGCTTTAGGTATATACTATATTTAAAGCTTCTATGTAAACAAATATGTACACTACTATTAGTAGCGACATTCTTCATAAAATTCAAAATCCACCCTTCCAGTCTGTACTTCCACTGTGACAGATCAGTGCATGTGCCCCTCTCAACACTTCACAGTCTGCAGACCTCCCAGGAGAGCCTGCTGCAATCAGGGACATAGGAGGATCCAGACAGAGATACCCCGGCCAGTTAACACCAGAGATAACCAGATGGCAAGAGGCAAGCACAAGAATATAGCCATCAGTAGCTTGTACTTTGGCACAATCAGAACCCAGTACTGCCACCACAGCAAGCCCTAGATACCAAGTAACATATAAAGGCAGACTTGTCAGAATTACACCAGACTTTTTTATGGAGACTCTAAAAGCCAGAAGATCTTAGACAAACGTCATGCAGACCCTAAGAGAAAACAAATGCTAGCCCAGGCTACCATATCTAGCAAAACTCTTAATTACCATAGATTGAGAAACCAAAATATTCCATGACAAAAGCAAATATATATACATATGTGTATATATAAGTCCAGCCCTATAGAGCATGTTAGAAGGATGTTAGAAAAAAAAAACTCCAATATAAGGAGGGGATCTATAACAGAAAAAGCAAGAAATTAATCAAAAAACTTTAAAAAAGAAATTAATAATCTCACAGCAACCCAAGAGAGAGAATAACACACATATAATAACACCTCTAACCACAAACATAACATGAAGTAACAATCATAAACTCTAAACATCAATGGACTCAATTCCCCAATAATGAAACATAAGCTAACAGACTAGATATGCAAGCAGGATCCAGCATTTTGCTGCATACAAGAAACACACTCAACCACTGGACTAATGTTGGGGACCCCACGGTTGAATTAGGGGAAAGATGGAAGAAACAGAAGAACAGCGTAACCCCATAGGAAGACCAGCAGTCTCAACTAACCTGGAGCCCTGAGATCCCTCAGACACTGAACCACCAACCAGGCAGCATACACCTGATATGAGGCCCGCAACACATATACAGCAGAGGACTGCCTAGTCTGGCCTCAGTGAGAGAAGATGCACCGAACCCTTTAGAGCATCAGTCTTCTGTCTGAAGTATATGATATCTTTAGCAATGAAGAGTTACCTTCTACCTCATTCACATATATGTATGTAACAATAATTAAGAAACCTGAGGCCCCAGGGAAGGGAAAATCCTCTGTGGTGGGGTGCACCCTATTGGAGACAATGGGGAGGAGGAATGGAATGAGGAAATGTGGGAGGACGGACCAGGAGGTGGGGCAATGGCTGGAAAAAAACTGTTAAAATTCAAATTGCCACAAAGAAGTGAATAAACATATTATCATATTTATAAACAATATAAAATAATTTTACCTCAAAATTAAATTCTTATAAAATGCTGTAATATGTACAAACCTTGAATTTTATGATAATTAAAAGAAACCAGGTATGATATGAAATATCATA
The DNA here is from genome assembly GCF_004785775.1 of Grammomys surdaster. NCBI lineage: Eukaryota > Metazoa > Chordata > Mammalia > Rodentia > Muridae > Grammomys > Grammomys surdaster. The sequence continues at coordinate 2,123,351 of NW_021604681.1, read as the reverse complement.
TATGTAAATCTACAAAATAGAAAGCTCTTGGAGGTTTTTAGGGGTAAGGAGAATTAAATAGGAGGAAGAAAAGCTTAAGATTGTTATCATATAAGGAGTTGCATACCAGTGCATGGTCAACAATAGAGATTCTTTTTGTTTTGTTTTGTTTTGTTTTGTTTTGTTTTGTTTTGTTTTTAGGAATTCAGCGAACGTTTATTGATGATATTTCAGAGAGTAAAGAGGGCTCCCTAGGCCCCTCCTGTTGTTATCGGGGGTCCGGGAAGGAAATTGTGAGGGAGATGCTCAGTGTTGGGGACAGGGACTCCTCAGCAACCAAGGGCCTCTTTCTTGCTCTCAGTGTCCTTGCTGGGGTGGGTGGTCTAGGGTTTCTTACTCCTTGGAGGCCATTTAGGCCATGAGGTCCACGACCCTGTTGCTGTAGCTGTATTCACTGTCATACCAGGAAATGAGCTTTACAAAGTTGTCATTGAGAGGAATGCCAGCCCCAGCATCAAAGGTGGAAGAGTGGGAGTTGCTGTTGAAGTCGCAGTAGACAACCTGTTCCTCAGTGTAGCCCAGGATGCCCTTCAGTGGGTCCTCAGATGCCTGCTTCACCACCTTCTTGATGTCATCATACTTGGCAGGTTTCTACAGGCAGCATGTCAGATTCACACTGATACATTGGGTGTAGAAACACGGAAGGCCATGCCAATGAGCTTCCTGTTCAGTTCTGGGATGACCTTGCCAACAGCCTTGGCAGCACCAGTGGATGGAGGGATGATATTCTGGGCTGCCTCACGACCATCACACCACAGCTTTCCAGAGTGGCAATCCACAGTCTTCTGAGTGGCAGTGATGGCATGGACCATGGTCATGAGCCCTTCCACGATGCCAAAGTTATTGTGGATGACCTTGGCCTGGGGACTAAGCAGTTGGTGGTGCAGGATGCATTGCTGACAATCTTGAGCGAGTTGCTGTATTTCTTGTGGTTCACACCATCACAAACATGAGGGCATCAGCAGAAGGAGCAGAGATGATGACCCTTTTGGCCCCACCCTTCAAGTGGGCCCCAGGCTTCTCCATGGTGGTGAAGACACCAGTGGACTCTACAACATACTCAGCACCGCATTGCCCCATTTAATGTTAGCAGGATCTCGCTCCTGGAAGATGGTGATGGGCTTCCCGTTGATGACAAGCTTCCCATTCTCAGCCTTGACTGTGCCATTGAATTTGCCATGGGTTGAGTCATACTGGAACATGTAGACATGTAGTTGAGGTCAATGAAGGGGTCGTTGATGGCAACAATCTCCACTTTGCCAGATGCAGAGCAGAAGGCAGCCCTGGTAACCAGGCGCCCAGTAGGACCAAATCCGTTCACACTGACCTTCACCATTTTGTCTACGTGATGAGGCTGGCACTGCATAAGAAGATGTGGCAATATCTGGAACAAGGAGTAGCAGAGAGCCAACAATAGAGATTCTTAATATCATAATTACTAAAAGAATAGAGGGGAAGGAACCAGGGACCAGATAAACATCTTCTAAGCAATACCCATACATCCTCCATCTATGTCCCACTGTAAAATATTTCCTTATCTCTAAAACTACTGCCATACAAAGGAAAAACACTTTGTGGGGTCATTTTGAGGCTTATGTGAAATAATAAATATAAAGGGCTTTGACAGATTCTCACACATAAAATGTATGCATGCTAAAAAGCCACATTTTGCTGCAAAATCATCAATTCAGAAGCTATAATACAACTGATTAAGCCAAAAAGCCACATCAGATTTGTTCTACACTGGAGCATTCAACACTCATGTCCACCTAGGATAAAACAATGTTCCTAATTGTCTCTCATTTTACTCTTTCCTTTTTTGTTTAATAAACACAAGAACTTATTTAGCAGTGAAATCCATATTCAGGCTTTAATTTCTTCTAAGCCTTTCCTCAACATGAGCAATATCAAAATTTCTTACATATGTTACTTGTTTCTTTTCTTGTTTCATGTTTGTAAAGTGAGTTCTGCAATTGACCAACTCCATGCAGTAAAAAATTAGTACAAAATATCCCTGGGCATCCTCTTTCCAAACAGATGATATTCTCAACTTGAAACTTATAAACCTTCCTCACACTCTTTTTAACCTAACCTACAAATGACACAAAATATTCTTTCTTTGCTTTAGTATATTTGAGATCACATTTATCTGATTTTCCCGCAATTTGATAGTGCAGTTAAACTATGTATACATGCCACTATCATTTGTCTAAATAGTAGGCACCTCAAGGGCAGGCATCAGGATTGACCATTCATCCTTTTCAAAGATAAAAACAGACAATGATACACAGTAAACCATCTTTAGAAAGCATCTCTGTCAGCCAGTCAGTGTATATTTCAGATAATAAGTGAACACAGATGCTAAACAACCTTGATCTTCATTTTTCTTCTTTTTGGCTACCTTCATCTGCTGGCAAAAGCCACTGTTACAGGATATGGAAAGGTAAGAGAGATGGAGACTCTCCCAAGTCATTGTCATCCTCCAAAGTTTGAGGCCAATGTACAAGGTACCAGTGCCTATCAGCAATCATGGTTGAAGAATATATTTCTCTGCTAAGCAATTATGGGACCTCAATTAATATTTTTCAGTTTTTAAGTCCCTCCTCAACATAATGAGAATGATTAAAAACAGTACTTACTTTAATAGTGTTGTTAAAATTTTTCATATTTTAATTATTTCTTTTATTTTTGAGATTATAATACAATTGCATCATTTTCCTCTTCCGTTTCCTCCCTAGAAACCTTCCAATATACCCCTCCTTGTTCTCTTTCTAATTTTTACTCTGTTTATTTCATTAATTATCATTACATACACATATGTGTATCCATACACATATATTATTTGTAAATCAAGTATTATAGAATTTGGCGAGTACTATATACTCAAAAATGTTTGTGGGATGATGATAACAGAAAGACATATAAATTATGAGTTTTAGATTGGTTGAGAAATAGAGGTGAATGGGAGGGAGGGGGAAGCTACTATTCCTTCTGAGGAATTGTAGCTGAAAGGGATTGTTGTATGATGGGATAGTTAGAAACAAAAAGTCAGGGTCACTATCTAGCAAATGATCCTTGCTGCCAACTGGAGTAAGACTGTGTTCTTTCAAACCTTTAAATAGTTCTTCTGTTTCTTTATTCTGGCTAGAGGCAGTATACACATCACCTTGATATTTAAGTTCAGGCAACTTGCTTTACCTCTCTGCATTTATTTCTGAAAAAATATCTGAGTATAAAGAAAGATCTGTTACTGATTCCAAAAGCAACAGTAAACATAATGACAATAAATGACTATTCTATTCCTTGAGAATTTTCCTAAAAGACCAAAGCAGTTCTCTCTCACCTTGGTTCATGCTGTGTGTATATGTTTGTCTTTTGTATATGTGTCTAGATTTCTGTCTCGGCCTACCTCTCATTGTTAGATTTAAAGCAACAAGAGTGTTTAACTTAGATGCATGAACATTTGCAAAATGTCAAAAATTGAGAACCATAGCATAGAGCATTGTCTTCCTACTCCTGCTTTCCTGTACTCCAGCAACCTGATTTTGCTAAGATGTGTACTGGTTTGCATCTTTGCAATTGTCTTGTACATTATAGCATGAGTACAATAGATAAAGGGGAGGGGCAGAAAAACCAGAGTTCAAGTCATGGCTTTCACACTTGTGACTTGCCTGGGTTTGCTCTATTTTATTAAGATTTCTTGGATTTTGTTTCCTCATTGAGAAAATGAAGATAAATGACAACTATTTTATAAAGTTGTTACAAAGTTTATGGTAAAATATATGTAAGATTGCTTATCACAGAAAAGAAAGTTTCTATAGCATTTCATTTCCCACTGCTTGATGATGAGTAGGTACCTCATTCAACTTTTATTCAAATAGTCAATAGGTAGGTGTTAGATGTCTATAATATGCACCTTTGACTATGCATATACTTAGTTTATTATAAGGATATATAGTGAAAGCTAGTTTTTGTTTATTTAATATATATATTTAATATATATATATATATATATATTATATATATATATATATACACATATTATAAAGTGCTGTTAGCAAGGCTGGACTCCTTTTTATCCTTATCCTTCTTTTCAATTATGCTGCTCATTATCGTGAATTAACAAGTAATAACATAATAATATATGATCAGTATCATCTTATGTTCCTTCATAATCTTATTTCAATTTGTGTGGAAAATGCATTAAAATGGTAAAGTGTTCAGAGCCAGATTAAAAACTTTTCAATACCAATACCATTCTTCACAAAACTAGAAAATTGTGGAAACATAAAAGAACTGAATAACAGTGCAATCCTGGATGATGAGAACAATGGTGGATGTAGTTTAGTACCTGATTTGAAATCATTCTGAAGAATAGTAGTAAGAAAAACAGCATGATGTTGGCACAAAATTTTATTTGCAGGAAAATGGAAAAATGGAAGAACATTATGTTAAGAAATAATCTAAAGTCAGATACATAATTATTGCCTATATCTTTATGTGAATAAAAACAACTACATGAAATTAAAATATGTGAGAGGCAATATTAGAGAAGAGAAAACGACAAAAGGGAAAGGAAGGAAGCACACAAGAGGGCTATGGCGGGGTCAATATCTTTAAAATATGTCATAGGCATGTACAAAAGTTCATAGTAAAACAGTTACTTGGTATAATAGGTATGTAAAAACAAAATAATGTGTTCACTACTGTAGAAACTTCATTCATTCTTTGGCCTATCCAGACAAAATTTTAGCCTAGCCTGGACTTTTGGCTTAAGGGAAATTGAAGATAATATTCGTTAAATTTTGGATGGGAAATGTTCCCTCCAGACTGATATGTTTAGTTTCGTGTTTTGGAGCTTCTTGCACTGTTTTGAAGGGTATGAAAGTGTTATGAGATGTGGCTAACTGGTGGAGGTAGGTCACTAGGAGTGTGACTTTAAATGGTATATCACTCTCGGCATTAATTTTTGTTTTGTGCTTTCAGATCAGTTATGATAAAGAAGGGTCACCCACTGTATGACCCTACCACCATGGGCTGAGCTGCTCTGATTTACATTCCTTACATAATGGACTAAAAGCTGTCCAAGATCATGAATCAAAACAAATACTTCCTTCCTTAATCTGTTTCTGGCATATTGCCATGGTGATAGGAAACATAACTAAAATGAATATCAATACCAGAGAATTGCACTGCTTTGTGGTTTATAGGCTTTGAGGGCTGGTTTATAAAACAAATGTGAAAATATTTGGACATTCAGATTATGGAATTCTTTGAACTACTATAGATGAATATTATTGGGTCATTCATGTGTGAGTTCTGATGACCACAGTATTGATGGAAATCTACACATTAAAGATTATATACATGAAGTATAAGATGAGAGTAACAGCTTCATTGGGAATTTGATTGGAAGTCATTAATATTATATTATGACAAGGAATCTCTGTACTATGTCATATCATAAAATTCTGAGTGATGCTAACGGCAAAAAACCAGACTGACTTGTTTGTTTAAAGAAATTTCAAGACAGTAAAATACTCAAGATATAACATAGTCACTACTGATAGTGTTTAGCTACGTTTATAGTGAGAACAAGAAGTTCAAAGAAGAACTAAATGAATTATTAAAATATGCAGTTTGTTAAAGAAAGTAGGGTAAGTCCATTTAAAGTCTCAAAACAACTTTTGAAAAACAGTGTCACTTGTTAAAGAGATTAGCACCACTTTAAAGATACCACACAATTCCCACTGTGACGATAGGAGAGTTTCTTGTTGGCATGACTTCTCCAATTGAAGAGTCCAGAGTATGAAAATGCACTTACTTGGAAATACTTTACTGAAAAACTGAGTTCTTTAAAGAGAAAATAATCTATTCAAAAACAGGCAATGGGACTGAACAGAATTCTCAAAAGAAGAAATAAAAATAGCTAAGAAATATCTCAAAACGTGTTCATCCATTGTTTCTAGTAATTACAGAAATTCAAATCAAAACAACTTTGAGATTTCATCTTACCTCAGTGAGAATGACAAAGATCAACAAAACAATCAACAATGATGCTAGAGATAATGTGGGGAAAACAGACTCCTTCAGAGTTATTACAAACTGGCCCAGCCCCTCTGGAATTCATTCTGGAGAACCCTCAAAAAGATAAACATAAGTCTACCATTCGACCTAATTCTCTCAGTCCTTAGCATATGGACTCGACATTCTATTCTTCAGATACCTGCTTAGCCATGTTTATTACTGCTCGAGTCAAAATAGATAGGAGATGGCAACAACATATATGTCCTTCAACTGACAAATCATTGGTGAAAATGTAGTACATATACACGATGGAATGCTCTTTATCTGTAAAGAAATATGAAATCATAAAATTTGCAGGTCAGTAAAGCAAACATATTGAGTAAGTTTATATAACCCAGTCCAAGAAAGACAAACATCATGTGTTGTCTCTCATCTGAGGTTCCTAGGTCTAAATCTTCCGAAATGGGTACATAACCTGAAGTAACTGCAAAGATTAGGAAAGGGAAGGGGAATTGTGAGGGGGGAGCAGTGAAGAAGGGGAATAGCGAGGTAAAAGTAATATGAAGGAGGAAATGGGAAAATGGGGGCATGTTTAACTGAGAGGAAAAAGGAAGGTAATAAAGAAGGGGAAGGAGGGATAGAGGATAAAATAATAGTAAAGATGTCTGAAAAACTCGTATGGGATTATATCATCTATTTTCCTCAAATTACATACAGTACATATATGTGTTCCCATTTAAATAGAAACTTTAAATGTAAATTCCCCACCTGCATTGGCAATGGTTACCCCCAAGAGCCACATGCTATCAATAAAACCACAAACAATAGGGACAAGAAGCTATTTTGTGGTTTGTTGTCAGGGGAGTACAAAAGACTACTGAAACATTATAGGTTATTGTTATTGCACTTGTCTGTATCATACAGGTTTAAAGTAATACTGTAGACACCATTTACTTTGGTCACAAGACCTGGAAGAACAGAAATAGATCTGACCAAAAGCTTCTTCCCTGAGTACTAACTTTCATGGTACAAGAACATGCAAGCTTCCAAGGGAGGGAAGCAACTAATAGTCCTACTTAGCTAGACAGCCTATGAAATGTAAAAATTACTACCATGGCAAAATAACTCTAAGTAGTCAGTCATGGCACTCACACCTTGGTGTGGTAATCAATAGCTCTCTAATTAACATAAGACCTGATCAGCAAGAGGCAAACCATGCTTGATACTGGAAAACTCAGAAAATATCCAGGACTAGCGAGGTCATGAATCTTGGAGGAGAACCTACAACTACCACTTCATTAAACCAGAAGAATTCCTGTGTTCTAAATATTTATAATTAGACACACAGGTAATTGTAACACTCACCCCTCAATTCAAAGAAACTTCTCCTTGCAGCAGATGCAAACTATTACGGAAACCCAAACATTATGTAGATAACACAGGATAGAGTGATGCCAAGCCCTAACTGATCCATTGACAGCACAACTCCAGCACCCAAGGCTCAGGGATCACAGTGGAATATGGGAAGGCTAATTATAAGAACCAGAGAAATAGGATGTGTGCTGTGATTCTACCTCCTAGAAGTACCAGGGAAGGTACATCCATGAAGTCTCAACAATATGGCTGCTAAAAACAAGACTTCAGCAACGACAGCATTAGCATACATGCTAACATGGAAGTAGAGCATCTCAGCCTCAAACCTAGACAATGAACTACAGAGAACTAAGGGATGTGGCAAGCAGGGATAAGTAATCTTCCCTAGGGAAGAGTCCAAAAATCCAATATTAAGTGAACAGCTCTGAAGTCATATACGTACATGTAACATTATATGGGGTAAGCAGATTTGTATATAGTGGTCGTGACTTTCAGAAAAAGCATGGTACACACACATGAGTGTTTAGAGGCAGGAAAATGAAAAGGAAAGTGATGTAATTATATTTTAATTTAATTTCAATAAGGATTTAAAAGAAAGTGCAGGGGTTGGGGGAGGAAAACCATGAGCATGTCTTGATAAAAATGACAACATAGGGAAGTTATTCCAAGCTCAGCCACTCAGGCACTCAGAGGCTATAATCATGTTCCAACTGACACTGCAACATATTAAGTTGGCAGAAGAACTTGGCATCATCCATGAGGGGCTGATTTCACAGGCATGCAGAATACTGGAATTAGGATCATGGAACTTCCACCAAGGTTTAAAGAAAAAACTGCACATTGGGCCTTGTATATCAAGTCAGCCTTTATGGATAATCTATTAAGGTGAAGTAGAGATTTTAATGCAGATCCTAGAAATATTGATGTCTCCCAAGAAGAGCTTCAGATACCAAGTAGAACCATCTTAAAAGAGTGATCACAGGTACTTCAAATATCAAGGCCATGAACGTATTTTGTATTTATCTTCCTAGGTTTTGATCTTACTTCCTTTCAATATATTCTTGTTATCATTCATTCCCCTAGCTTAGAATGAGAATATTTGTTCTTTGTTGCTGTATATTAGAAGTATGTGCTATTCTTCTTGGTTGTTTTCCAGTCCTCATAGCTAAATGATGGCCTTGAGTTTCATAAAAGATTGAACTTTGGACATCTGTAGTATTGACACAGTTAAGATTCTTAGGTGTTCTGAAGTTGACTGAAAGCCTTTAGCACTGAGAGAACATGGACTACATTGTTAAATGTTCAGGAGGAGAATGCTATGGTCTGAATCTGAAATGTCACCCGATGTTTTGAATTTTTTTTTGGTCTTTGGCGTGTGAAACTAGGTAAAAGCTTGTGAAACTTCCATGGAGTAAAGCCTGCCTAGCAGAAGTAGGCCACTTAGAGTGACTCCCTAAGGTAATACATTCTCCTGGTTCCAGTCATGGTTTATGCATGTCATGAAATCCTGCTGTTGAATATTCCCACAGCTATCAAATGGTGTCTTTCTAATTCCTTCCATGCCATGCAGGACTGTGATCCTCTGAAATCTCTCTGCCCTGAAGTTGTTTTTGTTGATATTTTGACAGAGCAAGGAAAGAAGTGTTTAATACAGTAGCAGAATGTGATCACTATACTAGAATGTCTATGACTTCTAACTTGATGTTGGGTTACTTTTTGTATAATATCAGGGTAATAATTTCTAGTGCATAGGCTTTACCGTGAGTATCAGATGTGTTAGTGAAAAGGAAAGCTTATGATACCTACAAAGTATGCTATAAAGTATTTCCAGTTAGTTACTGAAAGACTTGATTATATGTCTTGGCTATATGTAGAATGTAAAAAAAAAAAAAAAACGTAAGAGTTATAACGGGTAGTGTGGGTTCATGGGAATGGGACATGAGGTGATATTGGTCAATATCTTAAAAATTGTAATTATAAGAAGAATAAATTCCAGAAATCTAATATACAGCACTGTGGATGTAGTTAATAATATCATGTAGAGGGTAAATCTAAAGTATTATTCCCACATAAACAATTAGGTTTTTAATCTGATGGATTGGTAACTTTGATTATGATAATCATTTTGCATTTTAGGAGTAAGCATGCTAGTAAAAGCCGGTTGTTCTAGCACTCAGAGACAAGTAAGATGCTCACGAAATTAAGAACGTATATATGATGATAGCCTTTCTCAAAATAAATACTAATCATAAAAATAAATTTAAAAATATAATATCTTATACTTGGAATATATACAAATTCTGTGAGTTTTACTTCAAGGAAGTTGAATAATAAACATATTTTAATAAAAGCTGAATGAAACCAAAGTGATTTTGTATTTAACTCAAATATTAAGTAAGCCAAACTCATGCAGCTAATAAATGACCATTTTTGGACCAAATCCATACCTCCTTTTAGTATATCACCTTGTGTCTATAGGATTCTAATTCTGCAATCAACAATAAAATAAAGAAGCGCTTTAGTAGGTAAAGAAAGGGGTTTCAGTTCATAAGACCAATGTGACTGTATTGGTATTAAATGCCTTACAGCTTGTGATCTTATAAACCTATGCCATTCCTCAAGCCTTTTCTATAGTGTAGACCTTGCATTTATTTTGCTGCTGTATTCAAGGTGCTTGCAGAACAAATCTGTGTGTACTGAAATTATATTCTAAGCTTAATGCAAAGAACAGTCAGACAGGATCTTCAGTGTCTTCTAAAATAACACATGGCATTCTCATTCCCTCTCATTGCTCTATGTAATCACATTACAGCTCCAAGCCCTGACAACTAATGGCCATATTCCTTGGGGCTCTGTGGCTTGCTTCATGTTATTCATAATTGTCTGGGCTACAAAGCATGAATGCAGAGTGAATGCAATTGAGAATTCTATTTTCCACACACAAAACTTGCAAAGTTAGTCTCTAATGGTTCTTAGCTATATATAGTTGATTCTGGTTCTCAGAAGTTTAATTTCAAGGAATATCTTAAAAGATGATTCAAATACCTCAATTATAAGGGACAGGAATAGGGTCAGCGGTAGGCAGGTAATAGAGGACAATCTGTTTTGGAAAAGTATCCTGCAGGCTTTAAGTTAAGCTTGGGTGGAGACTTGAAAAATGAAGCAAGTGTTAATCCATACTGGGTTATAAATTCGCATAAGGAGAGACTATATTGCCACTCAAATTCAGGCTCTAGATCTCAGGATGAGTATGAATATTATCTTTACTCCCTGATAGTTATATGACTTTTTTATTTTTTGCAAAGACAGAAGAAAGAATCAGAAAGTTGACACTTTGCCTCCAAAGTTCCTATTGTTTGGTCCATAATTCTGTAAAATCACCTTGAGAAATATATGTCACAAACATTCAGTAAGCCATCAGAACACATGCTTACTTTTCACAGAATGTAGCTATGAAGATAGACATTTCATTTTTTATAATTTTTATTTTTATATTTATAGGCAGAAACATGATCATTCAAACCAGCATTTTCACTCAAAGATACGTTTACCCCATATCTTTATTAATAGTATGTATACTTTAAAGATGCAAATAAAACATCTCTTCTCCATATGGTTAATTTGTACTTTTCTTTGGAATCCCTTGCATTTTACTTATCTATTAACATTGTACCATAAAGATGTATTGATGTGGTAAAGATTTCTTAGGAGGTGTGGGGGTAGATTACTTGCATGTCCTCATATTCATAGTCCTAAAGCAGGATTTTTAGGTGATTTAAATTGATTCCCTATATGAATTTACAGCACAAGAAGAATCATGTATCTATTTCACATCAGTGATATGTGTTGAGATTTGAGTCAGGGTGGGTAGGTAGGTTTATAGCTGCATAACATCAGAATGGTGATTTATTTGCCTCTAATACAAATAAAATCTCTGTGGATTCCTGGTTATCTGCTCCAGTGATTTTCAGGGACATTGATCAAAGGATCTATTAACCCAGAACATGTGGACACATGTTTCTCCTTTGACTAAGACTCAGAGAACAAAGCAGAAAACAGAGTGGGAAGAAGAATCACTAATGTTAATTAGATAAGTAGTTACAAAGAAGAAGACAATCCATACCACAGAATTTCTCATTGACAGTAATCACAAAGGAGTTTGCTCTCTCTCTAGTAAAGAACATCCAAGGTAATCAATCTGCCTCAGTGTCTGCATGATCCATCTGGATAACAGGACTCAATTGGTGGGTTAGCATGAACCTCCACTATTGGTACTTTGGACATTTGTCAGGAACAATAGAATCAAACAGCCTTGGTGAAGGTAAATATGTTTTATATTATGTCCATAGTCTCTCTCTCCCCCCATGTACACTACATGAATACTGTTTTCACTGCTTTAATAATACTCATAAGAAGTCATTCCACAGAGAAAGTAGTTAGTTGCCCACTAGAACTTGATAGAAAGAACCTGTCTTAGGGTTATATTATTTTGATGTAATATCATGACCAAAGTAACCTGGGAGGAAAGGGTTTATTTGGCTTGTACTTCCACATCAGTGAAGGGAATCCAACAAAGTAGAACTTGGAGGCAGAAACTTATGCAGAGGCCACTTACTGGCTTGCTCATCATGGCTTGCTTAGCACAATTTGTCATGGAACCTAGGACCACTAGCCTTGGGATGCGTACACACACAATAGAGTGAACTCTTCCACATGCAATAACTAGTTAATAAATAACCCACAGGCTTGCCTGTAGTCTAATCTTATGGATGTATTTTCTCAAATGAGGTTGCATCCTCTTAGATAACTACAGTATGAATCAAGTTGATATAAAAATACACAGTACAGACCCTATTGCTTCCTCTAAGCTGACTAGATTTTATAGTACCCAAAGGTGCCTTCCAGACTTCAACAATATTATGAATCTGTGAACTCTGTGGTTAAAACAATGGCTACTCAAGCAAGACATGTCTATGGATGTAATAGTGGCACTAGTACTATTCTGATAATACACTGCATTACAATTAGATTTAAAACTCACTCCTAAGGAGGAAATGCATACCTGGCACTATAAATCTGACTAAGAGTCTATATTTGAGAGTCTTATAAGACCTAGAGATGAATCTACTACTATTGTTTAGCTAAATGAATGCAGTATCAAACCACCTCCCGAATAAGTATCCCTATACACATAAATTAATGGATTTCATAGTTCTCATCAGAAAGTCTTCTTTGTATAGTAGGAGGCTTGCATATAGACTAATGACTGGTCAATGTGTAGAGAATATGCAAATACCTATTATCATAGCTCCTCCTGCCAAGAGTCCAAGAACATCCCAGAATATGGGTGGGAATATTGTAAAAATAAGAATTCATGAACATACAGGGTCTTCTGAATGTGACAGTACTGCTGTCATCATGAACTCATAGCAACTGTAGTTTTCAGTGAAAATCTTCATATATATGAAGTCAATTCATATTCCAAGATGTAAAATATAAAGGTTTTTGAGCCCCTAGCATTATCTGAAGATCTATTTACAGTTGATAACTACTAGGGGAAGAAGAGCCAGTTTTCTTTGAGATTGTGGCCCCTGATCTATCTACCAATTGATGGCCCCACATCTATTTATATATGGGCATCACAAATTAGACTAAGTGGTTTATAGAAAGGAAGTAGATGAAGTTCAGATAGATGGTAGAATAGTAAGTAAATTAAGGAGTTATGGGGAAAAGTGAAGGATAATATGCTCAAAATACATCATCTACATACAGTAAATTCTTAAAGAACTAATCAAATATTAAAATACTGAATCCTTGTAAGAATCCTTGGATTTGTATGTTAATGATATTTGGAGGTAAATGTGATATCTGCAATTGATGTTATGACAGTGTCTCACCTATGATGGAAATGATGGCATTATAAAATGAGAGAAACTCAATCTACCACACATAGTTGTTATAGTACTTCCAAGAGGGCCCAGCTGTCAAAAATGCAAAGGAAATAAACTTGAAAAATAAATTATCTACCCACTTTCTTATCATAACATATAAACAAATAAAGAGAGTTTGGATGCTGATTTGAAATCAAAGGAAACCAACTGATTAAAGGAAAAATTGCAGGAAGAAGAGTTTTGTCTTTGTTGTAGTTTGTCCATTTCTTCTTCCTGATATGCATGCATGCATGCATGTATGTATGTATGTATGTATGTATATTTACATTTTCAGCATAGTCTTCTGTTTATAGAATAACCACATATAATTGTGATGGAACTTAAAAATGACTGCATATCATCTCAAGATTCTGGACTTATAGTTGTTTATACTAATTTTTAAGAAGTTGACATGTATTAAACTACTGTTGAAATATCCAAGTATATCAACTACAGAAGGTATTACATATTCTTTCTTGCCTGTTATATTAGGGTTGATTCTCCATAGAAATACTTTTATTACTTAATTTATATGTATATGTATGTAAGTATATGGATATGTACATGCAAGCATGTATGGGTGTATGTGTGTGTGTGTGTGTGTGTGTGTGCATGTACATATGTGTGCACATATACATGTGAATGTGTGTGCCTATGAGTATAAAAGCCAAAGCAAACCTCAGGTGTCATTTATAAGGAGTTATCCACTTTGATCTTTGAGACAGACTCTTTCCCTCGCTTGGTGTTCAGAAAGTAGACCAAGAAGCCTGGGCAACAAACCTCAGGGTTCGGTCTGTCTCTGCCTTCCTAGTGTTAGAATTATAAGCATAAGGTACCATAGTTGCTCTGTTATATAGGCACTGAATGTCAAACTCAGGTTCTCATGTTTAAACGGCAAGTACTTTACCAACTTAGATATCTTCACAACTCTAGCTTACTTTTTGATTGAATATATATAATTTAAAACATGCTTTTTAAAATATGTATATATTTTAGAATGTTTGAATTGAATTAATCAACATATATTATCTCACAGACTTATTTTTATAATAATATTTAACATCTCACCAATTTTCAAAAATATAATATCGTTATTTAACTTTAGTCAACATATTATACAATAGATCCCTTGAATTTATTTTTGTATCCTTAGACTCATCTCTCTAGATTCATCCCACTCCCTAGTTCCTGTTGACCACCATTCTATCCTTTGTAACTATGAGATAATCATTTTTAGATTCTATCTGTAATTGCTATCAGGAAATAATTATCTTCTGTGTCTGTCTTATTTCATCTTGCATAAGGAACTGCTGGTTTCTCTATATTGTTGCAAAGGTAGAAATCCTTTTACTTAAAGGCCAAATAGTTACATATTATGTATATGCATGTATATTATACCTATGCATGTATACTTTTTGTCATTCACTGACTTATTCATTGGTACCTGTGATTATTTCATAGCTTTGTTTCAATAAGTTATACCACAATGAACAAAAAAAGGTGCTCACATCTCTTTGGCATGATTATCTCATCTCTAGATATGCCTCCACTAGTAGAATTGCTAAATAATGTAGATATTTGTTTTCTGGGTTTACAGGGACCATCCATAATGTTTCTCCTTAACATTTATAATGATTTACACTCCCACCAGCCACATACAAGTATTCTTCTCCAAATTTATCTTTCTGTAGTAATCATGCTAAAATGTATAAGTAGATGTCTCAAAGTTTGTGATTCACATTTATTTTATGATTAGTGATATGAAGCATGTTTTTATGTCTACTGGTCACTAACACCTTCTAAGATAAATAAGTAAACTATTTAACCATAAAAGTTGGTTATTTGTCATATAATTATTTTCATTTTATAGAGATTTAGAGTATTTGTCTCATTTCTGATGCATGGTCTATAAATATTGTCTGCATATCTTTTCATTGTCTCCTTTTCTTGTCATTTTCTTTCTGTGTAATATCTTTTCAATTTATTTTACTTGGTTTGGCTTTGTTGGTTGTGTTTTTGGGCTTGTATAAAAATGTTTACCTAGGCTAGTGTTGTGGATATTTTTATTTGCCTTTTTTCCAGTAGTTTTAAAATTTTAGACATTATAGTTGAGCCTTTAATCAATTTTTAGTTTACTAGTATTTTGTTAAAAATATACTTTTGTGCAGTGTGTTCTGGTCATGGTTTCCTCTCACTTATCACCTTTTAGATCCTCTGTCTGTTCATCTACTCAATGTCATGCATTCTATTTCTCTTTAGAAAAATATACCAGAAGAATTAAAAAGAAAAAACATGAAAACACATACACAGATAAAATACGCACAAATACACACATACACACAGATAGATAGGTAGGTAGATAGATAGATAGATAGATAGATAGATAGATAGATAGATAGATAATTTTAACCCAATCATATATTATTTCTGTGATGAACCATAACTTCATCGCTTGACAGCTGAGTAACATCAGGCAAGAGATTTCATTTCTGTAAATCCCAGTTTCCTTGTGTACAAGCAAAAGATCAGTAAACAAAGAAATTCCCATACAAAGCAATATGAGACAGTCTACAAAAAAAAAAAACATTGAGTTTGTTTTGTCTTGACAATCTACTACTGGATATAATAGTGTGTTATTATATTCAGTGATATTCCATTGGGAAGTATCCATTTTCCTTTGTAAGTAGATGTCAGTTGGAGATAGCATTTGATTAGAGATCGGACTATACATCCACTTCTGAGACCTCATCAGGCTTAGACCAGTGAAGGGGCTGTACATGCTGCCACAGTGTCTGTGAGTTCATATGTGCATCACTCATATTGTATCTGGTTAACACCTTTTTCCTTGGTGGCATCCCTCCCACTGGCTCTTGCAATTGTTCTGCCTCCTTTACTGAATAGTTTCTGAGCTGTAAGCGGAAGGGATTTGGGTAACCATTTCATTTAGGACTGAGTATCTCACTCTATACAGTTGTGTGTCTCTGAATTTGTTTCCATCTACTGTAAGAAGAAGTTTCTCTAAAATGGCTGAGAAAGACATTAGTCTACAGGTATAACAGGACATTGTTAGGAGTCCTGTTTTCCTTTAACAGAATAGTAGTTATGCTTTTCCCCTAGACCCATGGCCCATCTAGTCTCAGGTTCTTGGCCAACTGAGCAATGTCAGGTATGAGGTCAATCTCCTGGAGAGGATCTTAAATCCAGTTAGTTGTTGTTACTCCATAATGTTTCTGTGACCATTGCACTGAAATATCAGGCAGCCAGATCAAAAGGATTTGCCTTTTAAATTTATTTGTGTATATGGTATAAAATGACAAAATCTATTACTTTTTATTTTACTTTTTATTATACCTAATTTATTTTTAAGTTTTATAAGTTTTTTGTGTTTATACCATTTTAATTACATGCACGTATTAAGGTCAGTTCTAGGTTGAGGAACTAGCAATATAATAGATGCAAATAGTCAAGGAACAAGCAAGACAATAAACATAAATAGTCAAAGAACAAGCAAGGCAATAAACAAAATTCTGTGAACACTCCAGTGATCACTGTTTTTAAGGGCTTATCAGGATGAACAAAATATCTGAGCCTATTTCCCTGTCCTAGTCCAAAGTCATTTTCATGTCTGAAGCCTAATTCTTTGTTCTAGCCTAAGATTTAGATTCCTGCCTGAAATTACTTCTTTGTTCTAGCCTAATGTCAGACTCCTGCCTGAAGCCCATTTCCTTGTCCTTGGCTAATGTCAGATTCCTGCCAAGCAACCCCAAAAGCTCTCCACATCTCACCACTTTTTTTTCATTACATAAAAAAGGCTGAATCTGTCTTAGGTCATTCTGACAAGAACGCCTTCCTTACCCATTTTGGAATGTGCACTATCAAAAGCAATGCATTTCTATCTTAGGTTGGTAAGGCTCTATGAAGTATCTTACCTGTCCAGCCTGTTAAATTAATAACTCTGTCTGGGGTTCCATTTTCAGTTTCAAACCATGTACTTTGGCTGCCAACATGTTTATGTTGTTAAAGACAAACAAACACAATGGGGAGGAATAAACGTATTCCCAGGACAAAAAGGGCTAGCATGATCAAGGTCTATATGCCATTCTTGAAGCTTGACCAAAATGGAAATACTGACCTCGGGCCATGGATAATTTATCACCAGTATCTGCAGCATCAAAGCTAAGAAGAGCAGCATTCTTTAAATTTATAATCTGACTATCTATGCAAAGTTAAAACATTCAGAGAGGTGTTAGAATTATGCCAAATACCTTTCAAGTATCTTTAAATTTTTTCCTAATTATAATGACTATCATTGTAAATTTTGGAAGTAACTCAAAACCTTTGGTATTTGGCAAGACACTCAAGATGGCTCCTTACTCTTAAACTCTGAACTTTCTTCCAATAATTTGAATAGGATAAAGAGCATCAATCCATTTTTCCAAACACCTATCTAAATCCTCTTGTATACTCAACACATTAGCAACATTTTTTTTTTTGCTAAATGATTAGCAAAAGTAGTTATCTTAACTTCTTGTGTCAAAGCAATTATAGAAGCAGTGGTGCTACCTACTAATGTAATTAAAGCTGTTATACCAGCAATAATCAAGCCCACTTCCCTCTTGCTTCTGCTTAAATCCTGACTCACTCCTTGCAATAGTTGCAAGGGTTTTTTCAGAATACCAATGCCCTGTAAAACTGAGAACAATAAAACAAAAGCTGGTTGATAGGCCACTGTAACAGACATGACATGTTTCAACAAATTAACACAATTAGAAAGTGTACAATCAATACACCTTGCATTAAATATTGTAGAAGAACATGACAATTAAAGAGCATTAACACATGCACTAACACTTGTTTGAAATGCAGATTCTGTCCCAACTGTGTCTCTTGCTAACACATCATCATAGAGAACTACAGCTAACTTCCAAATATGTCTCTGAAAATATCCAGAACCAGCCTTCCAAATGAAGACTGTTATTTCCAATATTAGATTGATTTTTAGACCAGTCCATGGTTGAGTCCGAATTAACTAGTCACATTTAAGAAAAATTCAAGAGTCATTATAACTTCTCTTTTTGATTCTCTCTTCCACAAGGTCTAAAAACTTGAGGCAAGGCAGCTTGTCCCATCTGGTATATAGGAAAGCAAAGATGGGTCAGGAAAATATGTGCAATACAGCTTCCTAGTCACCATTTTCAGGGCACTTAGCAAGCTCACAAGTCAACATCATTCTTTGTCCCAGCATCAGCATGTCTCACTAATCACTCTGGCTGCCACCATGATCCTTCAGCATCCTGAAGAAAAAACACAAACATGCCCTCTTCCCCATATTAAATACCTGATCCAGATCATGCCATATGCCAGTAAGTGGATCGTTCAATTTCAGCTAGGCATAAGTATGGCTAGTTGTAGGGTGCCATAGACACTCAGCACAAAGTTCCTTGGCATCCAAATTTTTAAAAATTTAAAATAAAAAGAACATGATCTTAATAAATTTGTGGTGTACAGGCATCAAACTCCTCCTTTTTTATTTTATGAAGATACTGTTTTAAAGTTCCATAGACCCATTCCACAATACTTTGTCCTTGAGGATTATAAGGAATCCCAGTAATATGGGTAATATTAAATTGTTGATAGAAAGTTTCAAATGTTTGACTGCAATAGCTAGTTCCATTATCTGTTTTAATCTGATTTGGAACAGCCAGCGTAGAAAAACAATGTAGTCAATAACTAATTACATTTTTAGCTGTTTCTCCTTTTAAAGTAGTTGCAAATAGAAAGCCTGAGAGTGTGACAATAGTCACATGTACATATTTTAATTGTCCAAAATAAAAAATATGAGTAACATACATTTGCTATAGTTGGCTAGGTATGAGTCCTCAAGGATTAACACCATTATGTGGTACCATTATAGATAGAAATTGAGGACATTCAAGACAAGTCTTTACAATTTGACATGCACATTCTCTAGAAATACCAAATTGTTGTCTCAAGCTATTGCTATTTTGATGATGTAAAGAATGAGATTGTTTGGCTTACTGTTCCTGTGTAAGGCCTATAATCTACTTGGTATACAAATCTGCAGTGGCATTGCCCTAAGGGGTCCAAGCAATCCAGTATGGGCTCTAAAATGTTCCATAAAGTTAAGGAACAATAAGTTCTCTTAAATTAAGCAGTATTTGCATAAGTAATTGCAAACTTTGAGAATTAGCAGTATCTAAAAAAAATAGTTTCAAGTAATTGTAAACTGTGAGCTATATATTCGCTATCAGTATACAAATTAAAAGCTTTGTTTTTCAGCAAAATGTTTTTAAAAGTTGGATATTTTCTTTATTTATATTTCAGATGTTATCCCCTTAACCCATCCCCCCAAGCCCCCATCCCATCCTCCATCCTCCTGCTTCTATGAGAGTATGCCCCATCCACCCAACCACTCCTACCTTTCCACCCTTACAGTCCCCAACACTGGGGCATTCAGCCTTCAGGGAACCAAGGGCCTCCTCTCCAACTGATGCTTGACAAGGTCATCCTCCCCTACATATAGGGCTGGAACCATGGGTCTCTCCATGTGTGTTCCCAGGCTGGCTGTTTAGACCCTGGGAGCTCTGATTGGTTGATATTGTTGCTCTCTCGATAGGGCCAAAAAAGCCTTCAGCTCTTTCAGTTCTCTTTCAAACTCCTCCATTGAGGACCCTGTCATCAGCTCAATGGTTGTCTGTAAGCATCCACCTCTGTATGTATCAGGCTCTGGCAGAGCCTCTCAGGAAACAGATATACCAGGCTCCTGTAACTATGTACTTCCTGGCATTCACAACAGTGTCTGCATTTCATGACTGCACATGGGATGGATACCCAGGTGGAGCAGTCTGTTGACGGCCCCTCCTTCAGTCTCTGATATACACTTGTCTCCTTATTTACTCCCTTAAGTATTTTGCTACTCCTTCTACGAATGACTGAATCACCCACACTTTGGTCTTCCTTTGTCTTGAGCTTCACGTGGTCTGAGGGTTGTATCTTGGGTATTTCAAGCTTTTAGGCTAATATCCTTTTATCAGTGAGTGAATATCATGTGTGTTCTTTTGTGCTTGGGTTGCATCACTCAAGATAATATTTTCTAGCTCCATCTATTTGCCTAAGAATTTCATAAATTCATTGTTTTTATTAGCTGAGTAGTACTCCAATGTATAAATGTACAATATTTTCTGTATCCACTCCTCTGTTGAAGGACATTTGGGTTCTTTCTAGCTTCTGGTTATTATAAATAAGGCTGCTATGTGAGCTATGTAGTCCTTGCTACATGTTTGAGCATCTTTTGAGTATATGCCCAGGAGTGGTATAGCTGGGTCCTAAGTTAATATTATGTCCAATTTTCTGAGGAACCACCAGACTGATATCCAGAGTGGTTGTACCATCTTGCAGTCCCACCAACAATGGAGTAATGTTCCTCTTTCTCCACATCCTCGAGAGCATCTACTATCACCTGAGTTTTTGATATTAGCCATTCTGAGTGGTGTGAGGTAAATCTCAGGGTGGTTTTGATTTGCATTTCCCTGATGACTAAGAATGTAGAACATTTCTCTAGGTGTTTTTCAAACATTTGAGTTTCCTCAGTTTAGAATTCTGTTTACCTCTGTACCCCATTTTTAATAGGGTTATTTGATTATCTGGAGTCTAATTTCTTGAGTTATTTTTATATACTGGATATTAGCCCTCTTCCAAGTGTAGGATTGGTAAAGATCCTTTTCCCAATCTGTTAGTTGCAGTTTTGTCCTACTTGCACTGTCCTTTTCCTTACAGCTTTGCAATTTTATGAGGTCCCGTTTATCAATTCTTAATCTTAGACCATAAGACATTGGTGTTCTGTTCAGGAACTTTTTCCCTATGGCCAGGTGTTTGAAGCTTTTCCTCATTTTCTCTTGCTAGATTAGATTCACACCAAGTTATTTTATAGTATTTGTGGCTATTGTGAGGGGTGTCATTTCACTACTTTTTCTCAGCCTGTTTATCCTTTGAGTAGAGGAAGTCTACTGATTTGTTTGACTTTATTTTATATTCAGCCACTTTACTGAATTTGTTTATCAGGTTTAGGGTTGAAGTTTTGGGGTCACTTAAGGATACTATCATAATCTCTGCAAATAGTGATATTTTGACTTTGTCTTTTCCAATTTGTAACCTTTTGACCTCCTTTTGTTGTCTACTTGCTCTGACTAGGACTTCAAATACTATACTGAATAGGTAGGGAGAGAGTGGGCAGCCTTGTCTAGTCCCTGATTTTAGTGGGATTGCTTCAAATTTCTCTCCATTTAGTTTAATGTTGGCTACTGGTTTGCTTGTATACTGCTTTTACTATGTCTAGGTATGGGCCTTGAATTCATGATCTTTTCAAGAATTTTGTCATGAAGCGGTGTTGAATTTTGTCAAATGCTTTCTCAGCATTTAGTGAGATGATCATGTGGTTTTTTTCTTTGAGTTTGTTTATATAGTGGATTACATTGATGGATTTCCAAATATTGAACCATCCCTGCACTACTGGGATAAAGTTTACTTAATCATGATGGATGATTGTTATGATGTGTTATTGGATTCAGTTTGTGAGAATTTTATTGAGTATTTTTGTATCAATATTCATAAGGGAGATTGGTCTGAAGTTTTCTTTCTTTCTTGTCTCTTTGTGTGGTTTAGGTATAAGTGTAATTGCGCTTCCTAGAATGAATTGGGTAGAATTCCTTCAGTTTCTATTTTGTGGAATGGTTTATAGAGGATTGTTATTAGGTCTTCTTTGAAGGTCTGAAAGAATTCTGTACTAAAACCATCTGGTCATGGGCTAGTTTTGGTTGGGAGATTTGAATAACTGCTTCTATTGCTTCTATTTCTTAGGCATTATGGGACTGTTTAGATGGTTTATCTGATCCTGATTTAACTTTGGTACTTGGTATTTGTCTAGAAAATAGTCCATTTCATCCAGATCTTCCAGTTTTCTTGAGTATAGACTTTTGTAGTAGAATCTGATGATTTTTTGAATTTGCTGTTTATGTTGTTATGTCTCCCCTTTCAGTTCTGATTTTATTAATTTGGATACTGTCTCTGTGCCCTCTTGTTAGTCTGGCTAAGGGTTTATCTATCTTGTTGGTTTTCTGAAAGAACCAGCTCTTGGTTTTGTTGATTCTTTGGACAGTTTTTTTGTTGCTACTTAGTTGATTTCAGCCCTGAGTTTGATTATTTCCTGCCATTTACTCCTCTTTAGTGTTTTTGCTTCTTTTTTGTTCTAGAGCTTTCAGGTGTGCTGTGAAGTTGCTAGTGTATGCTCTCTCCAGTTTTCTTTTGTAGGAATTTAGAGCTATGAGTTTTCTTCTTAGCACTGCTTTCATTGTTACCCATAAGTTTTGGTATGATGAGCCTTCATTTTCATTAAATTCTAAAAAGTCTTTAATTTCTTTCTTGATTTCTTCCTTGACCAAGTTATCATTGTGTAGAGTGTTGTTCAGTTTCCACATGTATGTGGGCTTTCCACTGTTTTTGTTGTTATTGAACACCAGCCTTAGTCTGTGGTGATCTGACAGAATACATGGGATTATTTCAATCTTCTTTTATGTGTTGAGGCCTGTTTTGTGACCAATTATATGGTCAATATTGGAGAAGGTACCATGAGGTGCTGAGAAGAAAGTATATTCTTTTTTTAGGATGAAATGTTCTATAGATATCTGTTAAATTGATTTGGTTCATAACTTCTCTTAGTTTCACTGTGTCTCTGTTTAGTTTCTGTTTCCATGATCTGTCTGTTGCTGAGAGTGGGGTGTTAAAGTCTTCCACTATTATTGTCTGAGATACAATGTGTGCTTTGACCTTTAGTAAAGTTTCATTTATGAATGTGGGTGCCCTTACATTTGGAGCATAGATGTTCAGAATTGAGAGTTATCTTGGCAGATTTTTCCTTTCATGAGTATGATGTGTCCTTATCTTTTTTGATAACTTTTGGTTGAAAATTAATTTTATTCTTTATTAGAATGGCTACTCCAGCTTTTTTCTTTGGACCATTTGCTTGGAAAATTGTTTTTCAGCCTTTTACTCTATGGTAGTGTATGTATTTGTCACTGAGGTGCATTTCCTATATGCAGCAATATACTGGGTCCTGTTTATGTATCTCGTCAGATAGTCAATGTCTTTTTATTGGGGAATTGAGTCCACTAATATTAAGAGATATTAAGGAAAAGTGATTGTTACTTCCTGTTATTTTTATTAGAGGTAGAATTATGTTTGTGTGGCTATCTTCTTCTGGGTTTGTTGGAAGAAGATTACTTTCTTGCTTTTTCTAGGGTATAATTTCCTTCCTTGTGTTGGAGTTTTTCCATCTATTATCCTTTGTAGGGCTGGATATGTGGAAAGATACTGTATAAATTTGGTTTATCATGGAATATCTTGGTTTCTCCATCTATGGTAATGGAGAGTCTTGCTGGATATTGTATCCTAGGCTGGCATTTGTGTTCTTTTAAGGTCTGTATGACATCTGTCCAGGATCTTCTTCTTCTGGCTTTTATATTCTCTGGTGAGAAGTCTGGTGTAATTTTGATAGGTCTGCCTTTATATGGTACTTGACCTTTTCCCCCTTACTGCTTTTAATATTCTTTCTTTGTTTTGTGAATTTGGTGTTTTGATTATTATGTGATGGGAGGAATTTCTTTTCTGGTCTACTCTATTTAGAGTTCTGTAGGCTTCTTGTATATTCATAGGCATCTCTTTCTTTAGATTAGGGAAGTTTTCTTCTATAATTTTGTTGAAGATATTTAGTGGCCCTTTAACTTCAGAATCTTCATTCTCTTCTATACTTATTATCCTTAGGTTTTGCCTTTTCATTGTTTCCTGGATTTCCTGGATGTTTTGGGTCAGAAGCTTTTTGCATTTTGCATTTAGCATTTTCTTAGACAGTTGTATCAATGTTTTCTATGGTATCTTCTGCACCTGAGATTCTCTCTTCTATCTCTTGTATTCTGTTGGTGATGCTTGCATCTACGACTCCTTATCTTTTTCCTAGGTTTTCTATTTCCAGGGTAGTCTCCCTTTGTCATTTCTTTACTGTTTCTACTTCCATTGTTAGATCCTGGATGGTTTTGTTCAATTCCTTCACCTGGTTTTGTGTGTGTGTGTGTGTGTGTGTGTGTGTGTGTGTGTTTTCTTGTAATTCTTTAAGGGATTTTTGTGTTTCCTCTTTAATGGTTTCTACCTGTTTACCTATGTTCTCCCATATTTCTTTAATGGAGTTATTTATGTACTTCTTAAAGGCCTCTATCATCATCATGAGAAGTGATTTTAAATCAGAATCCTTCTTTTCCAGTGTCATGGGGTAACCAGGACTTGCCATGGTGAAAGAACTGGGTTCTGATGATGCTAAGTATCCTTGGTTTTTGTTGCTTATGTTCTTGCAGTTTCCTTTCACCTTCTGGTTATCTCTAGTACTACCTGTACTCACTGTTTCTGACTGTTATCTTGGCTGTGTCAGAACTTCTCAGAGACCAACTGTGATCCTGTGGTCCTGAGATCCTTGGTGTAAGAACTCCTAGGAGTCAGGATGCCTCTGGGATACTGAAATCCTGGTGTGATCAAGCTCCTGAGATCCTGTGATCCTATGATCCTATGTTCCTGAATGTGCTAGAGCTCCTCAGAGTCCAGCTTCCTCTGAATGTTGTAGGACTGGGTTCAGAGCTATGATGCTGGGTGTGTTAGAGCTCCTGTGAGTCCAGCATCTTCTGGGTGTAGTGGGATTGGGTGCAGAGCTGGAGCCCAAGGCCTGTTAAGAGCACTGGTGCAGACTGGTGACAAACTGTATTTCTTAAGCATGGGAAAATATCCAATTTTTACAACACCAATTGTGGAAGAAGGAGTTCTTTTCTCAATGTGATTTCTTGACACATTTGTCAAATCAGTTGGCCTGATCTCTAATTTTATTCCATTTGTTTATATATTTGATTTGCTAACAGTATTATACTGTTTTGGTTACTCTAGATTTATCACGTTTTGTTTTGTTTTGTTTTTCAAGACTGACTTTCTCTGTACAGCGTTGGCTGTCCTCACATTCATTCTGTAGACCAGGCTGGCCTTCAACTCCTAGATCCAAGTGCTAGGTTTAAAGGTATGTACCACCACCACCCTGCTTTGTATTTTGAAATCAGGGACTATGATGCCTTTATATCTGCTCTTTTTGGTGAAGATTGTTCTGGGCATTTGGTGATTTTTGAGATCCATATCAGAATTGCTTTCCTGTCCCTTTGAAAATGACACTGGAGTTTGTGGAAGAATCACATAGCATGTGTAGACTGCTTTGTGTGTTTTTTACTTACATGTCATCATATTTCTGTGACAGGACACCTGACAAAAGTATCATGAGGGATCAGGGCTTATATTGGCTCAGTTTTTCAAGCTGTAGACCACAGTGTCTTTGGAGGTCTGGTGGCAGGAGTGTGCAGAAGCTGGCCATATTGAAACAAACGACATCTCCAGTCTTCAACCCTAGCTTACTTTTTTTTCCTTCCCAAACAGTGTTTTATTTTATATTTTATTGTTGGTTATTTTGTTTATTTACATTTCAAATGTTATTCTCCTTTCCAGTTTCCTCTCCAGAACCCCCCATTCCCCTCTACCCCCTGTCTCCATAAAGGCACTCCCCCTCCCACCCACTCCTGTCCCATCACCCTAGAATTCCCTTGCACTGGGTCATCAAGCCTACACAAGCCTAGCTTACTTTTTAATTGGCCAATTCTTGTTCTCATCTCATTGTCCAGGAGTTGGGAGGGGATAAAGAAATTTTCACATCTATTAACCTAATCTAGAAAACCCCTCATAGACCTGCCCAGAAAATTCATTATAATAATTTTTCCCTAAATCCCATTTAGTTGGCCAGCAAAATTAACCATGACTTATATTACAGACTGTTCAACAAATTTTATTCTGCTAACTAATGAACATGAAATAGATTTCAATTTACTTGTGTTTTTTTAGATTTCTTACATCAACATTTTATAAATTTCAATGTACAGTTTTTAACAAGAGAAGTATTTTGCATAAGTTCTTTATTAGGAACATGTTCTCTGTAAGATAATTATATGAGGGAATGATGAAAGCAAGAGAAGGAGCATAAGAAAAAGTGTAATGTAAATGGCTCCAAAGAATCAGGCCTTCCTTGATACAAATGAATAGAGATATTGTACCTCTTCTGTAATCTGTCATTGTTTATAGACTAACTTAGAAATTTGATACCTTCAGTGAGGCAGCTTCAGTGACCCAAGGGCAGTTTTATAGAGAGGTTAGAGAGGTGAGCCTTTAATATCAGTGTTCACAGAAGCTGAAAGAGAGGAGCGTAACAAACCAGTAAAAAGAGATGATTGGAGACCTATGTAGAAACTTAGTGTCTCCCAGGACTTTTCAACACTTTTGAATAATACACCTAATATTTTAGGAATTCTTCCCCTGAGAAGTTCCCAACCCATCAAAAAACTAGAAAAGTGCTTTCTGAAACTCTCTACAGATAAAGAATATGCATTTAGGCTATGTCGCTTCAATCAAGTGCAACTTTCTAAAGCTTGAATTGGGAATTCCTGGTACAGAATAGCAGATACTACATGGACTCTAGTTTGGCCAAGACAGAGACAGTGCCAGTGAGTTTCAGAGGTATTAGTTGCAAAGATTCTAGTGGTATCGTTTCATGTACATGAAAGTGGTATGAGCCACCCATCCAAAACTGTCAGAGACAAATCTGGGTAAGCAGAAGGACTTGGGTTTAGCCTTCATTACTGCAAGAATTTGAGGATATTTTAGATAAATTGGGAGAGTATTTAAAGAATCAGGCAGGGTTCACTCTGCAATGTATGCTATCAGATAGCAAGCATAATTGGATATCTTAATAAATCCTACCCATGAGGCAAAAATACTACCCTAATACTTAAGCCTGCACTTAATAAGAAAAGAGCAATCACATGGATTAAGCCAGAACAAATGGGATGTTAGCTCATCTCTATAGTTTAGGGATGTTTTTGTTTGTTTTTAAGTTGATCTATCTCCTTCATGGTGTATGTATGTCTGATACTGATTACCTAACATACTGTTCATGATAGAGAATCTTAAGGGCTGGAGATGAGTTCTAGACCACAGCACAGCACAAACAAGATCAGTGTTATAGCCACAGGCCAGCTCCCTCAAGTTGGAATCTGCCTTTACTTCTCTCACAGTTCAGGCTACAATCTAAATGTTTTATAGCAGTGAGTAATACCTCATTTTCTGCCTTGTAATCATGAGTGGTGTGTGTGTGTGTGTGTGTACACATGCACATGTGCATACACTACATACACTGAGCATATCAGTGTGAATGTCTATACATGTGTGCCAGAGGAGGGCATTTTGGGTGTCTCACTCTATCCATCCCTGCTTTCGTTTTCCCTTGAGATAGTATCTCCCACTGGATCTGAAGCTCATCATTTTTGCTAGGATGGCTGACTAGCAAGCTCCTGAGTCTCTGTCCCCCAAATGTTACAGTTACAAGAATTCACAACAATGACTCTTTTTTCTTAGTTGCTGGGTATTCAAACCAAAATTCTTATGCTTGTGAGCATTCTCTCCAGCTATTGAATGTTATACTTTCATTGTACTATCTCCAGTTTTGGTTCTTTAACTTTTTCAGAAATTGTATGAACTAAAAAGCATCAAATAACATATTTTTAACAATTTATTTTGTACTTAAGCTGGTCAGATTTGAAGGCACTCTTCATTTGCTTCCTTTCCTGCCTCGTTTCCTAGACTTAGGATAAAAACAAGACTTATCTCTATCTTTATCCTATTACTTACTATCCCCACACTTGTGTCTACTTTCCAACAAGGATAAAAAGATGTTAGACATAAAAAATTACTATGAACAGAGACTTTGCATAATCAAGTACAAAACTGTGGATTTAGGACATAGGAAAATATTTTTTGAGCAGTTGCTATGAAGAAGCCTTTGTGGGGGCAGTGCAACAAAAGGCAGAGTTTGAGGAAAAAGTCCATTTTGACCCATAAGCTACACAGGAATAGAATATATAAATGGAGATGGTTACATCAGTTTCTTAATTTGGACCTTGGTTGATGAATTTAGGCCACTACTGAGCCTGAATTTATTGTGTATGTTGATTTCAGTTCCTTACCTGATCTATGGTTTTGATCCATACCAGTGACTCCAAATCCTAGGATTCTATATCTCATACACACACACACACACACACACACACACACACAGAGAGAGAGAGAGAGAGAGAGAGAGAGAGAGAGAGAGAGAGAAAGAGAGAGAGAGAGATCACACACACACATACATGTGTGTGTGTATGCGTGAGTGAGTGTGTATGTGTGTATATAGTCAAAATAAACTCCATAAAATCTGGAAACTTTTTGTTCATGTTTCTCTTACTGATTTTTAAGTAGTAGTTTACACATAGTAGACAAGCATTAAATATTCATTCAATAAAAGGATGTTTGGAATAATAGATACATTTAAAAAAAATGAGTCTTTTCCAATACAACACCTTCTTTGTATAGGAAAATAGGAAGATAAAACCCAAACAACAGCTGATTAACTTCATCAATTTTCTTCACATGTTATTCTGGATCTTCCAAACAATATCAACAACTTTTCAAGAATAGCTTTATTTCTTAGGCTGATAGCTTGCTGCTGACAAGTTCTGTAGTTTCAGCTGACCCTCTAGGTAGAGCAGCCCTCAAGACACTGAACATTGCTCTGCCAATTACACTTAGCTGAACTGAAATATCCGTTGGAATATCGACAGAAAGTGCCTCATTCAGACACTGAAATGAAAGAATATTTTCTCTGAGTCAGGACCTATTTCCAGGGTGTAGAGGTGACATATACGGAGTTCCATTTAATAAACTTGCATGAGTGTGTGAGCCTGTGTGTGTGCATGTGTGTGTGTGTGCGTGCGTGTGTGTGTTGGAGGTAGCCATTCTGTTTAACCTACTTAACAGCATTATTAGATATCATTCATACTAACAATAATAATAACAGGCCATGTATTTTTTTAACTTGCCTACGTTTACCTAAAACATTTTATTTTGCTAATATCTCTCACGCCTCAAAACACACACACACATGCACATATATAATCCTCGCCAATATATCTCTTGCTCAGCAATGTAGCTACTGTTGCTGTAATTTGGAAAGCAAGAAGGTTCTGGTTGCTGACTGTCCCTAAAGATTTTAATGATATTGACGAAAAACAGGTGATGGTCAGATATAAGAACGTTATAAGACAACAAAGGAGACCTATTGGGCAATAGAAAAGTATAATCAGTTGGAAAGTGTGGGATAAAGGAAATATGTTGTCCATTTCTCTGTTTTGTTCAGGTACATTACAAGATGCTGCCATCTACATAGTTCATTTTAAGCCACTCTAAATTGATCAAATACTCTGATTCTGACATTTACTTGCTATATGATCTTGGGAATGGCATTTCAAGTCTTTATACTTCAGTATTCTCATACTAAAACGGGAGGAATAATATCTATGATATTGTTGCTTGTGATGTTGAAAAGAATTGAACTTCTTAAAAGTCCCTAGAATAGTGTGTGGTATAGAGAAGGTGCAATGTAAGTCGTAAGTACTGCTATTTATTGTCACTTGAGAGTAGATTAAATTATTCACATCACCTACCTCTCCTTCCTAGTGTTACAGAACTTGAAAGCAACTTTTTTTTTTCTGCTGAGTTCTTTATGCACAGACAGTACTTAGAATTTGAGTTATCTACACTTGGGATAGCCCTGCTCAGTACAGGGCTGTGATTCTACTGAGGTATTCTAGGATCGATGTATACCAGAAAGCAGGAGCCATAAACAAGTCTATATTATCATATATAGGTATCACATATATGATCTTTAGCTACCTCTGTTACTGAAATTTTGTCCTCTAATGACAGAAATTTAAAAAAAAAAAAAAGGTTGTTTCCCCAAAGTTCACCCTGGAGAACCAATGATATTACTGGGTTTAGTTACAGAACCCAAGTGAAGGTTCTGAGCATGACTTCAAACCAACCACAGTGGAGCCTTCATCTAACATGAATGATGGTTTCCCCATAGCTACATAGATGGTACTCCTCTTCTAGTCTTCTCCAGTCAATATAATCTAGTCCCCAACCTCAAGACAGCTAGGGCCATATATGATAAAATTACATCTAAATGGCCAGAAAACATAACTGAAGACCTAGGCTGGGGGTTCACTGACCCTCCCTCCGCCTCCTCTTAGGCTAGTGGTTCTGAGTTTTCTGAATGCTTTAATATAGTTTCACATGTGATGACCAACAACCATAAGATTATTTCATTGCTACTTTAAAACTATAACTTTGTTTCTGTTATGAATCATAAAGTAAATATTTATGCAGGATATCTGATATATGACCCTTATGAAAGTGTCATTAGAACTCCAAAGGGGTCACAACTCACAGCTTGAGAGCCACTATTCTAGGAGGAAATATCAACAACAAGCCCTGCTGTGATGATCTTTTGCAAGCAGACACAACTGGTCTTGTGAAGACAATTGTGGTTTGGCTTAGATAATAGTGCTATGTAGCTACCAATTAAAAGTTCTTTATGCCAGACATGTCAAACTAGAATTAACAGGGATAGGACTCAAGAATATGCATTTTTAAAAAGTACCCATGTGGGACTGGCAGATTTAGAAACAGTACAAGATGTCTAATAAATTTGATGTTCAAATGAGTATTTTTATTATTGTGAGTGGCATGCTCATCTCATACCATTTGTTGTTTAACTGAAATTCAACACTGTTTGTCCTGCATTATATTTGAAAGAATACATCCAAAATTAATATCCTCCAAGGTTAGATAAGTGCACACTATTAGAGAGAATCTATGTTAGATAATGTGGAAATGTGTGTAGTTATTGGAAAAAAAGAGTGTGAAGCCACCCCTTGACCAGAGAATGTTCAAAGTACCTACTTTACTGTCACTGGATTATATTCAGGGCAGAGCCAGTTACTGTCAAGTCAGCTGAATGGATTTTTTTTAATTTAGCTCTTTTAATTTGCGAATTTCCCACAAGAGTGGTATATTGTATCTTTTCCATCTCTGCTCCCTTGTTAATCCACTGTGTCCTTTGCCAGTCTGTCTCAAATTCATGACCTGCTATTTTAAAATTTGTATTATTTTACATATATATACACGCATACACACACATTGTAGAAAACCTACTGAGTCTATTTCACAGGGTTCATATGTACATGTCTTTAGGGATGACCACTTGTGATTTGGTAATGTATCAGGGGCTTGTCCCTGTAGAAAACTTGATTCTCTTCTTAGACCGTACTCATTACCTATAATTTGTTCATGTAGAGGTGACACCTTATGGAACATCACCATACATGTTGTCATAATGAACATTACTGTTTTAAAAAGACCTGTTTAAACTAGCTCAACGATCAGTAATTGTTCCCATAACAATTGTTCTCACTATACCTGTTAAAGATGACTTTCAAACAGTGCACATTACAGGGCCTCAGAAATTGAATCATTGTTGAAACACAACCCAAAAATGGAATTGTTTGAGGAGAACTGTGAGACTTTGTGAGAAAACTTCAAGAAAACAAGTGTCTTATAACCTCAGTTTCTTCAAAGCAATGAAAATTGTTCTAAAAAGATTTTCATGTCCCTCTGAGATGCAGGAGGGAGTTTACTTCAGATTACTCATTACAACTGGCTATTGTTATTTGTTTATATGCCTCTGTGGAAAATCATGTTTTACCTCATGCAGCTTATCTATAACATGTGGCTTTCGTTTGTGATTGTACACTTTACTCATGTGACTTTTCAAAACCCCCCAAGTATAAATTGTCTGATGCTCTGAATAAACTAGCTGTTGCATGAGACTTTAGTCTGCCCCATTTATTAGCTCTATTCTCCCAGGTCTCACCACCTCCACAGAAGTAATAAATCATAAAATATTGATTCAGACAGGAGTTATCTTTCAAAAAGCATCACTTGTGTATCCCATTCCAATCTCTGGACCCATTATAAGATCTACCATAAAAGAAGTCACTTAGCAGGTATTATATTTCTTATCTCCAAGGCAGCTAGCCCTTTTCTATTTCTACCCAACATGATGTTTTCTGCATTTGTAAAAGTAGCAAGCAACTCTAGAACCCTTGTAGTCTTGTGACTGTTATTTTTCATCAGGGCCACTGATACTGTCTCATTAGACACTAGTGGCCCCAACCTGAGAAATTATTAAAAGTGTTTACTAGCTTGAGAAGCCTGGATAGAGAGCTGAGTCCATTTGACCAATATAAATGTATTCTGAAATTTCCTTTTTTTTGTCATAATGCTAAGTGTGAGCTGTATTTGCAGGCCTTGTTTTCCAGCACTACACACCATCAATTGTATTGCACTGTTATCACCATAGCACAGCCAGGCCTTACTTCCTGGTTGGTGACTTATCACATTTTCATTATGACCTAAATGTCAGCACAGAGGAGTCTATTTTCTGATGGATTAAGAAACTATTTATTCTGATGAGACTTCAGTTCTCAGTCTTACATGGATAAAGGGAATGCTTTTTAACGAAAGGCTTGATAGAACACTGGTGCCAAAGGTTTGGTTTAATTGTTATTTTCCACCAATTGTACTGCACACAAATCCTAGGCAGAAATTCAGACACCGTCTGGTCAAGAAGAAAACTTTTGTTTCTGCTACTTCCCCAACTTCATCCTCTATCACTACCAAAGCCTTTCAGAGAATGGAGACTACACCATCAATTTCTGATGAAGTGACAATCCAAGCATTGCAGAGATTAATTGGTTACTACTATTAAGTAATGGAGGTAGTGAAATCACCAAGGAGGACAAAAAACATTACATAAAAAGAAATAAAAGCAAGTGCATTTCAAAATGCTCACACTAATATTTTACCATTCTCCAGCTTATTGACCAGTTTGGCATGTATGGATTACCGGCATGGCCATCTTTATCCTCCCAGCCCAGTTCACTATGAACTCATTGAAGGTTATATCCATGTCTTATTCCTTTTAGTGTCTAACTTACAGCACTGAACATAGGGCTTTGTGATAGAAGAAAATTACAAGTGTTTTTAAAACTATTGGCAGACTATAGACAGATGAACTGAACAACAGCACAGAAAGCATAGGTAAAATTTTAAATCTGGACTTGTACCAACAGTCAAATTTAAAACACATATACACTAGATAAATAGCAGAGAAAGAACATAAGATGAGCAGTATACATATTTGGCCAAGGTGTGATCAGAAAATGGGCTCTCCATACGGATAAGAATCATAGAAAAAGCCAGCACTTTGTGTTACCTGCCAATGAGAAGATTTGTTTTACATGAAAAGACATTAGTAAAAACCAAGCGGAAAAAATATTATCAGTTTTTGTTTGGTTCTACATCTGCCTTCATGCTGTTTTCTCCTCTTTTTATCTCTGCTTATGAAACCAGGTCCAGAGAATTTATGGAAAAATTCGACAGGTATTCACAACCTGGTTGCAAGTTATGTCTTACAATTGATTCAGTCAAATCAGTCCTATCTCAAAGGAACCACTGGCTACCAGGACTCTGATGCCAATCCTATTTCTTGTTTCTCCAAGCACCTGGAATAATGTTTGGCTCTCTATAGAAATGTAATAGTGTTAGTTTATAGTCTGATTTATGACGAACAGAAAACTAACTCTTTAGATTAGAGAGATGGCTCAACAATTAAGTGTAATGGCTAATGTTGCAGAGGTCCTGGATAGGATTCTCAGCACCTACATGACTGCTCAAGATCATTTCTAACTTCAGTTCTTAGGTATTGGATGACTTGTCTGGCCTCTGTGGGCACTGAGCACACATTCAATACACAGATATGCATGTAGACAAAACATCCACACACATAAAATAAAGTAAAAATCCAAAACCAGTATAGAGGAAAAAAATAAAACCAATTCCAAAGAATGCTAGAGATGATCCATTTCTTGAGGAAACAGTTTAAATTTGGCTTCTTTAAATAAATGACAGGAGTCAGGTCTGGCTCTTGTCAAATAGGCAAGTTATCCTTTGGGGATCGTCTTTCCTTGCCAGTTGGAAAAGAAAACATTGTATGATTAAAGAATAGGAAATACATCCTCTTCTGGTGTAAGAATTTGGAATGGGTGATATAAAACTCCTTCATGAGATGACAGACTGTTTTTAAATCAAGCATCACAAGCCACAAGCTATAGAAGAAACTTGAAATTTCCTATTTCAAGTTAAGAAACAGTATCAGGTATCTTCCCAAAGTTGTAAAAGGTCACACAGTGGTGAATTGCCAGGGAATGGCAAGAAAGTAGAAAGTACAGCATGCTCAGAGAGCAACTTATCAACAATAGAGATGAAGAAACTTGCAAAAGAAGCAGCATCAAGAAGACCAAAAACTTGTGGACCAAAAGAGTCAAACTACCAAATTCACAAACCTAGGACATCTGTGGATGATGTAAATAGAACTGTGTTAATTACCTAAAAGGAAGTCGCTACTTAAAACAAAACAAAAGGAAACAGTAGGAAAATTTTCTCCTGGAATGTAGTTATTTTTTTTTTCAAAAAGAAAGTCCAAATTTCAGAATTTCCAAGATTCCCCAGTTGTGCTTATGATCCCTCTCATGTACTGTTTATATCCTCTTGTGATTGCCTCTTTAATAATTGAGTAAATCCAGGCTGCAAGTGAGAAAAGCAAATCACCAACCATTACACAGGCCAATGATGTGAATATAGACAGTTCTCAAAAGAAGGAATATATAGGGCCAATAAACATTTTTAAATGTTCAACATTTTTAGCTTCTAGAATACAAATTAAAGTATTTGTATTTTTGAAATTCCATCTCACCCCAGTCAAAATGGACACCATAAAGAAAACAAATGGCAGCAAATCCAGATGAGGATGCTAAAATGTTGGCAGTAGTTTAAACTAGTTCACCAAATACTGGCGAGGATGGTGGTGGGACAAACTACTATAGCCACTGTGAAAATTAGTGTAGAAGCTTCTCAGAAAACTTAAAAATTCAAATAGTATCAGCCTAGATATTATTAAACTGATGAATAGATAATGAATGCATATTATGTATATATAATAAAATGTATTCAGCAGTACAGGAAAATAAAATTATATTTGAAGAAAATGGATGGTACTAGAAAACATTATATTAGGGTTATCCAGACTCCAAAAGACAAATGCCACGTTTCTATCTTATATTGAGATCTTATCTTCTATTAGATATGCATATCATACTGGGAGTGAATACAGGGAAAGGCCAGGAAACTAGAAGGGAGACTGTGAGACTCCAAAAGGGGGCTTTTAGAGATAGGACAAGGGAAGCAATAGAGCAAAATAGAAGAGGCAGTATAGGAGTCTAAGTGTACAGTGGATAAGGGGAGGCACAGAGATAAGTATGGAGCATTAGGACCTTGAAAATCATGAAAATTAAATATGAAAATTCTTTGGAAGATCTTTCTACTTTTTAAGCTAATTTTAAAAATAAAACAATGTGACATTTTATTAATTTTAATGATTTCACACAGTATATATTGATCATATTCATTCCCACATTCCTTGTATATCCATGCATACTTTCCTACTTCTAAATGTTATGTCTTCTTTTATTTAATAATTAATTGACACCAGTTTGAGTTTCCTGTGTACTCCTCATGTGGGGTGGCAGAGTATGTGGATGTAGAATTTGTGACTGAACATACAAAAACTTATTCTTTTTCATTTGGCCCGTTGCAATTTTCTTATATTAACCATATCTTCCAAAAGTGAACTTCTTTGCTAAAGTCTGAGCACTGTGTTAATCTACAAATGTTAAAGAGTAGTTTCATATTATTTTATTCACCAAAACTCATAATAGTAGTACCCCCTCTGGGCCCTGCAAGCTTTCCAACTATGGGTTCTTGGCCAGATTTACAAAATAACATATTATCAAATAAAAATTAAGAGAAAGCACAAAACAGTCTGATTTCCAACATTTACTTCTTAGAAGTTGTCAGCTTTGACCCATTTCTATGCCACGTTTCTTTTGTTCCCTTTTGCTTTCTCACACTGATGAAAGTCTCCTCCATGTCCCCTGGAATGGTCTACATGGCAAGGAGCAGAGGAATGTGTTCTAGTTTGCTTTTTGTTGCTGTTAAACACCTTGGCCAGAAGCAACTTGAAGAAGAAAGAATTTGTTTGGCTTACAGATTATAGTCCAGCACCAAGGGAAGCCAATGCAGGAACTCAATGCAGGGATTTGGAAACAGGAACTGAAACAGAGGCCTTGGAGAAATACTGCTTAGTGGCATCCTCTGGATTGTTCAGCCTGCTTTTTTATACAACCTAAGGCAACTAGCCCAGAGATGGCACCTCTCACAGTGAGCTGGGCCCTCCTATGTCAATTAGTAAATAATGTCCTACAGTCATATCCAGAGGCCAATCTGATGGAAGCAATTCATCGACTGAAGTTCCCCCTTCCTAGATGTGTCAAACTAAAGACTACAGGTAACTACAATGATGTCTTTCCCCTAATGGCTAATAAGGAGCTGAGCCTATCTGTCCAATAGATCTCAAGATGCTTAATCCTGTCAATAACCAAATCCTGTCCCAACGAAACCCGGAGGTGACTCTGTTCTTGGCAGTTTTCATGTTTGCAGATTTATAAGACCTTAGAAGCTAAAGAGCCAAATTACAGTATTCATAGATATCTGGCCCAACTGCACTGTGCAAATAATGGTGCAATGCTGTGTGCTACTGACACTTGGGGTAGCTTGTTGTACATGATATGCAATTGATATAATAAAATATATAGCCTCTGGGTTCACTGTTGTCTCGAAAGGGTAACAGTAATGTGTAATGTATACCTTTTTGAGAATACAAGTGACAGCAAATATTAGATTATAATGATGATCATTGCATGCCAGCAGAGAGTGGAACACTGTTTTCAAAACGAGGTCTTAGAAAGGTCCTGTGTCCTATTGTTACCAAGGATACTTAATGAAATTGTATCAAGGACTGAAAGCAGCTTTTCAACTAAGGGCCAGAGGTTAGAAACTTAACTGACAGCCTGAGAGAGTCTCTTAGTTTAATCAGCTAAGGCATCTCTCTTATCAGAGACCTCAGGGGACATACATCTCCACTATGACCTCTTTCAAAGTCCTCACTTGAATGAAAAGAGCTTGGATGGGAAAGGTAAAGTGGAATGTTCCTGATCTATTCATCCTAGATAAGTGATAATCAAAATCAACAAGTAGTTAATGTGGAATATTAAAGTGATTAGCATGGTGAGGTGATGGCTGCATAGCTGCAAATGTTTGATGAACTCTTTGTTCTGTAGGCAAGTATTAGTAGTGGTGACTGACATGGGGTAGCATGGTGATCAGAGCTGAAATACCAGGCAAGCATTCCTCATACCTATCCTCCAGCTATCCTTAACTCTGAGCTTGGTGTTCTGTCAAAATGGAGGTGGAAAGACATCTGTGAAGGTTGAGCTCTAACTACATATTTCCTCACTCTTCCAATGATATCACAATACCTTATGTAGATCTTTGAAGACTCTCATACTGTAATAGCTCTTTTATTCCTTAGCTCTCACTTTACTTGCCCTGTGTCACTATTATTTATTCCTTTTTACCATGCCTAGATAGAAGTATCCTATATGTATTTTTATTGTAGGAGACTTTCAATAGCACCGTGATAGAGATAATACAACTGTTGTTATTTATGCTTTATTACTGAAGAAATGGAGAGTTAAGGAATTTAATCAAGTAATGGAAAGATGTGAAATCCAGTTAATGGCAGAGCACTTGGGGAGAAATGCCTACTTGGACTTCTAATGCAATAGACTTCAGAAAATTCATTTTATGCTATTTCAGGATTACTTTGAGAAGAAAGTGTTAAGAAATGTCACTGGCCATTACTGAATACATATATGAGGACTTTCAAAAATGAAAGGTTTACTTTTCCTTTCTGTCCTACAGAAAATGTATAAATGGCCTCATGTATACAACATAAATGATCCCTAAATACAAGTGTTCTTTTGCATTGGTACAAAGAACTTTTACTAATACTTCATTTTTTTAAGAAACATTTTTTTTCAAATAGTGATTCACAAGATAGCAAAAGATGGTCCTGTAGGAAAAGATATCATGCTCATATTATTTGTTCATGGTTGGTCTAACAAAGATAGATGAACACCGAAAACTCAAGACTTCCCAAATCTTATATCAGTATTGTGCACAATATAAATCTACATGATGTCTCAAAATATATATCTCTGTTAAATGCACTTTACAATGGAAAATCCATTAGTCTAAGAAAGGTTTTATAGTATTAATATGCTTCAGAATATTAATAAATCATAAAATATTGGTCTATAAACTACACATATAATAAATATATAACTATTAATATTTTATGTCTTCAGTTCAAGAAACCATATTGGAAAAAATTTGACCCCAGCATATGTCAAATCCTTTTGGACTATTTGGGTGGCTGACAGCAATGGGAAATAATTACATTTTGGAACTGATAGGACAATGTTTATTCATATCTTTCAATCATAAAGAAAAGCATTTCTAATTACAAATGACACTGTTGGATTTAAGAATGTAAAATAAACACTTAACTTTAGTACTAAACTGTCATGTCTACCCCAGAATGTTTATTAGAGTCTCTTATGTGCCTAAATATAATTTCCCAGAATATTATAACTTAGAACACTGAAAACATACAACTTTGTTATGTCTCAATTTAAAACCACGAAGGAATTGGTTTTAAAACTTAAGGTTAAGGGTGTGTACTTTATAGGAGACAAGCTTAGAGACTGAACCTTCCTTCCTCTAAGAAATAATAACATCTGCCAAATATGAAAGTGTAATATTTTTTGGTGGTTAGCTTCTTGAGTTCTTCATATATTTTGGATATTAGCCCTCCATCAGATGTGGGGTTAGTAAAGGCTATTTTTAAAGTATACATTCATGGTATCACCTTTCTAAATCTTAATTAAATTCTTCTACTGATTCAAAGGTATATCCAGGTTTGTGAAATAGTTAAACGAATGGGTCAGAGGATCCCTTCTAGACCTTTTAAAGACTCCTTTACCTTTAAAACTGGAAACACATGTGATGTATATATGTATGTTTGTTTCACCTTGATACAAGGTAGAGTCAACTGGAAAGAGAGCCTTAACTGTGAGACATTTGCTTGAATAATGATTGATGTGACAGTGACTAATCCACCCTCTATGATGCCACTCCTTGACAAGTGCTCTTGAGTTGTATAAGAAATCAGGACAAGCAAGCTATGGAGAGAAAGCCAGTAAATGGTCTTCTGCCATAGTCTGTGCTTTAAGTTTTGCCTCCATATTCCTGACTTGAGTTCTCTGATTTCACTTTATGGTGAGTTGCATGTTCTAAGATGAAATAAACCTTTTCTTCCATACTTTACTTTAGGTCATGTTGTTTATCACAGCAATAGGAAGCAAACTAGGACAACAATTCTCTCTGTGTTCCTATAAAGGCATAATTTTGTTTCTATTTTTGGAACTAAAAGATATCATGGTAAGCCAAGTAGGCAATATTCTGAAGGTCAAATATGGGTTTGTGTCGTACATGCAGACTCTAGATGAAAAACAATGATGAAAGGAGGAAGAACATATTTAAAGGGAAATGAAGCAGCCGGTAGGGGTGGAAGATAAGAGAACATGATGATGAGGAATGTGATCAAATAACATTGTGTGCAGATAAATAACATAATCATACAAAATCATTACCTGGGTGGTGGTGTGCACACCTTTCATCCCAGCACCCGGGAGCTA
This sequence comes from Grammomys surdaster, assembly GCF_004785775.1. NCBI lineage: Eukaryota > Metazoa > Chordata > Mammalia > Rodentia > Muridae > Grammomys > Grammomys surdaster. The sequence continues at coordinate 2,083,123 of NW_021604681.1, read as the reverse complement.
AAACAGAGGCAGATGGATCTCCGTGAGCTCAAGGCTAGCCTGGTCTATGGAGCTAGTTCTAGGAAAGCCAAGGCTACACAAAGAAACTCTGTCTCAACAACCCTTGCTAAAAAACAAACAAACAAACAAACAATTTTTCTGCTTAACTGGTAGCAAAACTAAGTGAAATCAGATGGGAAAGAAAAAAAATCCACAATAACATTCCACTGAGAAATGTAAGAAGTGTCTACTCAAACCAGAGTACACCAACAACAAACCAAAGAAATTATTACCACCCCCCCAAGTCTAAGTTAGTGAGCCAGTGAGCTTATTGGGGTTTGTGATGGGAGCAAAACCGACACAAAGGCACACACATCATGCATCCACCACAGCATTGGGGAAAACAATCCAACTATATCCATGGAGCTATCTGTACAACTTAAAGGTAGTTTGACATGTTGGAGAATCACCTTTTTTCTAGCAGTTCCTGCTGATTATATAACCATGAGAAAGAACACTGGGAGTCTTGTCATTTTTAGGACCTTCCTGACACTTCTGAGTTGTTTACATCCTAAGTCATAGAAGACTCATTTGCTTATTATATTTTAAAGAACCTCCTCCAGGATGTAAGATTTGAATTTGAAGGAAATTCCTACACACACACCCCAGATGCCATATATCTATAAGATGGTACCTAAACACCCGGCTCTTTTGCAGAAAGTACAAGTCAGTTATGTAAGTTTTCTGCTAGGATCTGCTGAATCCTCTAAAGGAAGGATCACATCATCTACAAAGAGGGGTAATTACCCTTCTTACTTTAGATTTCCACATATTTCATTCCTTTACCTTACAGGACAACACTAAATAAGATTGGATGGAATAAGAACTCTTCTGATGTTCCATATTTTATATGAAATGCTCTCAGGGTTTTGTGGCGCCTGCCTCGCCAGCAAGGTTGATGCGACAACAGGATCCTTCCTCACGCACTTTATTGGGGAACACACCATTGATTGTAAAGCGAAAGACCCCGAAGCCTGAAATGGGTGCTGTTTAAATAGTTCTCACAACTGTGTATAAGTGTCTAATTGGTGCTTCTTGCAGAACTTCATTAGCATACAGCTCAGGAAGGTGAGGAGCCATGTCTGAAAGATATGTATGCTCACAGCAGGTGTTTACAACCCTGAATGCAGCTGTTTTCCACCTCAGAGACAGGAAACAGGCGCCATCTTCTAATGACAGCTCCTTACAGGGTTTTCCTCATTTAGTATTATATTGGTTTGTCATATATAGCCTTTATTGTTCTGATATATGTTCCTTCTATAACTAATCCCTTCAGTGGTTTTATCATGATCACGTCAAACTTTGTCAAATGCCTTTTACATTTATTAAGATGATCATGTAATTTCTGTCCTTGAGTTTGCTTACTCTGAATATTACATTTTAAAATTGCATGTATTAAGCTATCCTTAGAAGGAAACCAACTTGGTTCCAACATATACTCTTAAGGGGTTCTGGAATTCAGTTTATAGAGGGTCTTTTTAGTTTTTAATGTTTGTGTTTATTAGGTATGTAAAATGTAAAAGAACAAATAGCAAGGTATTGGCAGACTCAGTTCCTGGAGAAGGGCCATTTTCTGATCTGATTCTAACATGATATGTTCTTACACATGGAGAAGGGAAGATATTACTCTGAAACTTCTTCCATGTAGGCTCTGTCTCAACCTGAGATATCTCTCATCTCTCTCTCCCTCTGTCTCTCTCTGTCTCTGTGTCAGTCTCAGTCTCTGTCTGTCTCTGTCTCTCTGTCTCTCTGTCTCTGTCTCTCTGTCTCTCTCTGTCTCTCTCTGTCTCTCTCTCTCTCTCTCTCTCTCTCTCTCTCTCTCTCGGTGTGTGTGTGTGTGTGTGTGTGTGTGTGTGTGTGTGTGTGTGTGTAAAACTCTGGAAAGCAAATCTATATTATTCCACTTATATCAGAGATACATAGTGGTAAACAGATCACTGTTGAGATTTGGAATATAATTAGCACGGTGTGACTTAATCTATCTAAAGAAAGTACGTCATATTAAGTAACTTGAATTTCATTTAAATATAAAATTTCTCAAGGTTTTTCTTTTAAGCAGGAAAAATGCCAGGATGAAATATATACCTTTTAAAGGATCACTCTGACTACAGATATGAATGTATTGGAAGAAGGCAAGCATCAACTTCAAGTGGAGAACTTGTCAATGAAATTAGAGCAAATTAATGCCTTCAGTCAGCAAATAATTATTTACAAATTTCTATATGGCAAGTGTTGGAGATACAAAGATAAGTGGGAAATTATAGATTTTCTTAAATATTATTAAGATAAACCCATTGTGCTAAGAAGGAGAAAACATAGCAGAATATTATACTATATAAAAAACATGCTTTGATTTATAAGAAGGCCCTTAACATATGAAGAAGGATCCCAAGAGACATGTGAAAGGACACTCACAGACAATTGGAAAAGCTAGTAAATTTAGTCCAACTTAGGTACACACAATGTTTAATTCATAGAAGCGAACACTTAGGGGCTGTTTATCTCATTATTTATCAGTTATGTCATACCAAATTGAAATAATGCATTTGGACAATTTGTCCTAAGCAATATGCTATCTAATGAAAACTAGAATGTGAGCATAATACTGTTCTACTAAAAGTACAGCAGAAATATTTAACTTGGGTAAAGGCCCAAGTTTGCTAAAGAGGCATAAATTATTCAGAAGTCAATGGCTATGCATGAAGTGTTTCTATCATGTCTGTTTACATGTTCACTAGAGGTTTTGCAACCAAAACCTGTGTAAAACTCTTGGGTGATTCAACTGCATTTTTGCAAACATCCAGATGGCTATCAGAGTATCAAACTCCATAAATAATGGACAAAATCTTTAACTAGTATGAGAGGTTGAATAGGCTTTGCAAATATGCTCAAACACAAGGACAGACACACAAACTTGCACTCTGTTTCCTTCCAAACTGTTGTGAGAAGAAAGCTCCAGCCTTTTGAGATCTTAGGGACATTTGATATGCCCAAGTCATATGTGTTTGCAACTGCCCCATCCCTAAGCCTTTTCTACTACAATTCTGCATTCAATTCTTATTATCTACTTTTGGATTACATGTCCTAGTAAAACAATTTGTACCAGAAAAAATAATCTGTTCATTAAAAAACCTCTCAGAACTCATCTTTGGATTCACCCACTTTTCCACAATATTACTAGTAGGAATTGGATTCAATTTAATTTCATATCTATGATGTAGGAATAACATATTAAGGTAACAAACAAACCCTGTGGACACCCAAGCAGCAGACTGAATCCCGAGTTGGAGAATGAAAACACATTTTCTAAAGAAAATATGGAGATTTTCTGAGTGTCCTCCACTTAGCCTCTATTTTACTTTCAAGTCTTTTTACACATTGCTGTTTTGTAGGTTTTCTTCTGCTGCTATATAATCTTTGGCTATCCCATCAAGTCATACAGCTGTAAATATTACAAATAAACTAAGAAGTCCTGAATTACATGATTGACTTCAGATTTTCCCCTGAATACAAGTCATAAATATGTAAAATCTTATTAGACATTTACACCTAAATGCCCTTTTGAAAATAAGCTCGATGATTCTAGATTTGAGCTCTTTTTATGCTCTCTTAACTTCGCTCTCAGATGTGGTTCTCATTTTGAATGATTTCTTTCTATTTCCACGATGGCACCTGTTCACTAGTGGTACAAGTCGAAGAATCATTAGACCTAAACTTTCACCCTTCACTCTCTCATGCTACCATTCAAATAACTTGCTACATTTTTCAATCTATTTTAAGATGCCTCTTTATCTTTCCCTCATTCTCATTCCTAGCACTAGAGTTTAGGTAATCAGTATCTTTTACCTATAACTATCATCTGTAGACTTAGTCTTTCAGCCAGCTATCCACAATGATGCTTCAATGATCCCTATAAATATGTTTTTATTTACTCATATAATTTCTGATTATACTGTGAACTACTCCAGGGCAGAGATCATATATACCTTATTTACAGTTTCATCAGTAAGACCTTGCATAGGCTCTGGTATAGAATAAACCAGTTAAATGGATGAATGCTTTCCAGGGAGGTCATTGTAATAGTTCTTTTTGATTACATTTCTGAAAGATACTCAAGGCACATTAAATAATGAGATAAAAGTGAACTCATTTCTTTCTTTATAGGGCCAAAATTCACCATACTTAGTGACTTGATTTTTCTATGGTCTCTTGTCTTTGGGCCTTTTGACCTTTGGATATTTGGTACTGTGCATGACAACAATATGCTTTACTGACTGTTCACATTTGGATTATATAGTGTCACCTCCCAAAAGCTCAAGTATTTAAGGTTTATTCTTGATGCAAGGAGTATTCTGAGGTGGAACTTTAGGGATGTGATTAGTTCATATTTTTGTCTTTTAATAATCAATTAATCTGTGAATAGATTGAAAATTGGAGCTATGTAAGTACAACCTAGGTAGATAAGATAAGTCACTAGGAGCATGTCTTCAAAGACTATCTTGGCTCCTTCCTGTCTCCTCCATTCTTCCTACAATATGAATAGCTACCATATGGAGAATGGCTCTGTGTAAACATTCCTCACTGTGTCAAGGCCCATTCCATCACAGGCCCAGATGCAATAAAGTCAGTCAGTTGTGAATGGAAACGTCTATGAAAATTTTCTTCATTAATTTGTTTGTCTTGTATTTGTCATAGTAGTAAGAAAACTAATGGAATCTTTTGCCAACTGTATCCATAAGTTATATAGTGGTGAGAACCAATAGTATTATCCTGTATACCATTGTCATCTCTATATTTCTAGTGTCTATTCCAGTGTTTCTTATGTAATAGATACCCTGAACATGGTATATGAATAAAAGAGGTAGGCAGCTCAGCTACAAGCTTCCTGTGGCTGAGTCATTGCCTCTCCAGTTACAAACCCCATTGCTACAGACAAGCAGGCAGTTCTGGAAGCTTCTATATCTAACGCCTAGAAAAGAATATTATGATCTGATGTCACCTGATGAGCACTATTGAAGTTGAGAGGAACTTTGTGTAGAGTAGATGCCCATATATACTGGCATGTCTTCTTTATCATATTTTTAACATATACCTGGATATATACATGGTAAATGTAACACTAGCTTAAGATCAATTGTTCAATGTCTGCTTTGTCAAGTATACATCCCACATAAAACCTTCCAATGTAGAGTCGATCAGGTTGTCACTTGTTATTTAGTGAGAGTAAACTTACCTTTTACATTACCATTTCCTTCTCTGGAGAGATGAATGTTCCCTCTGTTGATATGGTATAGTTAACTTCTTTCTTTCCCATTGAAAATCTCAGGGCAGACTCACAATGAATGATAACTTGAGAGACTCTTCAGAAGAAACCTCCATCACCCACCTCATCATTTGTCATTTAGATTTTTCTTTGGAACTTTCATGATAGATTAGGGCTAAAGTGGAAGCTCTTCTTCCCACATCCTCCTTTTTAACTCTTTTCTCTCTTCCTTCCTCTGATAACTCCAACTTTGCAAACCACAAATACATTTGAATGCTTATTTTGGGAGCTCAGCTAACAGATTGCAATTCAAGTGACAGCCTTTGTAAGTTGGAGAGATTCCCGAACTTTAAAGCTGGGACTTCTTTTTAGAGCTACCTTTGTGGAAATGGCAACATGGGGAAATATGTCAGCATGGAATACCCAGGTCAAGAGAAAGTCCACTCTATTCCACCAAATGTACCTTTTAAAACCCCCACTCAGAGATGCAAAGGGTAGTTAATGGTGCAAGTACATAAATAAATTAACCTGTGCCTGAGAAATTGTTGACACCTCCTTTTAATTCCATGTTCGAAACAACTGACCTGCATATTTCCATGAATAATAAGCAGAGTTGAACCTCCCTGTGGTTAGTATAAATCAACTGAATGTGTTCTTGAGTCTTTCCTGTGCTAAATGCACTTTTGAGAGGGAGTAATAACAAAGAATATCTGATACCAGGATACTCAACTGGGCCCCCCCCAAAAAAAAAATTATTCAAGCTTTGTTTTCCAAGGCCATCTAGCTCAAAATTAAACTATTTCCTTAGCATTATTTCCAAAACTACGTGTGTGTGTGTGTGTGTGTGTGTAATTGCGTCGGTGGTAGATATCACTTAATATAAAAATATTAATGCTATTTCGTCTTCTCAAAGACATCAATCTTTAAAGACATGAACCTCAGCCCAAGAGGAAAAGTTGATCTACAAGAAACAAAATATATTGGTGGGTAAGATATTTGCAAGACCCAGGAGAATGGAGATCATGATGGAATATTAGACTGGAAAGTTCCTTCTAGGCAACAATTGAGATAAGTCACCAGAAGCTTTTCTTGCCTGTTGATGTTAAAATAGGAAATGCACAGTACTATTTCAAACCATACATGCACACACACATTCACAAAATATAGGCTGTGAGTTACAGAAATAAATATCCGTTTGTCTCAAAAGGTTTTCAGACAAGTGGATTTTCCATGATGACAACAGTTTTCTCCCTTCTCACGTGCCTCTTTCACTTCATCGAACATTTTCTCTTCATTCTGCTCATTGAACACACTAGGCTTTTCCTTGCCTGATTATTAATGTTTTCTCTTTACCTTCCTTTAACCTCTAATCTTCCTCCAAGTCAAGATAGAGCTCAGAAAGAACTTCAAGCATCCTACCATAACTAATTACCCATTATTTTTTTCTCCCTCAGGGATTCTGTATGTTTTCTTTTTTCAACTTTTTGCTCATTTTCCATTGGCATTGCAATATAAATACTATGAATGTAGGCAGTCAGTTTTCTTTACTGCATTCCCAAGTTAACAATATGATGGCAAATGGTAATTACTTGAAAATATGTCCCAAATAAAAGAATGGATGCATTAAACAATAAGGCACCTGTAGCGAGCCGTTCTGCTGCTCCGGTCCGCGGGTCAGGGAGAAAGAGAGAGAGTGGGGACAGGGATGCAAAGAATGGAGACAAAATGAAGTCTGGTCAAAGATGAAGTCTGCCTGCTGGAGACGGAGTCTGAGTCTGTCTGCTCTTTGTCAAATCTGTCTAGTCGAAGTCTGTCTGGAGACGAAGTTTTTTTGCTCTGACTAGTCTGTCTGCTCTCTGCCTCTGACTCTCCATCAAGTCTGTCTAGCTCTCTGTCAAGTCTGACTAGCTCTGACTCTGGGTCGGCCCTGGCCTCTCCTTTTATATCTCTCCTGAGTCAATCAAGTGCTGGGATTAAAGGTGTGTGCTACCACTGCCTGACCTTGACTGAAAGGATCAAGATAATTTTCAGAGTGTGTTCAGCTGTTGTAAACAAGTCTCTTGTCAGGGTATATGGCTCAAGACAGCTGCAAAGATAATAGCCTCTTTCTGCTCAGAGTCGGCTCCCAACAGGTCCCCCTTTTTAAATTTGTTTTTAAAAGGGAAGGCTGTGGCTTTGCCCTTGTTTATCTCGCTAGAGAGCTTGGCCTCTTGATCACTCCAACAAAAATTGGCTTTTTCCTAAACCAAGACCGCCCTTGATATGGCCGCTAACATTGGGGAGCCTTCCTTTATGACAATATTACACCCCAAACTGAAAAATGGTTGGTAACTTGAACATTTACAAGGGACTAGGATGGCTGTGAGTTAGCCCAATGATGGGATTATTGTAGGTCCACTTCCCAGGGGCCCACCCAATGCAGCCGAAAAGGAGTGCGTGGTGCTGGGAGTGGGTGCAGCCTACATGGCCTAAGACAGAGCTCTCACCCTCCTTTCACCCACCTCGGGGTCCCTTGACATTGCCCATCGTTGACAGCCTAAAGCCTTCGACCATCGATGTGACTCATCTCACATCAATGTTTTGGGGTTGTGAACTTGTCTAAGACACCCATAATTAGACATCTAAATTCAAAACTCAAATAGTTGGGATTGATCATAAGACGCCTTCTCTAACTAAACAGAGAAGGGGGAGATGCCAGAAGCCAGGACCCTCGCCCTTACCCTCACCCCCTACCTTTCCCCACCTGCACAATGTCCCCTGAAGCTTGGCAGCTGCAAGATCCTGCTTGGCAACTGCAGATAGACTCAAAGCAGTGTACCATATCTTCTGAAGAATAGCAGGGAGACCATAAATCAAGCAGTGTACCATATCTTCTGAAGAATAGCAGGTAGATCATAATTCAAGGCAGTGTACCGTATAGACCATGACATGTTTCAAGGCACAGGCCAAGAAGATTCTGTACTTTTCCACCACCTGGCCCCTCTTACCCCCTCCTCTTGTAAAACATGCTATAAAAAAGCATTTCATGTTCAAAAAAAATTTTAAAAAAAAATCACATTAAAAAAAAAAGGGGGAAGGCTGGGAAAACTTACGGAAACCGTGTCTGTCTTAGGTTGGAACAAAGGACCCCAACCTCTCTTTCTCGTCTTTGGATACTCAACAGCCATTGTTTGAGCTCTTGTCTTAGGATGGTGAGGCCTCCCAGTTTGGGGCAAGGGTCTTGAAGTGTTCTCTTATCCGTCACTGACTATCTGGCTTAGCGCGTAAGTTAGAGGTTATTCTTCGTCAGTCTTGATGACAGAGGTTTTGGAGTCCCCTACTTTTAGCCTGTAATAACGGACCTGTATGGGCTTCATTTGAATAGCGTCTATCTATTGTTGTACAAAAGCCATCAGTCTGTTGAACAGCATGAACCCAAGAGACAAGAGGCTTAGCAATGTCTGAATGGTTAGTGCAAAAGCAGCACTCTTTATAGGGTAGCACATAACTCTCTCTGTTGGAGGAGTAAAAAGTATAAGCCTCTTCTATTTTGTAGCACTATTTCAGCTAAGAAGGATAATGAATTTTACAAATGTATTATAGCAGATTCCATTCTTTCTAAATCTAAATCTATAGAAGTTCAGAACTAATCATAGCTTTGATATTAACAAAACAAATAAAGAAAATCACCATTCCTGTCTCAGTTAATCCTAAACCCAAAAAAACAATTATAGTAACTGTGGTAATGGGTTTTCTCTTGAGTCTAAACAATGTATTCTCACTAAATCATAAATCAAGGAATCAAAAGTCTAATAGAGCCACCCTGGAAGTGTGGGTGGTAATGTCTTCTTCCATACTGAGAACTTCTCAAGTCTGGTATGTTTGTTGATCTGCTCTTGTTTGAAGACAATTGTGAAGCATCTCCATGTTTCTTGTAAAGAAAAAATATGCTTCACAGGGGGTTTCTCTTCCCTAGATTTGTTATTGTTGTCTATTTGTTTGATCAGTCTCTCTGGCAGCCAGTGTGTAGCATCTGTCATTTGGGAATATATAGAGACAGAACCTCTTCCCCAGATAAGCACTGGATCTGGTCCATTCCAGGTTCCAGTTAATGGGTCTTTCCAGAGGACTGTTGCAAATTTCTTTTTGGTAGCAGGATGCCAGAATCTATCTGTAGCAGATTTTCCTTCAGAATCTAACGTTAAAAAATTTAAAATAAAGAGCGTGTGATGAAGGATATTTCTGGGGGATCCCTTAGTAGGGTACCATTCCCCATTTTAAATTTTTTCCAATTGACATTTAATGGTTTGATGTGCTTTTCTACCATACCTTGGCCCTGTGGATTGTATGGAATACACGTTTTATGTAGTATTCCCAATTTTTCACAAAATTGGTGGAAACTGGAGCTTATATAACCTGGGCCATTGTCAGTCTTGATCTGTTTTGGCACACCCAATACAGCAATTGTAGCAAGAATATTATTGATTACATGTTTGTTTGATTACACCACACACACACACACACACACACACACACACACACACACACTGATACCTGAAAGCTACAGTAACAACTGGCCTGGCAAGACATGTCTACTAATTCAATAATGGCATGAAAATCAATGGCGTCCTTCCGATCTGGGCCCAAGCACTGAGCAGATCCCGGGAGGCTGCTCTGTACCAAATCTCACAAACCCAGAGGAAGTGGGCCTCCCAGGAGCTACAACCCAGATCTATCTCCTACCCTGGAGATAGAAAACCTAGGAAAATCAATGGCATGACCAACCACTTTCTGATTAGAATTAAGTCCCACTGTACAAGATGAAATCCATATATAATTTAATTGCTAAGGAAAGAATTTGTGGCTACACAGGTCACTGGCCCTAGAAGATTGCCCACTACTGTTATTCTACTAAATGACATAGTATTGAACTAACTCTGATGGTCTTATTGTTATACCCATAGATGATATCAGGTTTCATCAGCAAAGCTTCTATTTTCAGTAGATGTTGATTAGCAGAGATGTACAACTACTTAAAGTATAGAGAATAAGGGACTGTGGAATGCTAAGCCCTAAATGAAGCACCTTTATCACAGAACCCCCTCCCAAGGTTCAGGGAAAACTGTAAGAGTGTGGTGTTGCAGATGACTATACAGAAACTTCATCTTCTGGATGAGCAGAGAATCAGCACATATGAACTTACAGTAGCTGTAACAGCATGCACAAGCCATGTGAAACCCAAGATAGACTAAATCTCAGCATGATGAGGAGAGTCAAACAAATCTTCATATCTCACTAAGGTGCTATTGGCAATAAATGGCTGCTAGAAAGAGAGTCAATTTTCTTTTCATTTTTCATTAATTAATTCACTTATTTACTTTATATCCTGATCAGAGTTTCTCCTTCCTCCTCTCCTGTCCCAGCCTGCGATGCTCCACACTGCCCTACATTTGGGGGCCAAGTGCTCTGGTCCGAGGGTCAGTCAACAGGTTCTAGCAAGAGAGAGAGTGGGGATGGAGGGGCAAGAGATGCAAAGAATGGAGACAAGACAGAGAGTCTGATCAAGTCCCCTTTATTGAAAGGAACACCTGGGTATTTATAAGCTTTACCACATATCTTGCAGCCATGGACAAGCAGGGGAATGCAGCTGAAGACACTTTACCACATGCACCTTGCACCTGGGGGCACTAAACAACAAAACAAGAGATGTGAGAAAAACAAGATGTTTATCAGAGTGTGCTCAGCTGTTGTAGGCTGTTGAAAAACAAGTCTCTTGTCAGGGTATATGGCCTCAGATGGCTGCAAAGATGATAGCCACTTTCTGCTAGGAGTCGGCTCCCAACACTCTCCTCCCTGTCCCTCCCTCTCACCTCCCCCTCCCCAATGCCACCACACTCTCTTTCTTTTCATAATGAGAGAACTCCCATGGATATCAATCTTCCTTGGCATATCAAATTGTAGTAGGACTTGAAGCATCTTCTTGTGTTGAGGCTAAACAAGGCTGTTCAGTTAGAGGGAGGGGTCCAACTGCAAGCAACAAAGTCAATGTTGGCCCCTGTTCCTGCTGTTAGAGGTCCAGCATAAAGACCAAACTATACATCTGTTACATATGTGTAGGGGGACTAGGTCCAACCCATGTATGCTCTGTGGAGGGTGTATCAGTCTCTGTGAGCCCCTATGGGCCCAGATTAGTTTTCCTGTGGTGTCCTTGACCTCTCTGGCTTTTTCAATCCTTCCTCCCACTCTTCCACAGGATTCCCTGAGCTCTTTCTCTAATGATTGGGTGTGGGACTCTACATCTGTTTTCATAAGTTACTGGGTGAAACCATTCAGATTACTCTTATGCTAACCACCTGTCTGCAAATATAGCAGAATATTATTAACATCATATCGGGTGTGGGTTCTCTCTCATGGAATGGAACTCAAGTAGGACCAGTCATTAGTTGGCAATTCCCTCACTTTCTGCTCCCTTTTTAGTCTCTATAACTCTTATAGGCAGAAAAACTTATGGGTCAAAGGTTTAATGGCTACTTTGGTATTCTCATCTCTCTACTGAACGTCTTGCCTGGTTCCAAGAGGTTAGTATTTCATGTTCCATATCCCCTATTGCTATGAGTCTTAGATAGGGTCACCCTCATAGATTCTGGAGAGTTTCCATTGTCCTAGATGTCTAGCTTCTCCCCTCAACTGTTTATAGTGGTAATAGTGCTTCTTGTTAATAGTTCTAACTCGAAGACCCAACTATACCACTCCTAGGAATATACCCAAAAGATGCCCCACCATACCACAAAGATATTTGCTCAACTATGTTCATACTAGCTTTATGTATAACAGCCAGAAACTGGAAACAACCTAGATGTTCTTTTACTGAAGAATGGATAAAGAAAATATGGTACATTTGCACAATATTACTCAGATATTAAGAACAATGACATCATGAAATTCACAAGCAAATGGATGGATTTAAACAATATTATCCCGAGTGAGGTAAGCCAGACCCAGAAAGGCATACTTGATAGGCACTCACTTAAAAGTGTATATTAGCCTTAAGTACAAGATAACCATGCTACAATCCACAGACCCAAAGAAGGTAAATAACAGGGAGGATCCAAGGGAGGATGCTTAATCTTACATAGAAGAGGAAATAAAATAGCAATCAGAGGTAGATGGAGAGAGAGAGCAGGGCAGGAGAGTGTATGAGGAGAAGAACGAAGGGGGGATGAGGTGTAGGGTGGACAAAGAGGGAGAGAACTGGGAGTCAATTTTCTTTAAGAGTGCAGCTACTAGTAAGGTTACCATTCTTCTGTGGAAGGCCGCATATCCACAAATACATGGGCAGAACAATTAGACTTGATGAGTATATTTTTAAAAAGAGGTCACAAAATTGGATAGATAGGAAAGCTCTTGAAAAACTTAGGGAGGAGTTAACATAATCAAAATGCACTATGTGAAATGTTCATACAGCTAAGAAAACTTTTTGAAGATGACAAATAACTCAATCTCAGAAATATTTGCCTGTCTAAATGCAACTAAAATATGTTCACCTCTATAAGTTGTTTAATATGAGTACTTACTGATGGGACAACAATATAACAACCAAACACTATAAAATATGAATCAGGATAATTTTACTATAAATTTAAAAATGGCATTTTCCAATTCATTTTGTACATATATACTCACTTGATCTTTTAGTGTTGAAATTTATTATAAAGAGAAAGGGAACGTAAAAACTTGGCAACTAGTTGGGGTTTAGCTTTCTTTTTTTTTCTCAAATCGTAATTCATTCACACAGGGGTTATAAACACATTAAGGCAAGATGTGGGGAAGGGAATGACACTGGAGTGTGGGTGTTCAGGGGGAATACAGATATCTTCAGAACTGGGTATCGGCTGGGTGAGGGTTCAGGGAACAAGTCACTATGACTCTGCCTATGACTCGCTTGACCTTATCTAAGTTGGTATTGTCTGCCAAAGCTACCTATTTACAAGGTCTATGACTACTCAGGCTTGTAGATTTCCACAAAAGCTGCCTATTTACATTAGCTTAGAGCCATCTGTTTCAATGTTTTTCCACAGAGACCCAAGACTTGGTGTTAGTATACATATATGACAGGCCTATTGCTAATTTTAGGCCTATGGTTGATTTTAGGCCTTCAGTGTGTAAGCAGGGCTGCCCCTGACATCTCCTCCCTTCTCTAAGTATAGAAGGGCTGTGGCAATTCTAATCTTGTGAAGGTGGGGATGGAGGCCTGACCTCCAGTATTTGAAGGGGACCTTGTAATGGCTCCAGTCCCCCTGTCGTTGTCCAGTGAGGCATGAGGGCCATACCCATCCCGATATCTTTTTCCTGGAGAGGGGATACTTTTGACATCAGGGGTTTGGCTTTCTTATTCTTCAGCCACTTCCATTTGAAAAGAGACTTCCCAATTGCCAAATGGCAAATAAGCTCCTTGCCCTAGTCTAGGTGGATGATTTTTGAGAAAACCACATCTAGAAAAGCAGAATCAGCCATATACCATAAGCTTAAGCAAAAGTATACAGTTACATATTCTCCTTTACTGGTGTCTGTCTTAGATATACGTCAAACTTTTATATCAGGATGTTCAATAGACAGCACTGCCCGTACAGTTCACTGTGGCATTTCTATGGAGAAAAAGAGGGAACTAAATAAGCCAGAGGAAATCTGAAAACCACTCAAGCAAGCAACCTCTGATCAAACCTTTCTTTAGGTTGTAGTGGTGACATGCTTCTTCATGGTCCAAGTTGCATGTCTATTTGACTTTTTAAAGAATGTGTATACAAACATGCTCCTATACTCTCTTGCCCTCCATAGACAAGATGCTTGGCCTAAGAGATAAAACACAGAAAAGAAGAAGGACAGGAGCCATGTGGAATGGTGGTTGTGACAAATACAGTAAATGTAAATTCAAGGATGATCATAATGTAAATTTTATTAGAACAGTATTTTATGCTGCTAGTAGACAACTGATAATATCAACAGTTTTAGATATAATTCATATTTAACTTGTATTCAAAGGAAATTATATAAATTGTATATTTTATGTACATACAACCTACATACAACAGTTTCTGACAATATAAGCTGAGTATTTTAATATATAAACATTGTATTTTCCAACTGTTTTATTATTATTATTATTATTATTATTATTATTATTATCATTATTATTATTATTTATACATATGTGTCTGTGTGTAAATATGTTCATAGGGGGTATCTGATAAGGTCAGAGAAGATCATCAGGTATTCTGGTGCTGAAGTTATAGGCTGCTATAAGGTTCCCAACAGAGTGCTAGGAACTGAACTCAATGATGTGGGAGTAGCAAGTGCTCGTAGCTGCTGAGCCATCTCTCCAGCCCACACAGCTTACATTTCTTAAAGATAATAATTTTCAGGCCTTGTCATCACTTGTGTTTACTCTTATAACAATGTTATAGGCTAAGCACAAGTACTATTGCACTGTTTAACAGACAAGAAAACTAAAGTTGAATTGTTTCCCCTCAGCAAATCTGACTCACAATCATGTGCCCTGTCCAATTGCTTCTCCTTACTCTCTCCATTGGTGCTCAGAATATGTTCAATTTTAATATCCTGAGCAATCAGCATAAGCTTAGCACAGTTGACAATGTACAATATTTTATCTCTTTCAATTTCTGACCTATAACAAGGAACATGATTCATAGGTCCCTGCAAATACTGAAAACAAATTCTCTCAATGATGAGAACATGTAAAGCTACTAAAGGCATGCTGTCTCCTGTGCTAGGTCGAATCAGTGTCCAAATCTGAATGACAAAGTTAATGGTGAATATTTGGCCTGATCTGCTGATTGCTTGACTGAGTACATTGGCTCTGATTTTTAATCCTTTGGAATGAGAAAAGGCTTGTATCTGATTCTACTGTAGAATGACAGTAATAGTAGTAGTAGTAGCAGCAGTCACAACCCCCTGAAAGAAGTGAAAAAAGGCAAGCAAACAGTATTGCCTTTCCATGGACTTCTTTCTATCTAGGACACCAACAGAAGCTGTTGCCTACTCTGGGGAAGGGTCTTTTCAACTCAGTTAATCTTCCTTGGAAATATTATCACAGGACCACCAAGATGGGTGTCTCTTAATTAATTACAGCTCTAATTAAGTTGGCAATCAAGATTAAGCATTATATGGAGCTGCAAAGATTGTTTGTGGTTAAGAGCATTGGCAGCCATTCCAGATAAACTGGGTTCGATTTCCAACACCTATACTGTGCCTCCAGTTCAGGGAATCCACAACCTGCTCTTCTAGGCCCCAGGCTCACATAGCTTACAGACATACATGCAGGTAGAACACACATATGTAAAAAATAAAATAATTTTGTAAAAATATTAAGCATCATAAAGGATGTTACATAGCTTCTTCAAGAAGTATAGAAAGATTGACTGTCAGTTCTATGTCTTCATCTACTATATGTAGTCTGTGGACTTTATACATTCAATCATTGCTGGATTTTATATGTTCAATCATTCAATAAATATCAAATCCACATTATTCTTCAGGACCTGTGAAAAATGGTGATGATACAAAAATGAACATGACATGTTTATAAAACTTTGATGAGCTCAAAGTTTAAGGGGAAAACAAGCAAATAAGTAAGAAGTAATCAGGACAGGATACTAGTGTGATTAATCCATTTCTCCAGCAAATATTGAGCATATATTATACATACCACATACTTCACTGAGATTTGGGGATATGATGGTAAATCTTATTATTTCACAGTGCCTGACACAAAGAGAGCTTTTAATAAATAGTGTAATTCCAAAGAAATGTGGAAGGTTTAAAACATGGGTACTGAATTCCAAACATACAGCAACTACTTCTACGAACTGAATCCATAGAGATATCATTTCTGTGCCCTTGAGGGAAACAGAATAAAATGTCTTTGATTATTAACTTTTGTCCAAAGTTTATTGCTGGATGTTAACAGTATCTGGCATTTCTGCCCTATGGTTTTGATAACATGGAAACAAAAGCTTAAGAACAACCAGTCTAAAACTTTGATTCTTAGCCTAGTCTCTTCCTCAGCCTTATCTCAAACTTATGGAATCATAGCTTCTCAACCGAGGTCAAATTAATTATATTTTTTGTGACTTAAATGGTGACTGTAATGACATGCAGCAATCAACAACTTGGAAACCACTGTGCATGGTATAATATAACTCAATAAGTATTTTTACTCAAACACACCATTCTCGATAATTTTCATGTATATCCAGAGTATGATATACCAATGACTGATGTTCATACAGAGATTTACTCCTAATCTATTGAGCCATGAAGTTTTGGTTTTATTCTTGAGATGGACTTCATAGAGAACTTCAGATACTTTGCTCATATTTTGACAAATGTTTTGTATATCAGTGTTATATTGATATGAAAGGGACACTGTGACAATAGTAACTTTCATAAAAAAATATTATTTTAACTGGGGCTTGCTTACAGTTTCAGAAGTTTGGTCCATTGTCATTATGGCAGCGAGCAGGGAAAGTTGCAGGCATCCATTATCCTGAAGAAGTAGTTGAGAGTTCTATACACAGAACCATCGGCAGCAAGTAGAGAGACACAGAGACTAACTTGAGATTTTTGAAACCATAAAGCCTACCCTCAGTGACATACTTGCTTCAATAGGGCCATGTCTACTTCAATAAAGCCATACCTCCCAAGCATTTTCATGGAGTACCACTTCCTAATAACCAAGAATTCAAATACATGAGCCAATGGGAGCCATCCTTATTCAAACCACCCCACTTACAAAGAAGCCAAAAGATTTAAAATATTGATTCTACTGTTGTCACTGCCCTGGAGTTGAGTGGATACCAATGTGGAGCCTTATTAGAAACTGTTCTGCTTAAGAATTTCTGGATATCTGTTTTAATAACCTCACATTACAAAGTGATTTCTTCCTGATTGGGGACACAGCACTGTTTCTAGCTGTTCTAGCATGTTTTATTATGACACAAAGTTCATATGGTTTCTATCTATATAGTTTAAAATAACCTTTAAAAATTATTTATTTGCATTAAATCCTGATCATGCTTTCCCTTTCACCCCCCTGCCTATCTCACTGTTTCACCTCCCCTCCCTTTCTCTTCAAAGAAGACCTCCTATGGCTGTCAGTCCTCTTAGCCTATCAAGTCACAGTAGAACTAGGTGTGATTATCTGCTATTGAGGCTAGACAAGACAGCCCCGTTAGGACTTATTTAAATGGGTGATATTAATGGTATAATTGTAAATTGTACATCAATAAATATTTTTCTAATCCAAACTCCTGGGTTCTGAACCAGACCAATTAAACCAAAAGCTCTTGGTTTTAAAACTCTCAAATCAGTGCTATCTGAGCTTCCTGTGAAATTTCCAATTCTGACTGAAAAGACATATCTGGCAAAGTAGATGAATCATGAAATTATGCAAGTGAGGGGGAAAAGAAGAATAGTGAGATAATATTTGCATAAATCTAAAATCTATGAAGATTCTGTAAACATGTATATATAGACAAGAGTTAAATATTTCATACCTTATGAATGTGGGCTGTAGCAAAACTATAAAGCACTGACAAAAAGAGAGAAACAGAGATACTTAGCAACAGATTGTTAACTAGTTCTCTGGAACATCAAAATCCTACCTTTGAACTCACCAAGGGGTAGAAAGAATATCTTTGCTGTTCTACCAATGTCCCCCAGTTTACTCTTCCAGTCAGTTTGGTCTTGGTTTAATACCAGTGACAGGCAATGACTTGCAACCATTACATTTCCTGTTCTACCTTAGACTTTGGTCCACAAAACCTCAGAATGAAATGTTTACAACTGACTGCTGCAGTGACTTCCCAAGTAGTCACTCACATTCAGTTGAGCTAATTCTCTACTGATTACTTTGATGTCTCCAAAACAGTCTCAGAATTAAAACTTTCAGTTTCTGAGCTGTTTGCATAAAAAAATCAGGGCAATTAGCAACAGGAAGCATATATTAAGAAGAAGCAATTAAGTTTATTGGATTATTTTATATGACTAACCCTCCTGAGCATAAAACATAAAATCCATTGAATTATACCTCTTCACCAGCACTTAAGAACTTTGCTATTGTTTCTCCAACTGTGACCTTTGGCATACTGGTAAGTATCTGGAACTTACAGAAATATAAATTTTGTACCATTGTTCCAAACTTTCTTAATATAATATCAGAGGACTGCTTAGAGACCTTGATATTATCCTGTCCTCTGTGGCCTTCAGAGCAATGAACTATCACCACATGCTCTTAGATTTAAAAGGCCAACCAAGCCAATACTATTGCCTCACCCAGTGTTAGCTGGGGAGGTGAGGGACCTTCAACTGAACTGAGAAAGAAATGAAGATTTCCAAGAGCAGAATTTTTACACAATACTGTTTTTATTTAATAAAAGCTCGCTATATTCACTTGTCAATTTCATAAGCTCATACATAGTTCCCTATAGTCTGCCACCTTCCATTCTTCTTTTTTACAATGCACTGCTAGCTCTTTAGTTAGATAAGGAGACTTTCTATCAGTTAATTCTAGTTCTGCATATTTATTCCATGTTAAGTCATATACAGGATATCTGTAACTTCCCAGTATTAAGGAGCTGTTAAGAAAAGCAAGCTGGAGTTGGAAAACAGAAAGCTGATAATAGAATAAGGGGGTCATATTCCAGCCCCAGTAAGCAGTAGCTTTGGTCATGTGGCTCTGGCTTTAGAGTCAAGAATAGAAGGGACTACTGGCACGACTAATGATGGTTAGCTGGAGCTAAAAATTTAGTGATGATTAAAAAGAGACCAGCACAGAGGAGACTAGACTCCAGGAGCTCTAATAAGCCCAGAATCATAGGTGAGGAGGCTTCAACACCCCACACCCCAAACATGGAGTAAGTGGGACCCACAGGGACCTAGAAACTCCCTCATAGCCAGTGGCCCAGGTTCCTTCCAGTCTGCGACAGTGTCCTGAGCTGACCTAGGGCACCAGTGCTGCACCCAATCCCAGAACACCCAGAGGAGCCTGGGCTCCAAAGATCTCTAACACATTCAGGAACATAGGATCATAGGATCACAGGATTTCAGGAGCTTGGTCATACCAGAATTTCAGGATCCCAGAAGCAGCCTGACTCCCAGAAGCTCTTATATGCAGGATCTCAGGATCACAGAATTATAGAGATAGGTGAACTCTGAGGAGTTCTGACACAAGCAAGATAACAGGAGAGACAGGTTCCAGTAAGAGAAAGTGAGTACAGATAGCACTAGAAATAATCTGATGGTGAAAGCAAGTGCAAGAACATAAGCATCAGAAACCAAAGTTAATTGGCATCATCAGAACTCAGTTCTTTCACCATAGCAAGTCCTGGATACCCCATGACACTGGAAAAGCAAGATTCAGATTTAAAATCACTTCTCATGTTGATGACAAAGCACACTAAGAAAGACATAAATAAGTCCCTCAAAGAAATACAGGAGAACACAAGTAAACAGGTAGAAGCCCTTAAAGAGGAAACATAAAAATGCCTTAAACAATTACAAGAAAACACAAACAAACAGATGAAGGAATTGCACAAAACCATCCAGGACATAAAAATGGAAGTAGAAACAATAAAAATGTCAAAGGGAGACTACCCTAGAGATAGAAAACCTAGGCAAGAGATCAGGAGTCAGATGCAAGCATCACCAACAGAATACAAGAGATAGAAGAGTATCTTAAGTGCAGAAGACACCATAGAACACATTGACACAACCTTCAAAGAAAACACAAAATGAAAAAACCTCCAAACACAAAACATCCAGGAAATCCAGGACACAGTGAAAAGACCAAAGATAATAGATATAAAAGAGAGTGAAGATTCTGAACTTAAAGGGCCAGTAAATTTCTTCAACAAAATTATAAAAGAAAACTTTCCCAGCCTAAAGAAAGAGATGCCTATGAACATACAAGAAGCCTACAGAACTCAAAATAGACTAGATCAGAAAAGAAATTCCTTCTGTAAGATAATAATCAAAACACCAAATTCACAAAACAAAGAAAGAATATTAAAAGCAGTAAGGGAAAAAGGTCAAGTAACTTATAAAAACAGACCTATCAAAATTATACCAGACTTCTCACCAGAGAATACAAATGCCAGAAGATCCTGAACAGATGTCATATAGACTCTAAGAGAACACAAATGCTAGCCCAGGCTACTATACCCAGCAAAACTCTCAATGACTATAGATGAAGAAACAAAGATATTCCATGACAAAAACAAATTTACACAATATCTTTCCACAAATCCATCCCTACAAAAGATAATAGAGGGAAAACTCCAACACAAGGAGGAAAATTATACTCTAGAAAAAGCAAGAAAGTAATCCTCTTCCAATAAACCCAAAAGAAGATAGCCACACAAACATAATTCCACCTCTAATAACAAAAATAACAGAAAGCAACAATCACTTTTCCTTAATATCTCTTAATATCAGTGGACTCAATACCCCAATAAAAAGACATAGACTAACTGACAGGACATGTAAACAGGACTCAGCATTTTGCTGCATTCAGGAAACGCACCTCAGTGACAAAGACAGACACTACCTCAAAGTAAAAGGCTGAAAAACAATTTTCTAAGCAAAAAAAAAGTTACTCATATGTTGAGTATACAAGAAGACTTAGATAGGCATTTGGAACAACAGATTGATGTTCTTTACCCTATTCAAATTATTGGAAGAAGGTTCAGAGTTTAAGAGCAAGGAGCCAAATGATTAACAAAACTAGCTCTCTTAACTTCTTGTGTCAAAGCAATTGCAGAAGCAGTGGTGCTAGCAATTAATGTAATTAAAGCTGTTATACCAGCAATAATCAAGCCCACCACCCTCTTGCTTCTGCTTAAAGCCTGACTCACTTCTTCCAGTACTTGCAAATGAAGACTGTTGTTTCCAATATTGAATTGACTTGTAAACCAGTACATGATATAGTCCGAGTAAATGGTCACATTTAAGAACAATACAAGAGTCATTATAACTTCTCTTTTTGATTCTCTGTTCCACAAGGACTAAAACCTTGAGGCAACGCAGCTTGTCCCATCAGGGGTACAGATAAGCAAAAGTGGGTTGGGAACACATGTTCAATACAGCTTCCCAGTCACCAATGTCAGGGCACTCAGCAAACTCACAGGTCAGCATCGTTCTTTGTCTCAGCAACAGCATGTCTCATCTGTCTCTCTGACAGCCACCATGCTCCTTTTAGGCAGGAATCTAAATCTTGGGCTAGAAAAAACAAGTAATTTCAGCCAGGAACATAAATATTAGACTAGAACAAAGAAGTAATTTCAGGCAAGAATCTAAATTTTAGGCTAGAACAAGGAAGTAGTCTTCAGACATGAAAATGACTTTGGGCTAGGACAGGGAAGTTGGCTCAGTTATCTTGGTCATTCTGATAAGCCCTTAGAAACAGTGATCACGGGAGAGTTCATGGAATTTTGTTTATTGCCTTGCTTGTTCTTTCTTTCTTTCTTTCTTTCTTCCTTTCTTTCTTTATTTATTTATTTGTATTTATTGTCTTGTTTGTTCCTTGACTATTTCCATCTACTGTATTGCTAGTTCCTCAACCTAGAACTGACCTTAATCCTTGCATATAATTAAAACAATAGGAAAGCAAAAAGGAGGAGTGGGGCTGGGATGGGAGTTTCTAGGGAGGGGAAATGTGGAAAGGAGAGACATCTGAAATGTAAATAAATAAAATATCCAATAATAAAAGACATACAGAAAAAAGAGTAAGGAGTCATTTTGAGTATCATACCAAATACCATTGGATTCCTGTTACTTCTAAACTTTACAATGATATTCATTATAATCAGGAAAAAGTTTAAAGATACTTGCAGTGTATTTGGCAAAATTCTAACACCTCTCTGGATATTTTAACTTTGCATAGTGAGCTTATGAATTTAAGAATATTTCTCTGCTGAGCGTTGATGCAGCAGATACTGTTGATAAAATTACCCATGGCCTGAGGTCAGTATTTCTATTTTGGTCAAGCTTCAAGAATGGCATATATAGCTTGATCATGCTAGCCCCTTTTGTTCTAGAAATACTTTTATTCCTGCTCATCATGTTAAAGCTTGTCAACATGTTGGCAGCCAAAGTACATGGCTGGAAACTGAAAATGAACCCCCAGACAGAGTTATTAATTTAACAGGCTGGTAAGCCAAGGATGGGTAAGACTCTGTACAGAGCCTTACCAACCTAAGACAAAAATGCATTGCTTTCGATAATGCATATTCCATGATGGGTAAGGAAAGCATTCTTGTCAGAATGACCTAAGACAAACTCAGGCTTGTTTATGAAATGAAAAAGGGGAGAGCCAAAGAGCTTCTGAGGTGACTTGGCAAGAATCTGACATTGGCCAGTGACAAGGAAATGAGCTATTTGGCTGGAATATGACATTGGCCAAGGTCAAGGAAGTGAGTTTCAGCCAGGAATCTGACATTAGGCTAGAACAAAAAAGTAATTTCAGAAAGGAACATAAGTATTAGGCAGGAACAAAGAAGTAATTTCAGGCAGGAATCTAAATCTAAGGCTAGAATAAAGAAGTAGGCTTCATACATGAAAATGACTTTGGGCTAGGACAGGGAAGTAAGACTCAGATATTTTGGTCATCCTGATAAGCACTTAAAAACAGTGATCATGGAAGTGTTCATGGAATTTTGTTTATTGTCTTGCTTGTTCTTTGACTATTTGTGTTTATTACTTGTTACTTGACTATTTACATCTATTGTATTGCTAGTTCCTCAACCTAGAACTTACCTTAATACTTTCATGTAATTAAAATGGTAGAAAAGCAAACAGGAGGAGTGGGGATAGGATAGGCGTTTTCAGGGGAGGGGGAATGGAGAAATGTAAATAAATTAAATATTCAATTAAAAAAAAGAAAGAAAGAAAAGAATCCAGCATCACTGGGGTGAAATCTTCTAGAAAGTGTTTTCTGAGATCACCAAGATGCTGTGTTCCAGAGATAGCCAAGGTTGTACCTCATACTGCAGCTGTACTTGGTAACACGTAAAATTTACCCAGGTGGTACTAGTTTTGAAGGGGTTATGGAGAGCAGCTGAGGCTTGGCACTGAGAGAGCTCAGGGAAAGCCATTGGTGAATGTGCTGCCTCAGTTACCCTTCCTTCAACCTGTCCCCTTCACCTCTGAGAAGGGGAGGACCAACTGGATAGCAACCTACCCTGACACCTCAAGTCACTGCAAGACTATGCACATCCTTTCCCACTGAAGTCAGACAGTTGATGGCCAAGGGCTGAAGGAGTCATGCAAAGAAGCTGAAGTTTCATACTATGAAGAGAGCCTATGAGAGGCTATTAGTGAAGCCTAGTAGCAGCAGAAGACCCCAAAGTATTGCAGATACCAGTACCATGGGATAACCACCAAGAACAGAAGTAACAGTGGAGTAGAGTTATTGAGGGTCTAGAGTGCTACAGTGGGCAGAACTTAAGAAGTAACCCAAGCCCTTTGGAGGAGCCTAGAAAATTGTGTGTGGATAACAGACATTGAAACAAGAAACTGTGAAGGTGAAGTTGACTTGGAGACCCCAAGATGTCAAAGATGCTAAAATCATGGGATATCTGCTGAGGAATGCTGCTAATAGGGAATGCAACCAGCCTAGGAGAAAGAAGTTTGTTAATCCTGTCTCAAAAAAACAAAACAAGACAAGACAAGAAAAAAAGATATATTTATCAGCCAGGGAGTGGTGGCGCACGCCTTTGATCCCAGCACTTGGGAGGCAGAGGCAGGCAGATTTCTGAGTTCGAGGCCAGCCTGGTCTACAGAGTGAGTTCCAGGAAAGCCAGGGCTATACAGAGAAACCCTGTCTCAAAAAACCAAACAAAAAAAAAGAAGTTTGTTGTAGTCAATGAAGATGAAAAGGAATTGGAAATCTGAAGACTGCTTTAACATACTTGGAGATGCACAGTTTGGAGTTTGCCCAGCTGGTTTCCTGTCTTGATTTGGCGACTAGAGTTAAGTAATTGTACGAATCTCAGGAAAGACTTTGAACATTGGATTTTTAATATGGTTGAGACTGCTATAGATTATGGGGACTTTGAAAGTTGGACTAAATGTATTTTTTATTATACTATGGCTAGATATGGCCCCCATAGACTCATGTGATTGAACAAGCCTATGGGAGCCAGAGAGTGGAATATGGTGGTTTGAATATGCTTTGCCAAGGGAGTGGTGTTATAAGGAGTTGTGGCTTTGTTGGAGTAGTTGTGGCCTTGTTGGAGGAAGTATGTCACTGTTGGAGTGGGCAATGAGACCTCCTCCTAACCATATGAGAGTCAGTCTTCTATTTGCCTTCAGGATAAGATGTTGAACTCTCAACTCCTCCTTTGCCATGTCTCCCTGGGCACTATCATGCTTCTGCATTGATGACAGTAGACTGATCCTCTGAACCTATAAGCCAGCCCCAATCAAATGTTGTCCTTATAAGAGTTGCCTTGGGCTCCTGTCTCTCTCCATGTGCTCATAGCCAGCATCTACTCCTCTATTTTCCCCTCCCTCCCTCCCTCCCTCCCTCCCTCCCTCTCTCTCTCTCTCTCTCTCTCTCTCTCTCTCTCTCTCTCTCTCTGCCTTTCTCTCAACTCCCCTCCTCATGACCTATTCTCTATACTGTAAAAAGAAGAATTAAAAAAGAAAGAAAAGCAAACCAAGGCTCTGTCTTGCCCCCACCACAAGCCAATCACTCACACTTGGAAACATACAAACACATAGGACACATACCCTCTCTCACTCTTTCCCCCCTTGCTCCCATTTGTATAAATAATTAGCAAGTAATACTGTACTCTGAAAAGTCTTGAGGCTATATATTTGATCCAGAACTTTTATATTAGGACAGAAGTTCAATTATTACAGTAACAACACAAATGAGTAATGTGAATCTGCCAACAGAAAACATGAAACCAAGCCTGCAAGACACGCAAACAAAATTAGTCAGGCTGGTTGATGCTCAGTTCCAGTGGACTACACATAAATGTAAATGATCTTTAAGTGAAAGTATTGTTGATTACTTTCTTTGTTTTATATCTATTCATCTTAGTTAAATCTACTATACTATGAAACTCAAGCAAAATATTTCAGTTTGTGAATCATTCAGTTTAGATTTCTGCTTCACACTGAATGACATAAACCCCGTTAAGAAAGATTGGCTGTCTTAAGTCAAACCAATGTATGTATCTTACTTTCCAAACCAATGCATATGTCTTCTGCTCTGCTGTGCGGTCTACATGTAGAATCTACCTATTAAAAGACTGTAATAGCTGATGGTGTCGCTTTGTGGTTATGTGGTTGTTTAGAATACAGGGGACCCTGGATTCAATCCCGAGCACTCTATTGAAAAATTGCTAGTAAGGTATTAGGATTTAGAAACTAGTGATTGCTTTATTTAGAATCAATGCTTAGTGTTTGATGGTGAAGTACTCATAAATCTATTAGAAACAGGAGTAGGTAGGATTGCTTTTCCTTGGATTGCTCCATCTCAGCTTATTTCTTACGTCTCTCACACCCTTGTTTATCTTTTGTCCCCTCAGAGAAACATATTTTTTATTTAGTGTATATATTTTTTAATTAGAAGTACAATAATAACAAACACATACACATATAACATACCAATTTCAATTTTTTCCATTACTTTATTTATTCATTTACTGTACATCTTCATTGCAGCCCCTTCTCCAATTTCCCCCTCAGACAGCCCCTCCATCCAACCCCTCCTCCACTTCTGAGAAGGGGAGGACCACCTGGGTATCAACCTACCCTGATGCCTCAAGTAAGTGCAAAACTAGGCACATCCTCTCCCAGTGAGGTCAGACAAGACAGCCTACTTAGAGGAACAGAATCGACAGGTAGACAACAGGGTTAGGGACAGTCCTTGCTCCAGTTGTTGGGGAACCTGCTGGAAGACCTAACTGCACATCTGCTAGAAATATGTGTCTTCACATGTTGTATCATTGTGATAAGGATCAAAGCCTCACAGTATGTTTCTGTGAATCCACTACTCCATCAGTCACAGAAGTACTTGTTTCCTCCACCCATATATAGACCTCCATGAAGATATGGTTGACTGGCATATTCATCAAAGTTGAATTCAGAGTGGTCTCCAAGGAATCCAGGTAAGTAAGCCCAAAAAGCATCCTGACACATGCCACCATGTAGACATGGCTGGGATCTACATTCACCAATTTCCAATTCACAGTTCACACCAGGATACTCTTGAGGACAGACATGTATCTTCCTATCTCCTTGAGGCATGTAGCCTCCTCATTCATGCAGGGATCAGAAACACATTTATTTATCTACTTCCAAGTCACAATGACTGCCTTGGTATCCAGGCACACAGAAGCAGGAGTATCCATTGATTCCATCCTGGAATACAGTCCCATTGTGAGAAGGGCTGGAAGCACACTCATTGTGATCTGTCTCGCAGAACCTTCCAGCAAATACATCAGGGCAGATACAGACAGGGTGCTCAGGGTCTTTATGGAAGGTGCCTCCATATTGGCAAGCGTTCTCTACATGGGAATTAGTGGCAATTTCACAGATCATGCCACTGTACCTAGGAAGCCATTGGTACAGTAACAGTCCTACATCTGATTGAGAGTTAATAGCCAAAATATATAAAGATCTCAAGAAGTTAGACACCAGCAAACCAAACATACCTTTGTTTTACTTGGATAGGGAAAATACTCCTAATTCCTAAACTAGGTCATTTAGAAGCAAAAATATAACTAGAATACCAAAAGATTGAGAATAAAAATCCCCAATGACACACCATTATATATCCAACAGATCACTAAAATCTAAAAGACAGACAAGATCAAGTCATGGACAGACTGTAGAACAACTAGAATTTCTATATCCTGTTATTCAAATTTTAAATTATCTTAACTGCTCTGGAAATGGTTTGATATTCTCTGGTTGGGGCAACATTTGCCTATCATAAGGCCCAGCTATTTCAGTACTAGATATTACATAAGAGAAATAGACACTAATCTATCTAGACTTGTAGTAAATGTTTATTTCTATTTTATGTGTACAGATTCAAAGCTGGAAACAATCCAGATATCTATGTATATTATGATGAACAATGCATGTATATGCAGGTAAGTAAGCCCAAAAAGCATCCTGACACATGCCACCATGTAGACATGACTGAGATCTACATTCACCAATTTCCAATTCACAGTTCACACCAGGATACTCTTGAGGACAGACATGTATCTTCCTATCTCCTTGAGGCATGTAGCCTCCTCAATCATGCAGGGATCACAGTAAAGCACAGAATTGTTAAATGAGTAACAAACCTCAAACTTCAGAACAACCTAAGAACATGGTATGGAATGAAAAAAAATCACATAAAAGTACATTCAGAATGATTCCATTTTTATAAAGTTCAGGATCATGCTAAATTCAATTCATAATGATAGATATGAGAATGATGGTTGTAATTTCAGGGCAACATTGGATCACGGAAAGCCTTTGGGGGTGCTGCCAGTATTCTCTGTCTTAAAGGGAATGGTAGTTACAAGAGTGTATGTATTTGTCAAAACATATCCTAGAACGTGTTCATCTTGCTGTATTTAAGTTATATATCAAGAAAAGTAAGAGTATAGAAAATATCAACTAAGAAAAATATTCAATACATACAGTATATTAAAGGTTATATGCAGGATATAAAAGAAATCTCTGCTTTAAGAGATAGAAATCAATTTGTTGAAAAATATCACTAGAAAAAGAAAACAATACTAATTTTAAACTCAAACTATTGTTAGGATCATAGAAGAATGTTAAATCTGTCTGCTTAGCTTGCCATGTTACAATGAGAACAAAATAGTTTTAATTAAAAGCTTGTGAAGTTAAATATAAACTGCAAACTCAAGACCAAGTCTTGAATTTAAAAATTAAGACCAAAGATAGGACTTAATCATCCAATGTGAGCCCAAGAAATGGTAAAAGCCTATACCTAGGTATAAAACTAGTCAGACAAGAGAAATTCTCTTCCTTAAAGGATGCTCATTGTTTTTTTTGTTGTTGTTGTTCTACATAGGCTTTCAGCTCATTCACATAGCCCACTCAAATTAGGGAAAGCAATCTTTTCTACTATATCTACCAATGAAAGTATCCACTCAAATATTCTCTCCTAGAAACATCCAACATAACATTTGACTAAATGTCTGAGCATTCTATGGTTCAGTCAAGTTGACACATAAAGTTAAACATAGAGCATGTACCCGCATTTCTAAAAGGAAATTCGTATTCTGAAGTCAATATAGGAAAAATATTATGAGTCAGACAAATAAGACATGATATTCACGGCCGGGCGGTGGTGGCACACGCCTTTAATCCCAGCACTTGGGAGGCAGAGGCAGGCAGATTTCTGAGTTTGAGAGTTCGAGGCTAGCCTGATCTACAGAGTGAGTTCCACGACAGCCAGGGCTACACAGAGAAACCCTGTCTCGAAAAACCAAAAAACAACAACAACAACAACAACAAAAACAACAAAACATGATATTCACATCACACAGTCACAGGCCTACAATTTTTTCAGTGAGGGAAATAGAGACAGAGGTAGGTGTATGACATCTCTTGCATTTTTGGTACACATTCTTCATGGGTCCCACTGCTGTCTCACTTCATGAAGAATAATAGAGAGACTAGGAAGGAAAACCTAAAATATCAAATCACTATCATGATAGCATGTAAATCAATTTAATCTTATATAAAAAAACAAAAGTATTAAGTGTTCCATCCATTTGCCTGCAAAATTCATGATGTCCTTGTTTTTAATACCTGAATAATATTTCATTGTGTAAATGAACCACATTTCCTGTATCCATTCTTCAGTTGAGGGACATCTGGGTTGTTTCCAGCTTCTCGCTATTACAAAAAAGGCTGCTATGAACATAGTAGAGCACATGTCCTTGTGGTGTGGTGTGTGTATCTTTTGGGTATATTACCAGGAGTGATATAGCTGGGTCATAACTATTTGCAATTTTCTGATGAACCACCAATTGGTTTCCAGAGTGGTTATACCAGTTTACAATCACATCAACAATAGAAGAGTGTTCCTCTTTCTCTATATTCTCACCAGTATGTACTGTTGCTTGAGTTTTTGATCTTAGTTATTTTGATTTGTGTAAGGTAGAATCTCAGGTTCATTTTTATTTCCATTTCCCCAATAACTCAAAATGTTGAACATTTCTTTAAGTGCTTCTCAGACATTCAAGATTCCTCTGTGGAGAATTCTCTGTTTAGCTCTGTACCCCACTTTTAATTGGCCTATTTGTTTTTTTGGAGTCTAACTTCTTGAGTTCTTTATATATTTTGGACATTAGCCCTCTATTGGGTGTGGAGTTAGTGAAGATTTTTTCCCAATATGTAGGTTACTGATTTGTCCTATTGAGAATGTCATTTGCCTTACAAAAGCTTTTCAGTTTCATGAGATCATATTTAATCAATTGTTGATCTTAGAGCCTGAGCCATTGGTGTTCCGTTCAGGACAACTTCCCTTGTGCCAATGTATTCGAAGTTATTTCACACTTTCTCTTCTATTAGATTCAGTGTATCTGGTTTTATGTGGAGGTCCTTGATGTACTTGTACTTGAGCTTTGTACAAGGTGTTAAATATGGATCTATTTGCAATATTCTACATGCAGACAGCCAGTTAGGCCAGCATAATTTGTTGAAGATGCTTTCTTTTATCCAAAAACCAAGGAGCATACATGGGCTGATCTGTGGCCCTAGGGAACATGTGTAGCACAGGACTGCCTTGTCTGGCCTCAGCAGAAAAGGATCAACTTAACCCTGGAAACTTAATGCCCCAAGGAAGAGGGATGTTGGTGGGGGTGAGGTGTGTGTGTGTGTGTGTGTGTGTGTGTGTGTGTGTGTGTGTGTTTGTATGTGTGTATGGGGGACAACCCTCTCAGAAGTGGGGGAGAGGGGGATGGGGTGAAGAATTCAGGGAGGGATGACCAGGAATGTGGGCAACTTTTGGAATGTAAATAGATAAAATAATTTAACAAAAATTATTAAGTGTAATGATAATCACAGAGGTTAATTAAAGCACAGTATAAAAAGAGATAAACACGAGCAACATTAATTGTATTCTGGTTGGAGAGATACATAGAGTTTTCATATGTAATTTAAATTATGTAAAAGCAAGCAAATTCAAAAGAAAAAAGTATAGTAAATACATGAAAGACTAGCAAAAAATAAAAATAAAAAAATACAAAGATAATCAAACCACAGCAAAGATTACATGGAAAGAAATATGAAAGAATTACAAAATAGGCCTAAATTATCAAAATACAATAGAATGTCTTTACCTAAAATTTATTTTGTTAAATATAAATTGGCTATACTATCTAATCACAGAAGCTAAACGGAATAAATAGCCCAAACTATATATTATGTACAATAATTTCACCTTAAGTATAATGAGATACATAATGTAAAAATAAAGAGGATAGGAAAAATAGTCCATGCACCTCTTAGGCATGAGAGTGCTGGGGTAGCTATATATACATTAGACAAAACACAATGTAAAAACTTATGGTAAGCAACAATATGGTGACAAAATTACAATGTGTTCACTGATCAAAATGTGTAACAATTATAAATATATGTATACCCAGCATCAAGACAGCTAACTATACAAATCAACTAGTGACAGACAGGAAGGAGACATAGGAGTACAACAACAGTAAATAATTCTAGACCAAAATTTCAATAACTGACAGATTATCTAGCCAGAAAATGAATACGAAATAAGTATGTACAATATCACATATCAACTGGACCAAACACATAGACAGAATGTTCTGTATGATATCAATAATATACACATTTCTTTAGAATAAGTCACTTGCTATGATTAAAAATGTAAAGTTACATTATTTCAATAGAAAATTTATATTTGAACTACTTTTATCCTTGAGCTTGTATCTCTGTTCTATGTTAACATTCATAAAAGCATTTATCTCTTTTCTATAGAACATATATTTTTCTTATTCCCTGTGTTTCAAAAGTCAAAAGTTGCTTTTATTATCCTTAAGTGGTTTACTATTCATATATGAGTGGTATATAACTTATAAAATAGCATAAAAATATATTTTAAATAGTTTATTGAAAACATGCATGTTACTGAAAACTGCTAAACTGGCAGGATAATGTAGAAAATACGGCTTAGGATAACAATAAACTCTATTTGAAAAGTCACAAGAAAACCCACTACTACAAAAGCTCCCTAAAATACACATGTATTCAAAAGCAGTTTAAATAGAGTTAAGATATAATGGGGAAGTATAATTATACCCCAACTAGATACCATATTCTACCAAAGAAAGCCACCAGTACCATGAATGAGCTACATCTTGAGTCATTGGCCAAAGGGATCCTATAGAATTCTGCAAATATTACAGCCTATTGCTAATGCTATTGCTTAGCCTCTACAAGAGTAAGATCCTCTTGTTGAAGACACTATGTATGTGTAACATGGAAAAGTCTAGCTAGTACTCAAGTGGAAGCTTTACTCCCACTGGCATTTGTTAGACTGGAAAATGCTATGTATACTACCAGAGGGAAAAGGTAATTATCAGTTTCTCCCAAATATAATTCTTGCACACTACAATGATTTGCCTACAAGGTGCACTCAGTGGTGTGATTGGATTTAAGGCCTGTTCCATGAAATAAAACCTCTTCATGACACTGGTAATGAGGCCAAGAAGAACCCCAAACTAGGTGAGTTGTGGGCCCTATAAGAAAACCTATATTATTCTACTAAAGGAATATAGCAATAAAATATAAAATATCTCCTAGTGACATATTACTATAACGATTAATAAATGCACTACTCAACACTCATCAGAGAAGTTTTTTGCCATAGATGAGAATTAACACAGATTCATGTAAGCAAGGAAACAATGAAACCACTAAACTAGATAAACATAGATAAACTAGATAAACATAGATAGAAAGGTTTATTGGGAAATTCAAACTTCTGAGGCTGTCTTGGGGAGAGGAGATGTTGGGAGGCATCCAAAGACAGGAAAAGACTTGCTAGTTATGAGGGTAGGTATGTTGTAGTGAATGGGGTGGCGGTGAGTTAGGGTGTTATCTGAAACAGCCTTAAAAGTATCAGGTTTGTTTAAATTAAGTTAAGAAGGAAGTAGATACCTCATTCATAGAAGTAGTTGGCAATTTCCCAATAAACCTTTCTACCTATGAAGTGATCTAGTTTAGTGGTTTCACTGTTCCCTTGCTTACATGAATCTGTGTTAATTCTCACCTACGGCAAAAAAAAAAAAAAAAAAAAAAAAAACTTCTCTGATGAGTGTTGGGGGTGAGGATAAGAAAAATAATGGCTTTCCACGATAAACAGAAACCAATTTTACAAGTTTCTGGGGAAGGCAGAGTTTAGGCTTTTCTTTATATGCTAGTAATTCTTCTGCTTACCTGCTTATAGCCTGAGCCAAGCATAGGTCATTTAGAAAATCATCAGCAGTACTGCCATACTAGGGGTTCTGTTTTGGATGTAACAATACTCAAAACCAGACAATATGCAGAGTGAAAGACATCAGAGTACTCTGTTCTAAATAGGATGCCTCCATCAAGCATCTCGTCCCAGGCTTGGAGATATATGTGAAAGGGGATGTGGAAAGATTTTAACAGCCAGAGGTAATGGATGACTCTAAGGTATCACTGCCTTCCAAGCATAACAACATAACAGGATTGATACACTTTTGAAATCACAGAAATTGAGACAATACATATAAGGCCTACAGGGGTTCAAGCCAAACAGGGGCCCAGCACAAACAGGAGTAAGTAAACAAGGGGTCCCACCTCTAAGCACAAAGCTATTGCAATTGATAGCTTCTGAGAGAGGTAAAATCAGTTTTAATCAATGCAGTGACACTAAGTATATCACACTCAAGAGCAAGCAATATACTCCAAAATTGTGGGCCAACACAAACCAGACTTAATCGGTTTTGTGATGTGTTTTCAAAGGGAAAAAAAGATCATGAAATTGAATGGCTAGAGAGATGGAGAAGGTTCTGGAAAGAGTTGGGGGAGGAGAAAAATATGATCAAAATACATTATATGAAAATCTCAAAGAAGAAATAAATACATGTAAACACTAATTTATCAATTAGTTTTTTAATATGGAGTCTTGATGTATAGCCAAAAATGGCCTCAAACTCCCTTTGGTGTCTATATTGTCCTTACACTTATGACTATGATTCTATCTTACCCTTTGTAATTTTAAGATTATAGGTATGTACTACCATATTTACCTAAAATTTATACTGTTATTAGAGAAATTGAGATGTACTAATACATCAGCAATAGACAGCTTAGAAAGTATGTCAGCACGAAAAATAATTTATATTGGAGCTGAAGCAATCAATCAGCATTTTAATATAGCACTTCTCAGAGGACCAAATACAGATCCCAGAACCCACATGGCAATGCAACCATTCAACTAGGGTCATGTGTATAACCCCAGTTCTAGGGGAATCTAATGCTATCTTCTGAGCTCCAGAGGCACAGAGCAACACACATGATACAAATAGACACATGCAGGCTAAATGTTCATATACTCAAAATAAAATGAATACATCTAAAAATAATTTTAATTGATATATACATATACATATACATATACATATACATATACATATACATATACATATACATATACATATACATATACATATATATATATACACACAATTTCAGAGTCTGAGAATACATGGTAGTCTTAGAGAACTTTCATAGTATGCACAAGGCCCTGGATGGAATCCCCAGGAAAACAAAAACATTTAAAAAAAAATACAGAGAGAATATGAGAAATCTTTTTCACATAAGTATAAAGCAACTGGTGTCTTCTTCATACAATGTTACATAATTATTTTTAATATATGTTATTTGTAAATGTTCATAGGGTTGTATCCAAGATATTCTTTGGAATAACCAGTGAACTTATAACCAAAGTATTTACTCAGTTTAGAAAAAGCAAATAATGTGAAGCATTTGATTTGCAGATTGATTTCTCTCCCAATTATTAGAGATCCCAACAATCAATGCTAGAAGATATTGTGAAACAAAAGCACATGGATTAATATTATTTTTGTCTTTTTGTCTTTTGTTTTGTTTGAGTTTTGTTTTTTTAATTTTTTGAGAGAGTAAGAAAGAGAGGGAAGGAAAAGAGAGGTGGAGGAAGAGAGAGAGAAAGAGAGAGAAAAAAACATGAAGTTGGGTTGGGGATTTGGAATTGGATAGATAAAGTTTAAACATAATAACTGCAATAATAAAAATTATCCTATAGAAAGTAGTAAATAATGCAACAATTAGCACTGTAACAGTTCTTCTCTAAGATTTTTTGAAATATGTAAGATTTTAATTTAATGAACCCCTTTTCTAATTGTCTCCAAGTGTACACACTATCTCAAATATCATTATACAATACATTTTAGCAATGAAATGTGTTGAGTCTTGCATTTTCCATCAACTTTGTGTTTTAAATTAGTTTAAGAGAACCAAAAAATTTGAAAACTTAATAGAGATCATTTCTGTATATAATTCACCCAGTCTCTCACACTAGTACCACTTACATCACAATTTACACACATGCTCTCAGAAATCATTGTTATTTGTTCTCAAGATATCAGACTCCCACTGAGATCTGAAAGTCTAACTCCTTTGGTACTCAGGCCTTTTGGGCTGAACTAGAAACACACACAGCTTTTTTTTTATCACCTTACAGACAATAGATCATAGAACTTCTTAGCTTCTAGAATCACATGAGCCAGTCCTTTATAAATAAAAGAAAACTTTCTAAATGCTTATTTATAACCTCCTGGTTGTTTTCATGGAGAACTATTATGAATATAATATGTATTAATTACAAAAGGGTTACTGGTAATGAATATGAAAAAATATATTTTATACATGATGAAATATAATAAAACACATTAGTTTGAATAGTTGACATGCTAATAAAAAGTTTAAAGCAAACTGAAGAATTGGAAATGATGCATTTAAAGTTTTTCTGTGAACATAAATCTATACAAACAGAGACATACACATATGCCATATTTTAGTTTCTAATCTAAAGGTTGTAAAAGTGCCTTTAAATTTCATTCTAGACAAAGGTAAATGTTGCTGACAATTATTTGCAAATACATTAGCAATTATATTTTACTTTTAATATTATTCCCTATAGTTAATCATTCGATATAACTAGTGCAGAGAATCGGTTATATGAGAGGCTTTCTGATCTACCAATTAAACTGCTTTACTAGAGTTCTTGGTACCACATTCTCACTAGTATTTTAGAAACATTTTGTCCTATACTTTTACATAAATGGATATAATGCTTTTATGATGTCATTCATTTTCTCTGTGAAGAAACTAACAACTCATATAGAGAAGCTACAGAGCCTTCAATAAGAGAGCCACAGAACTTAGTGCTCTCTTTGCTTTACTCTCATAGGAAGCCTCTTCCTATGATATTCCTCAAATAAAATTATTGCCACCATTTTTACGTATTAGTAAGATAAAAGAATACAACATTGTAAAGCTCAGAATCCATATTTTGCTTTCTCTAATGTATGTGGCAGTGTAGCTCTGCAGGAGGTAATGGAAAGGGGAGTTGTAGAGGTCACCTTTTCTTCAGCTATGTACATGGGGCGAGAAATTTTAAGAATTAAACAGGGTTAGCAACTGAGTCCCTTAGTTTCTTCCTCTGAGTCATTGTTTTTCCTAAGGAAATCCTGTACTCCTCTATAGAGAGGAATACTGTTGGTTTATGGTTGGTTCAGGGTTTCAGAATGTTCTGTCAATTTTTTTTCACCTTTTAATATCTTCATTATGAATGGTAATTATGATTTTACAATTGTATGAGTACTACCAACATTATATATGTCAAAATAATAGCTTGCATTTCATAGCACTTTGTGGTTATCAAATTCTCTTACATATGTGGCTTCTTGTCATTCTGGTCTGGCCTTATTTATACTGAAAGCAATGTCTGAAGAAAAGGCACACATAGTGTACTTCAGAAGTGATTCCAGGAAACAGGAGAAAGACTTAGCAAAATATCATTGGGAAAAAAGGAAAAATTAAATGCATCTCATGTTGAGAATCTCTAGCTACAGTGAGTTTGAGGTGAAGCACTGTTAGTAAAATAGGTCGAATTGAGAAAGTGTATAATTTGTGCATTATTTGCTAGACAGTTATGTCAGCTCTGTGGTTTGAAGTGACTTTAGAGCTACCTTATGCATGTCCTCATAGCAACATAGTGAAACATGGAAGGCATTATTACTAATCACATTTGGGAAAAATAACTGTACAAGGAATCAATATGCTACTGTTACTACATTATGTGGCAACCACCACCAGTTTCTTTGTGTGAATAAAAAAATGGGGCTCAACACCATTTACTCTACCCATTATGAAAATAAATGAATACCTTCAAAATGGTTTAGATAGATCAGAAGAATGCAGCTATGT
Source organism: Grammomys surdaster (assembly GCF_004785775.1). Lineage (NCBI taxonomy): Eukaryota > Metazoa > Chordata > Mammalia > Rodentia > Muridae > Grammomys > Grammomys surdaster. The sequence continues at coordinate 2,046,249 of NW_021604681.1, read as the reverse complement.
AAAGTACTGACATCGTCAGATTCTATTTGAAAACAAAATGAGTCTTTTATCATTTTGAGACATGGAATTCTACATCAAGCAAAGTTGAAAAATACAGGGACCAATTTTATCTCTCACTTCTCATGCACATCTCCCACAACTTTAAAGAGTTTGGCGCTCCACATGTATGCATAATTACATAAACTAATCATAAAACTCCACATTTTAGTATATGGATAATGAGCCTCAAAAGTCAACAATTAACTAAAAATTATTCATAAAAGATATTTCTTTCTAATTTAAAAATTGATAATTCACAGCTGCATCAAGGCAAACTACTGGTCAGAAGTCTTTGTCCCCATCCCATCAGAATACTGTACTGTGGAATTCTTTGAAAAAAATCATGTTGAAGTTGTACTTGTATCCTGAGCCATCTGAGACTCCATGCTATACATCTTGTTCAACATCACTCTTGTAAGAGATTGCTTTCTAAGTGACATTTGTGGATATGGATACTATGAACATGGTGGCCTGGAAGGCTACTACTATTGGCTCATGATCTAGGCCTTGGGAAAGGTAATTTCCTTGAATGATTTATGTTTTCTCCCAATGAATTGCTTAGTTTTTGATGTACCCAATTGAGCAATGGCACCGTATTGGGAATGAAAACCATGAAATCATGTCTAGATCATCGCATTCACCCAAGAAATCAGGATTGATGTTATAAATTATGTATTTAGTCTTTGACTCATTTTCATATATATGACTCCTAAAATAGTTGGAATCTCCAAAGCAACATGTCTCTTAGAATAATTAATGGGTAAATTGATTACTGGATATTATTAGTTAGCTTCAGAATGGGAGACAGTCACAGAGAGGATAACAGCATCACTAGATAATGGCCAACTTCTGTGAATGCAGACAATCTGAAGGTTAAGTTGATCACCTCTAACCAATAATTCAATCTTGCCTTTGTAATAAAGGTTCCACAAAAACTTATATAGTTTTGAATGTGAAATATCCTTCCTATCTTAGTCTCACTCGTTGAGAAAATTTAAGATGTGGATAATTTCTGGGTGAGGTGGAAACTCAGGATAGACAATATTTTTAGAGTCTGGTCCTACTTCTACTTATTTTGTTACCTGACTACAGATGCAATATGACCATCCAGACTCCTATTCCTGTTAACCATTCCTTTCCTGACATGCCAGATGTATATCTTCTGTCTCCGATCCAGAATAAGGCACTCCTCCCTTAAATTTCTTCTTGTCGGGTATTTTGTCACAACAACAAGTACAAGCAACTAATATAAAACCCAAAGTAGTGGAGTTCAGAGAATTCAAGATAGCTGAACACATAGACATTTATAAAAGTTGGATCACCAGGATAGAAGAAGGAAACTCGATGCCTTGTCCCCATACGTCACCTTTGGTATATTTCCAACTGTATCCTTTGTCCTTTCTCAAATCCTTTATAATGAACCAGTAAACGTATTTTCCTGAGTCCTACAAAGCATTACACTATATTAATCAAAACCATAGGAAGGGGTATAAGAACTCAGATTTATAATCAGTTAATCAGAAGCACAGGTACAGCTTAGGGTTTGTGATTGGTATATAAAATATATGTGGCAGTCTTAGAGACTAAGACCTCAATTTATGGGCTCTGATGTTATATCCAGTTAGAGCTGAATAGAGTTAGAGAACTCAGCTGGTATCTACTGTAGAACTGATTGCTCACCAGCTGGCAGGAAGAAATCCTCACATCTCTCGAGGCCACGAAAATGATGTGTGTTTTTGGAGTGTGCGAAGAGAAGAAAAACTGTTTTGTACTACACAGCAGGTCAAGGTAATCACACACAGAGAGACAACTCGAAGACTAGATAAACCTTTGATGGCTCACTTCCTTTTTCTCTTCCTTCCTCTCCCTTTTCTCTGTCACCTATTCTTCACACATGCATATTGTATAATAAGTTCTACTCAAGGTACTCCACCTTTCAAAATGAGAAAGTACTTTCTCACAATAATAATGCACAATACACAATATTGCCACAATTTTACTAATGAGAACCCTTACACTTGGATGGATAAAGTGCCCAAATTCACCTATTGTCTTAATGTTTGTATTGGTATGATAAAAAATAACTTGACTAAATGCAACTTGTGGAGGAAACAGGTTATGTTTGCTCTCATTCTGGTCACACTCCATCACTGAGGGAAGTTAGGGCAGGGACTTAAGGCAAGAACCTGGTGTTCAAACTGAAGTAGAAGCTGTGGAGGAATGATGCTGATTGGCTTGTTCTTCATGGCTTGTGTGGTCTCTTATTTTATCCAACTCAGGACTGCTCAGGAATGCCACCAACCCCAGACAGGGTCCACCAATATCAATTATTCATTAAGCAAATGCCATACAGACTTGCCTAAAAGCAATTGGATGGAAGCATTTTCTTAATTGGGGTTCCTCTTCTCAAATAACTCTAGCCTTTGTCAATTTGACAAAAAAAAAAAAATCTCACTAGCGCATCCAGTTTATAAATGCTTGAGTTACATTTAAATGAAACATTTATTCATACCCTTTAGGTAGTGCTCAGGCTCTGATGAAGAAAACTGTGAGGTCATTTTAGTTTTGGGACACAGATTGTTTTTTCACATTTTTCTTATTGAACTTATACATCCATTGCCACTCTGGTCCTTAAACTATGGTCCTTAGACACAATACTTAGATTTTATCCTGTCTTGAAAATTTGTGCCGTGTTCAATATGCTGAACACTAGAAGTACAGTAGCATATTACTAAATGGATATTACTCATACATTTATAGAAGAGACAAATATGCAAACTGAGCCATATATATCCACTGACATTTTGTACATATATAAATGAGTGAAAAAATCTCCAGTTATGATAAGTATTGTGAATGAAATAAATTGGGTTTCGTGTAACAAAAAAAACAATTTAGATGGTGAATCAATACCTCTTTGATACTTTGAATATGTGTGTACCTTGTAGATTTGATAGCCATTTCTATGGGAATTGTAAAATTATCAAGAGGTTGAAACCTTTGGTCTTTGTTAGTTTGGCTTTGGAGATGACATTTTAACCACAGGTCCTTCCTCTCTCAGTTTTTAGTCATAAGGGGAATGAATTTGTGACACAGTACTCCATGGGTATTCTGCCTTGGCATGAACCAAAGGCAAAAGAACAAATCAACCATTGTCTGAAACGATTTTAAATTTTTTATTCGTTATTTTATTTACATTTCAAATGTTATCCCCCTTCCCAGTTTCCCCTCCAAAAAAAACCCTATCCCACCCCTCCCACTGCTTCTATAATGGTGCTTCCAAAGTTGTGAACCAAAAAAAAAAGTTCTCTGAGATAGTTATGATACATAGATAGGTAGGAATAAGGTACATCAGAAGCTAGAGAAAGAATCATCAAAGCAGAGTTAGATGGGGAGGTGTTGTGAGGTGGGACCAGTTCAGCCAATGGAAAGACCCATATGCTTTGAGTTTAGTGAACAAAACAGTGCTGGGGGAAAAGACTGGAAATTCCGTGGCTATTTTGAAAGTTTGTCTTCATTTAATTCACAGTCATGTAATCATGGAATTGCCTTACATTTTAAGTAGGGAAATCATGTCAGCTGATACACACTGCGTATAATTATTCTGACTGCTGCTGGAGAACTGATTTCCACAAGGAAAAAGCAGAGGCAGGAAAATCAGTTAAGAGCGCCTCACAGTTTTCAAGAAAGAGCTGATAAACTGGAATGCTGGGGAAGAGTGGAAGCAGACATGGAATTGGTGAGGGACGATGAGAAGCAGTATGATGGTGAAACTGATAAGATGTGCTGAAAAGGAAGACAGGAAGGAGAGTGATCAAGCGTGATTCCCAGGCCTTGGCCTGAGCAACTAAAGGAATTGGCTGCATTTAGCAACATTAATGAGGCAGTGAATAAAATAATATAGAGTTCTACTTAGAGATTTTACCTTACCCTGGTTAACATGATTGAGATTTAAACAAAACAAGATGCCAAATGCAGGTGGGGAGGGAGTATGTTTCTTCACTGCTGGAGTGAATATAAAGTGATACAGCCATTACAGAAACCAATATGGAGGTTCCTCAAACATCTGAAAACAAACTTACCACATGACCCAGCTATAGCTCTACACAAATATAGCTGAAACACAAATCCAAAGAACTTCATATCCTAGTATAGAAATATCTGCTTGTTCATATTCATTGCTTCCCTATTCAGAATAGTCAAGACATGAAAAGAGCCTAGATATCCACCAGTTAAATTATGGATAACAAAAATATGGTATATTTTTCACAATGGAAAATTATTCTGCTATTTTAAAAAATGAAGTTTGCCTGAAAACTGGTGGAACTGGAAACATGAACTCTCAGTGAGGTAACTCAGACCCAGAAAGACAAATGTCACATATCTTCTCTCACGTGTAGATGCTAGCGTTGAATCTTCAGATTTGTCTATTTTGTTTGAATACTCGTAGAGATCAGAAAATTGCTAGAGGACCATGTGAGGGCAGTCTTCAAGGGAAGGAAGATGGCATATACTGGTATAATGGGTTAAGACAGAACAAGTGGAAAAGAATGGGTTAAACTGGGGTGGGGAAGGGGAGTGAACAGGAGTGGAGAGAAAGGAATAAGAGGAGATATAAATATCATTAAAAATCTTTTGAAAAAGTAACACAGAAACCTACCTTTTGATTATTGTAGAAGCTTCCAGATGTGTGTGTGTGTGTGTGTGTGTGTGTATGTGTGTGTGTGTGTGTGTGTGTGTGATCTCTGTGTAATACACATATCAAAAGTGTTAAAATTGATTTACCCTATAACAGAGCAACAATTTTCTCACCAGCACCACAGACTAACAAAAAAAAAGTCCACTATTATGAACGAGGTACTTCTTTTGAATGTTTTGGTTAGTGAGGAACCATAGACCCCCAAATATTACAGGCCATTGCCAGTGCTCTTGGTTACTTTCAGAGCCAGATGGTAAGAGCCTACTGCAGAAGTCATCAAATACTTGAGTTATATAACATGAAGAAACATGCTGATAGTGACTTAAAGTGTCTTCGCTATTGGTGAGCTTTTATAACTCTAGAAAGTGCTAAGGATGCTATCCGAAAAGAAAAGTAGCCATCAATGTAATCATCAATTTTAGCCAGCTGTGAACCTTGTGAGCTACAATAATGACAGGCCTGGCAAGACATCCTCACTGCTCCAATAATGACATGGACCTCCTGGGAACAACTCATCAATATCTTATTGAACTCAAGTCCTGATCTATAAGATGAAATCCATAACTGGCACAATTATCAGGCCAAGACCTGTGGTGACACAGGTCATAGCCCTAGGACAGAAGACACTGTTATTTTGCTAAATCAATTTCTAAATAATACATATATCAAAAGAGTCAAAATTGAGTTACCCTACAACAGGCCAATAATTTTCCGACAAGTACCACAGACTAACAAATAAAAAGACCACTACTAGGAATGATAAAGCAATTCCTAATGACTTATTATACCTGTAGATTAATATATCTCTTAACCCTCATCAAAGACGCTTCTATTTGTAGTAGATGATGATTAACACAGAGACTCATAACTGAACAAGACACAGGGAAAAAGATACTGAGAATCCTAAGCCATAACCAGAACATGTATACTACACCTCCTCTTTCAAAGGTTGTGGAGTCATTGTGGAATAGGGAGAGGAGAGAGTGCAAGAGGTAAAGGCACTGGATAACAAGGAAACAGTCTCTTCAGGACACAGCAAGGTAGCTCTACCTATCAACTCACAGCATTTGTGAGAGCATGCATAAGATCTGTACACATACAATCAATACCAAATTAAAGCATGAAGATGGTAATTGGGCACAAAACCTTACCTCTAGCCATAGAGTTATTGGCTATTGTTAGCTTCTGGGGAGGGGAGACATTGTTTTGTCTGGGTTTCATTCATATTAACTTAGTCACACTCTGGTGGAAGATTCATCTTTCAAGTCAATGCTTGATCATTCCTACTCACATACTTTGGTTTACACCATAGCTACATCCCAGAACACATTTTCCTGATCCCACACAAAGAAATTTTGCATAATTGCTTCTCTTATGTGTAAAATATGAGCATTTTATTGTCTACCTTTAACTCTGTCTTCCCCACATTAAATGTTTACTCTCCTTTTAAGCGCTGAAGAATACTTATAGGGCTTTGAAATCATGAGTATTAATAAATACTTTTTGAAGGAATCATAGATTTTTGACTGCTTTCCCATATAAGATACTAAACTCAAGACTGAAAGGCGTAACTATTTAACCCCAGCCCCTACCTGCTGGCCTTAGTATAATCAGACTTCTGCTGTGCTGACTTGTCCACTAAAGTTATGCTTTAAAAGGGTTCTGTTGAGTTTTCAGGTATGAAAGTCACTAATAGAGACCATTTATTCCAACATTTGCTGAACTGTAATTATGTAGCCAGCACTTGACTAATCACTCCACTGGGCAATAAACAGAAGTAAATCCCTGGGCATTGAGATTATCAGGTATTTTTATATACTAAGGATTTGGAAACACACATTCAATGGGGAAGAGATTTCTGGTAATCAGAATAACTCATCACCTAGTATTAGATGCACTGAGATGGTGAAGGATCTGGCTCGCCATCACTGATCTCTCGCAATGTAGGACACAAGACTGAAGGAAATACTGCCCTCATCTGACAAATGCCTCTCCTCTTAGCGATTCCTTATCATTATTGACTCACTGCCTAGACTCCAGAATGATGGGCATATTTTCTTGCACCTTTAAATCACAGCAGACAGAGTAGAGTACCAGGCAGATGATTTTCCTTTTAGTGCATCAGGCTCCACTGTGGGTACTGGCATTTCTGTGTCTATTAACAAAGTCTGCATAATGCCTTCAACCTGACCCTCCAGACATCTACCTAGCATCAGAAGGCTGAGCTAGCATCAGAAGACTGCTTTTTTCCCCATCATATTTCTGTAATCCTGAACACAAAACACCTGAAGTAAAGTGTCCTGCTGCCACCACCACCAGGCAATACTGAATCATGTGTAGACATCACTTCCCTAGGATGCTGGCTAAGAATAAGATAAACCCAAAATAGCCCACATTATCCCCAGTGGACCTTACTGCCTGTCAACCCCCTGCTTATTCCTGCCTATGATTGGCTGAAGAAACAGGTACACAACTAGTCCCTGAGCCCTGAAATAGCACTGACAATAGAAATAAATCTCCTTAGTGGGTTAGAGTTTATCAAAACAGAAGAATGAGATGCTTAATCACTCTGCCACTTAGCTGTACTCTGGTATTCTAATATGAGCTTTGTGGGTTATGAGCTGCCAAGCTTCAGGTGGATGGCACGTTCATTTGAATAATGGGAATAGAGAATAGATCAGGAAAGAGCTAGGCTTAGTAACAGGCACACAGTAAGGAAGACCATGGTCACAAGCTGGTGCTCTTATATTCTCTGCTCTTATATTCAAATCTCTGGTTCTTACACATACATAAACATTTAAACTCACTGAATGAACAGCCATGACAAGCATAGCTAACTAATGGAAAACAGAGAGCACTAAGGGTTGCGGGTTGTCTCTGACCATAAAATGTATGACCCCATGGCACCTTCTCCAGAGATAGGGACAGTCCTTCACTGTAAGTGAATACAAAGGAGTAGGAGAAAGCATTGATACTCACTAAGTCAACTCTTTCCTAATGAATAATCTCAGATAGAACCGAGGGTCTCCACTGAGAACTACCTCAGTCTTTCTCTCAACTTTCATCTCAGAGGAGGCATTTACCTCTCACATAGCAACTGATGCTAGAAACACATATGGATTAGTTCTTATGTTTACTTAGCAAAGGGATTTGAGGTACTGCTTTCCTCTCACCACTAGAAAAATTACTGATACCATGGAGTAGGGGTGTATGGGTTTGTAACATGAGCAGACTTTCAGAAGGGTAGATGTCAACTTGTGACTCTTAAAAAGTGACACATTACAGCTCGTGATAAATAAGTGTCCATTTTGCCCCTCAACCCTGATAATAACCCTTCTAGTTTACTAAGTGAGTTTGGTTTATTTTGCTACCTCATATAAATGAAATCTCTGAGTCTGTTATATTTTATTTAGATTAAAATTTGTTCAAATCTCACTCTGTGCCTTTCCTACTACAATGAAACAAAAAAATAAAAATACCAACAATTATCAACAGCAGCAAAAGAGCAAAGCAAGAGAATATAGAAAAATTGCCAAAGTAATAATTATACCCACCTTGAACTTGATATCCTTAAATTAGCAAGTCATTCTTATTAATTTCCTAATTCACTGAAGATGCAAAAATGGCCCAGATAAGTAACATGACCTACAAAAGGTCACCCAGCTGAGAGTCATGCCAGAATTTGCCAGGCTCATCAAGTGCTGACACACCCATTACTTAGCCTATTTAAAGTGTTAAGGAAGATCACCAATGATTTAAAGCAATCCAACATAAAACAGAGGCTTCTAAACCATCATCTCCTTTGTATGTGTTGGTCTGCTCAAGCTGCTGTCTGGCTGCAGCATAGTACTGCAGTCTAGAGGATTAAACCACATCAATCTGTCATAGCCTTGCATGCTGGAGGTCCAAGAACAAGGAGTTGACACACCCGATTTCTTCTGTGGTGTTTTTCTTTGGCTTTCAGGATGCTGCTTTCTCACTGTGTCCTCATTTGGCCTTTCTCCTCTGTGCCTATATCCCTTATGTCTCTTTGACTTTTTTTAAGGTTATCAGTCATATTGAATCAGATCCTCCCATTTCTGTAATTTTTAACATTAGGTTCTTTTGTGTGGTTTGAAACCAGGACACAAGCATGCTAATCGAGGGCTCCCCCCACTGAACTACACCCTTATCCCTGAGGTTATTTACCTTATTAATGTCTTGTATCCAAAATGCATCCACATCCTGAGGTTCCATGAGGCAGAATTTCAACATATATATTTGAGCGAGGGGTACAGTTTAGTCCATATGAAAACTATTATAAGTAACAATAATGAATACACAACACATTCTGCATCCACAAAACTATATTCCATACATTATTCCTCCCAACTTCATGACATAAACAATTTCCTTCCATACCTTCCACTAAGGTCACACTTTCCACTGATAAACTTTCACTAAGTCACATGCCTTCTCTTATTTCTCTCCAACCTTACTACACCCTGTCCCTGTACATTTACTCAATGATCCCTTTGCGGCCCTTGTCTTCTTCATGCCTTTTTTATATGTGAATGTAATGTTCATCATTCAAAAGCAGAGACCAAATCTTCTCAAGAACAGACAAAGCGCATTTAAGTACCATGGACCCCTCTACTAAAGTGCCTTTATGAGGTTTAATGCCATGAAATGACAGTAAATGCCATGGTACTGCAGAAGCGTTGACTGAGAGCTGCCAAGGGACAGAAACAGGGTCACTCCATTCTCCTCCCTGTCCCCCCTTTTATAGTCTTTTTCAAACATCATGGAAAAGGTCTTGCTCTTTGTTTCTGTTAGACTGTTCTATTTTCTATCCTTACACTCTGAGCAGTGAGAAACTCAAATAAGAATAAAGGGCATTTATTTCACTTTGAGAGGCTGGGCTTCTTCTTTTTTTTTCCCCCTTCGGTGCTGCTCTGGAACTCTCACTTTCCAAACTAAATAGCTCCAAAAATGTATAAAAGGGAAGCAGTGATATTAGAAATAACAGAAGAGAAGGGGGAAGATGGGAGGTAGAAAAAAGCATGAGCAAACATTACAGACACTACTGGTGCCCTGCTTTCTGCGAACAAGAAGGAAACTGGCTATATTTTTACAGAGAATACATAAAGACAGTCTTTATCTGGACAAAGACCCTAATGGGAACTGAAAAAGGAGTGAGCTCTTTTCTACTCTCACGATTGTATTAAAAGTGTAACTTCATCATCTGGCTCCTAATCAGCCCAAGAATGAGGTCAGCATGTGCCTAGTGGTTTATTTTTATTTCTGATATCATCTTCCCAATCCCAGAGGGAGCCCAGCATGGCTTATTTAAGACGACACAATGTGGCTGTTAAACTCGTGTGTGCCTGAGGGACCTTTCCTATCCGTTGTAGGGGGAAGAGAGCAGCTAAGTGGAATATCACATCTCCATGGCCCGCTTTTACTAGCCAGAAAGCAGTTGAGAGTTCAATCACAGGGCATGTGTGATGAGTACATTGAACAATTACTTCTCACCCATTCATCATCATTTAACAGTTCTAGATTTCTAGCTGAACACAAGACTTTGCAAAGGGGACTATAGGCCTGTGCCATAGAGAAACATGATCTATGGTTCCAAGCTCTCTGTGATCTTAGGACACGACAAATCAAGAAGGTATTAGATTGCTACTTAACCAATCACTCCAAATGTGACACAAAATAGCATCCACGCGTTAGCTCCTAGCTCTGTAGTTTAAAAGTGCTGATGGCGTGAGTAGCCTCTCAGTTTAGCATTTTGAAAGGCCAGAATCAAGTCATCAGCTGAGCTGCAGTTTCATCAGAAGGTCTGGGCCTCTTGAAAGCTCAGAAGGTTAGCTATGGGAGAATTCAGTTTCTTACAGGTACAAGATTTCTTCACTGGCTGTCAGCCAGTAGGCTACTCAGTTCTCAGAGGCCAGCAGCATTTCTTTCTCATATAAACTTCCATATTCAAACTGATAACAGCACTTTATGTCCTTTACAATTTGTAAAGCTGACTTACTGTATCTCCTTCCCCTTCCTGCCACTAGAAATCGTTTTAAAGGTTTATGTGATTAGCTTAGACCACTTGGAGTAATATTCCTACTAAAAAGTCAACTGTGCTATATGACATAACTATGGAAGGAATATTTTATCATATTAGAGAGTAAATTTGCTCAGTAATATAAAGATATATTTTTAGAACTCTATCACAACAAGTAATGAGAAGAAATATGCGTATATGAATGCATGTAAACTTGCACTCTTTTTATCTTTTCCAAGTTAAAATTCTAACCCTCTCATTTTTTGGAATGATTCTGGAAATGTAATCCATCTCACTGTCCCCATCACTTCAGAATCAGTGTTGCTCTTGAATTAAAAACACAAAGGTGACTGAATTGCAACTGACGCACAACACTATTGCAAGGACACATTCTCCTTTACAGTTGTTCAAAGTAATAATCAAAATAACATCTTCCTTGGTTGGTTTTTATGAAGCTGCTCAACCATATGTAGTACAGGTATGGTGTCCATTATGTATGGTAAATATCTGAAACTCCAAATCTCTTTGAGCTGATGATACTTCTATTTATCAAACCGATCATTGTTTTCTAGTAATTTAGGAATAAATTAGTTTCTGAGTATGGTCTCACTGGATAATCTAAAATGTCCATGGAAAGAGATAACAATATACATGACTGAAGATCCCAATTAAGGTAAGTCTAGTAGTAAATGGAAGTAATGACATGTCAGATAATGACACTGTGTAGGGACTAAAATTCATACACTGTAATGAAGAGCTATAGAGGAACCAGAGCTCTGATTTATTTTTCAGAGCCTAAGATGCAAAATAAAAAAAGATGATGTTAGTACGACATTGTGACAATTGGGTTATATGAGAATTCTTGCCATTTCATTTCTAAACACAAAGGAATGAATTATAGAAGCTGCCCTTCATTCAGACTTCCACGGTGTGAGATAGGAAGATTGTGAGTTTGGGCCCAGTATGCCTCAAAACCAGTGGTGACAGGGATAGAAGAGGAAGAAGAAAATAAGGATGAGGAGGAAGAAGAAGAAAGGTAGGGAGGAAGAAGAGGAGGAAGAAAAGGACAAGAAGGATGTGTGCATTTTATGGACTCCTTTGAGCTTCTTCACTACCCTATAAAAAGAATGATAATGCAAATTTAAAACAATCTCTTTCCAAATTTGCTGACTGAAAACAACCTAGCTTGGCAAGAGTTTAAAGTAAAGAAAGATAATTGCATTGTTAATGAGTTAATGTTCTCCACAACCGCTGACTCAGACTAAAAAAGATGGCATGAAGTACAAGACAATGTGCTAGTGCTGCTGGCTTGGAATGCAGAAGTATGAAAGAGCTTGGAGACGTGTAGGGAAGCCGAGTGTCAGAGAAGAGGAACGCTTGCATAACAATGAGAACGGTCCCTTTTCCTAGGTTGTGTGCCAGAATGTTCAGAGTTTGGTTCAGGATCCTGGAATGCTACTGAGTCATAATTTTGTATAAATAATGAGAGCATGTCTGACCTAGAAATGAAATGTGAATTACGCAGAGTTCAGACAAAAAGGACTTTGCATTCACAGGGACAATGCAGATGAGAAAAGAGTTGTAGCAAATGTGGAAGGCACAAAAGGAAATTTAAAGAATCAATGAAAACTGTTAGAATGTTATCACAACTCAATCTACAGTAGGCTCAACTTGAAATAGCAATCAGGTTTCTTTAATTTCATTAACTGGGATTTACGTTGAACATTATTATTGAGAACAGAGGTATAATTTGACCCCTGCATAGTGACACACACCTGAAATCCCAGTCCTTAGGAAGCTGAAATAGGAGGTGGGAGAAAAAATGAGATGTATGTATTCTATGGTAATCTACCAGTGATATCTAGTCAATGGTCCAAAGTCCTTTGGATGTTAATTAGAAGACATATAAATTTCTAGAATGCTATAGATCTTATGAGTTGGAACCCCTACAAACATTGTTTAACAGAAGCACCATAGAAACTGAGAGAAGGGCCAAGTCTCCAGGAGGATGGCTCTCTGAGATGCAGAAAGTCCAGGAACACAGGAAAGAAATAGTACCTTATGAGACTGGCTTTAGAGCTGCTCACTGGAGGCTAGCTAGTCACCCATTTTTACAGGTCAATATTGTTTCTTTTCAGGTAATGAAACAGAGATGTGGATTGGAGAAACTTACACAAAACCACCTCTAGTTAGTGAGAACCAGAGTTGTCTACTACCATTCTTTTTTTTTTGGTGGGGGGAGGGGAGCAGTGCAACAAACTTTATTGATATTATCCAAGAGAGTAGGTGGGGCTCCCTAGGCCCTTCCTGCTATTATGGGGGTCTCAGATGGAAATTGTGACAGAGACACTCAGTGTTGGGGGCTGTTGGGAGCCGACTCCTAGCCGAAAGCAGCTATCATCTTTGCAGCCATCTAGAGCCATATATCCTGACAAGAGATTTGTTTTCAACAGCCCACAACAGCTGAGCACACTCTGATAAACATCTTGTTTTTCTCACATATCTTGTTTTGCTGTTTAGTGCCGCTAGCTACAAGGCGCACGTGGTCTCCACGATACTAGACACATGTGGTCTCCAGACTGCTAGGCACATGACATAGTGCCTTCAGCTGTGCTTGTCCACGAGGACAAGGCACATGGTAAAGGGTATAAATACCCAGGATTTCCTTTCAATAGAGAGAGACTTGATAAGACTTTGTCTTGTCTCCATTCTTCATGTCTCTCGCCCCTCCATCCCCACTCTTGCTAGACCCTGACCCACAGACAGGAGCAGCAGAACAGGGCGTTACAAAGTGGCCACAAATGTGGGGCAACACGGGCTGTTACAGGGGGCCAAGTTGGGGCAGGACTCCTCAGCAACTGAGGGCCTTTTTCATGTTCTCAGTGTCCTTGCTGGGGTGGGTGGTCCAGGGTTTCTTACTCCTTAGAGGCCATGTAGGGTCCACCACCCTGTTGCTGTAGTCATATTCATTGTCATACCAGGTGGAGGAGTGGGAGTTGCTGTTGAAGTCTCAGGAAACAACCTGTTCCTCAGTGTAGCCCTGGATGCCCTTTAGTAGGCCCTTGTATGCCTGATTCACCACCTTCTTGTTGTCATCATACTTGACAGGTTTCTCCAGGCAGCATGTCAAATCCACAAGGCATTCATTGGGGATAGGAACACGGAAGGCCATGCCAGTGAGCTTCCCGTTCAACTCTGGGATACCTTGCCCACAGCCTTGGCAGCACCAGTGGCCAAGGATGATGTTCTGGGCAGCCCCATGGCTATCAAACCACAGCTTTCCAGAGGGGCCATCCACAGTCTTCTGAGTGGCAGGGATAGCATTGGACCATTGTCATGAGCTCTTCTATGATGTCAAAGTTGTCATGGATGACCTTGGCCAGAGGGCCTAAGCAGTTGGTGGTGCAGGATGCATTCCTGACATTATTGAGTGAGTTGTCATATTTCTAGTGATCCACATCCATCACAAACATGGGGTATCAGCAGAAGGGGCAGAGACGATAACCTTTTTGACCCTACCCTTCAAGTGGACCCTGGCCTTCTCCATGCCATTCTTGAAAGGCGTTTTCATTTGTAGATTCACTATCTGGAGTATATTTCATTATAAATTATTGATGAACATTACAGTGATTGAGAGCATTAAAGGAGAAGGAAGGAGATCCTTCCATTGAGTTTTTCATGTATACTACATGTTGTAGATTGTAGCTGCCGTTTCTTTTGTAACGGCCGTCAGGTTCTGTTACTTT
>NW_021604681.1:1995083-2031715 GCF_004785775.1 Grammomys surdaster | reverse complement strand
GCTGTAAAGATGATAGCCACTTTCGGCTAAGAGTCGGCTCCCAACAGTAGATGAATTAGCAAACCAAGTCATTGCTGATTTATTGAGCTTAGTAGTTGCTATGGATTGTTAATATTGATTGTTAATTTGTTCTAGACCAACAACTTTGCTCTAGAAACAAAATTTGGTCATATATGAGGATTACTGACATTTAATTAATTGAAGTAGGGATACCTACCATAAATATGGGTTGTTCCAATCCACTGGCTGAATTCTAGGACTGGAAATAAAAATTACTCTATGTCAGTGCATGGAGAAAAATTCCCAGAAATATTCAGTGGGTTTAGTAAAAATACACTTTTGTTGAGTGTAAAAAACTGAAATTTTGGTTAGGTTATTGTGGCAGGCAATTACCCATTTCCTAACTTTAAAGCAATCCCCTTCTTAAGAAAATGTTTAGTTCAGTGAGACTTTTTGCTAGATTCCCATGTTTCACTCACATTTCTCATTAAATACATTTCTAAACCAGATATGTTGGTTCATACTTATAACTCTAAAAGCTGAGGAAGTAGAATTGCTGAAAATTTAGACAAGCTTAAACTTAGTGGGTGATAGCCAGGCTTTGAACACAATTTTGACCCTCTCTCAAAAATAATTGGCCTTTCCTTCAGTCTCTGCTCTACTCTCTGTCCCCATATTTTCGCCAGTCTCCTCAGAGTTCCCAGGGACTAAACCACCAACCAAAGAACACACATGGAGGGACCCATGACTCCAGCTGCAAATGTAGCAGAGGATGGCCTTGTTGGACATCAAAGGGAGAGGAGGCTGTTGGTCCTGTGAAGGCTTGATGTCCCAGTGTAAGGGAATCCTAGGGTAGTGGGGTGGGAGTGGGAATGTGGGTGAGGGAGCACCCTCGTGGAGCCAGGGGAAGGGGGTGGGGAGTTCTCAGAGAGGAAACTGGGAAGGAGGGGATAACATATGATATGTAAATAAACAAAATAACCAATAAAAGAATGTGTGTAAAAAAGAAAAACAAAAATAGATTTCTTTTTTTTTTCTTTTTTTTTCTTTTTTTTTTATTGGATGATTTATTTACATTTCCTATGTTGTCCCCTTACCCCATCCCCCACCACCCCCTCGGAACCCCCAATACCCTCGCCCCTCCTCCTTCTTCTCTGTGGATGTAACCTCTATCTACACCCCCCCACTCCCACCTCCCCACCCTCAAAATTCCCACCCCCTGGGGCATCCAGCCTTCATGAGGTCAAGGTTCTCTTCTTCCACCTATGCCCAGCAGGGCCCTCCACTTTTACATATTCAGCTGAAGCCCTGGATCCCCCCCTAAGTGCTCCCAGGCTGGTGGTTTAGACCCTGGGAGCTGTGGTTGGTTGGTATTGTTGCTCTCCTCATGGTGCCACAAACCCTTTCAGCTCCTTCAGTCTTCACTCTAACTCCTCTATTGAGAACCCCATGATCAGTTCAATGGCTAGTTGTGAGCATCTGCCTCTGAATATGTCTGACTCTTGAAGGCCTCTGAGGAGATATCCATATCAGGCTCTTATCAGCATGCACTTCCTGTCTTCCACATCAGCATCTACCTTTGGTGATTGCACATGGGATAGATACTTGGATTTCTAATAGTATGAAAAATTCAATGATAAATATAATCAGTTCTTTAAAAAGTAATTATGTATTATTTTGTTGGAATATACATATTTTTAAAAACAATTCAATTAAATATCCATATTTCCTAGGATTTTGAATAATTTATTGGTATAAGAAATACTTTCAGAATACCAAGAATGAGAAAAGCAGTCAGTTAAAACAAGGAAATTTCAGAATTACAGAAAACCACTACCTATCAAAATTCAGAGTTCTGGAGGACAGACCCAATGGGTACTTGTACAAAGCACTCTTGCATGCAAGGCTCCAGGAATAGAGTAAAAGAGGGAGGGATCAAAAAGATTGAAAGAGATGGGATCAGCAGGTTTGTTGTGAGACTGTGCCTTCTAGTCATGTCAGAAGCTACATACATAAAGTCTCAGTAGTATGACTGCCCACACATGAGCTGAACAAGGACAACACCAACAGACATGCCAAAATGGAAGCGAAAAAACCCACAGACTTCAACTCTACACAAAGAACTATAGGCAACTGAGGAGATCTGAGAGTAGGAGAGGTAGTCTTCCCCAGAGAAGAGTACACAATTGGTTGTCCAATGTCAGTCAGCCCTGAAATCATATATATATATATATCATCATATTCATATATATGAATAACATTATATAAATAAGCATTTAAGAGTATACATGCATATGCATATACATAAATACATACATGAAATAAGAATGTGTGAAACAGGAGGCAAAGAATTTGAAGGTGAGTAGGGCAAGGTATATAGGAGGGCTTGAAAGGAGGAAAGGGAAGGGGGAAAATATTGTAATTACATTGTAATCTCAAAAAATACTTTAAAAGTCAGAATTAAAGTATATATTTTCTTTCCATTTAAATTTTATCATACAATATATTTTGTCCATACTCTTCCCTATCCCCTAACTTCTCCAAGATCCTCCCTCTTCTTCCCACCCACGCAATTTCATACACACTCTCTTAAAAATTACTCTCAAAATGAAAATCAAAACAAACAAATGAAAAGAGAAAAATATACAAAAACAAATCAAAACAAAAGGTGATCTTTAAAGCACATGGAATCATTTTCATGTTGGCTATATCTGGACATAGGGCCTGCCTTGGACTGTGCTTGATACACCTAGTGACATTCTATTGTGGAGAAATGCTTTTCTGTTTCCCAGCATATATCAACTACAAATAGATTCTGGATTAGAAGTGAGATTTTCTTTGTATTTACTTCTCCTTCTCATTACTGGGATTAGGTCTGGTTTGAGCTAGTGCAGTCGTGTATATGATGTCATAGTTTATGTAAGTTAATATGTGTGTTTTTAGCCAACCATGCATTAGCATTCTTACAGACTTTTATAATGTCTATGATTAATCAAAAATATTCACAAATTCACCTCAAAAAGTCAATAAAATAGGTGCCTTATATTCATAAGGGCTACATTATAACATTCCCTAGCCTAAAAGCACACGATGCTGATGTACCTGTGTAGTGTTTGGGCTTTACATCTCATGACAGGTCCATGAAAATGGGAAGACCTGATTGACTCTAGAAGATTAAAGATGGTCCTTAGAATGTGGAATATATCAAGACCTTATCATTAAACACTGTTCACAAATATCCAACCTCACTTATATATCATAAGTAGCAGAAAACAGGGCAAAATCTATGAGGATGACTACAGCTATGCTGGAGGAAAATAGCCCAATATTGCCTTTGGAATTAATTTCTTTACTTTTTCCTAATTGTGTCTAAAGTTTAACCCTGCCTAGAAGTAGAGACAAACAAGAGAGCACATAAAAGTATTCTCACTGAGCCCAACTATCTAAAATGGACAAGACATAAAGAATTATTCAACAGTAGTGTCATTCAACATGAAAATGACAAACTAGTATTAAAAGTACTATTTTCTGAAAGCAAGGTCCAAATACTCTTTCCCACTTTCATGTATGTGTCTGTGTGTACATGTGCCCATTTACATATATATCTGTGAGTTCATTTCTTCTTTTCTTCTGGATATTATATTTTTCTATTAAACCAATTGAAGTAACATCACCAAAATAACAATATGATACGTGTTATTATATTATTCTCATAAAAGTGGTGAAAGGATGTGTGAATATTATGAAAAAAATAAACTCTATGACTAATATACACTATTTTTTATATATTCCAAACTAAAGGTATACTGTGATCCATTCTATAAGTTACTTTGCTAAAAATAATGTTTAGATGCCCCAACATGTGACTACAAGTCACTCACTTTTAACTTTCATCAAATATTGTCAACTTTATTTTCTAATTTCTTTACCTATATATTTGATAGCTCCATAAAAATATTAATAGCCAGGAGCCTATCATAACTATCTCTTGAGAGTTTTCATCCAGTAGCAGATTGAAACATATGCAAAGACTCACAGCCAAACATCAGGCAGAGGTCAGAAGTCTTGTGGAAGAGTGGGGGATAGAATTAAGCAAACCAGAGTGGTCAAGGACACCAAAAGAAGACCTGAACCCATGGAAGCTTACAGAGAGTGAGCCACCAACCAAAGAGTATTCAGGGGCTGGACCTATGCCCCCTACATATTTAAAGCAGAAATGCAGCTTGGTCTTCATGTGAGCCCCCTAACAATTGGAACAGGGCTGTCTTGGATGTTCCCTACCATTGGATCCCTTTCTCCTGCCTGGTTGGTCCTCAGTTAGAGAGGGTGCATTTAGTACTGCTGTAACTTGCTGTCCCAGGACAGGGACTTCCCTTTCTCTGAGAAGAAGGGGAGGAGGTAATGGAGAGAGGGATTTGTAAGGCTGAGACTGGGAGGAGAGAACAGAGAGAGGCTACAATCAGGATATAAAGTGAATTAATAATGAAAAATTAATAGCATGGCCAGTCATTATTTCATATGATTTTGGTGTCTTATACTATTTTTCCACAGCATGTTCATGAAGATAAAAGTTACAATTTTATTATTTGTGTCTATTGTGAAGGGAGTTGTTTCTTTAATTTCTTTCTCAGCCTGTTTATCATTTGTATAAAGGAAGGCCACTGATTTATTTGAGTTAATTTTATATCTGGTCACTTTGCTGAAGTTGTTTATCAGCTGGAGAAGTTCTCTGGTAGAGTTTTTGGGGATGCTTATATATACTATGATATCATCTGCAAATAGTGATACCTTTATTTCTTCTTTGACAATTTGTATTCTCTTGATTTCTTTTTGTTGTTTTATTGTTTTAGCTAGCACTTCGAGTACTATATTGAATAGATATGGAGAGAGTGGGCATCCTTGTTTTGTCCCTGATTCTAGTGGGATGCTTCAAGCATCTCTCCATTTAATTTGATATTGGCTGTTGGTTTGATGTATATTGCTTTTATTATGTTTAGGTATGGACCTTTAATTCCTGATCTATCCAATACTTTTAACATGAAGGAGTGTTGTGTTTTGTCAAATGCTTTTTCTGCATCTAAGGAGATGATCATGTGATTTTTTGAGTTTGTTTATATAATGGATTATGTTAATGGATTTTTGTATATTGAACCAGCCCTGCATCACTGGGATGAAGCCTACTTGAATGTGGTGAATGATGGTTTTGATATGATCTTGGATTCCATTTGCGAGAATTTTATTGAGTAATTTTGCATCGATATTCATAAGCAAGATTGATCTGAAGTTCTCTTTTTTGGTAGGGTCCTTGTGTGGTTTAGGTGTCAGAGTAATTGTGGCTTCATAGAATGAAGTAGGTAGTTTAGGTGTCAGAGTAATTGTGGCTTCATAGAATGAAGTAGGTAGTGTTCCTTTTGTTTCTATTTTATGGAATACCTCAGTCCTACTTGTGACAGAAGAAAGCAACCACAAAGGGGGAAGAAGAGACCTGAGAGGGAAAGGGGGTGGGGGAAGGGCAGAGAGAGAAACATGATCTGGTATTGGGTGGGGGAAAAGGACTGAAATCCCGGAGGGCCAGCAGAAAGAATAGAAACATGCAACCTCAGGAGGTAGAAGGTTGGGGGGACCCTCCAGAATGTACCAGGAACCTGGAAAGTGAGAGACTCTCGGGAATCAAAGAGAGGGACTTTAGATGAAATGCCCTACATTGGGGAGAGGGAACTTGTAGAGCCCAACTTCAGCAGAAAGATAGGGCATCAAGTGAGAGATGGGATTGCCATCCCACAGTCAAAACTCTGACCCATAATTGTTCCTGTCTGAAAGAACTGCAAGGATGAAAATGGAAAGGAGCCTGAGGAAAAGTAGGTCCAGCAACAGACCTGATGTGGGATCCAGCTCAAGGGGAGGCCCCAAGGCCTGACACTATTACTGAGGTTTATGAGAGCTCACAAAAGGGACCTATCTTAACTGCCCTCCGGAAAACCCAACAAGCCACTGAAAGAGTCAGATGCAGATATTTGCACCCGACCAATGGACAGAAGCTGCTGACCCCTGTGGTTGAATTAGGGGAAAGCTAGAAGCTGCGGAGAAGGGCAGCCCTGTAGGAGGACCAGCAGTCTCAACTAACCTGGACCCCAGAGATCTCTCAGATAGTGGAACACCAACCAGGCAGCATATACCAGCTGACATGAGGCCCCCAACACATATACAGCAGAGGACTGCAGGGTCTGTGTTCTATCAAAGATGATGCATCTAACCCTCAAGAGACTGGAGACCCCAGCGAGTTTAGAGGTCTGGTGTGGTCGGGGTGCGGAGTGGGGACATCCTCGTACAGACGGGGGTGGGGGGCAGGGAAGAGGTATGGGATGTGGAACAGTTGGAGGGTGGACCGGGATGGGAATAAAATCTGGAGTTTAAAGTTTAAAAAAATCCAGTTGTAGATATATTATGCCTCCATTTTCAATGTACTCAATCGTGCCTTTTTGCCTTGCAAGGTTCATAGCAATTGTTAGCTTTTGTAATTAACTTCACACAGCCTAGAGTCACCTGAGGGGAATGTGTCTATTGGGAAATTTCCCAAATCAGTTTGGCCTGAAACATATCCCTGGAGGATTTTCTTGATTGTACACTGATGGGAAAGTGCCCAGCCCATTGGTGGGGTGCCATTCCCTGAGCAGGAGGTCTTGGGATGTATAAGAAGGGTAGCTAAGCATGAGTCTTCAGGTGAGTCTCTAAGCATCGTTCCTTCAAGTTTCTGCTTTGACTTCCCTCACTGAATGACTGTGACCTGACCAAGGAAAGCAGCTAAACCCTTTTCTTCTCTAACTTGCTTTGGTCACAGGGCAAAAAGGAAAATAGAAAAACAATTTATATTCCAACTAACTGGGATAATTCTTATTTCTCATCAATAATATCATTATTTTCACTAAATTACCAACCAATGGATGTAAAATACATTGCCTTGCAGTGAAATCAGCTGCACTACTTACTGAATTGCTGTTAACATTAATTTGACTTTCCTGAGTTCCAGACAGTTAAATAACCCATCAAGTTTCTGCCTCACTTGATCGCACCCTATGCTTTTTTTTATGGAATTGTTCATTTTTCCTTTTTCATATGCAGTTCTTTAACTATTTTAGATTAAGCCTTTGTTGTAAATCATTTTCCAGTCTGAGGTTGGCCCTTTTTTTGTTTATGAATATGTAGTACTGGCTAGCTGGAAGTGCTCCTCTATCTCCTCTTTGCCTCAGGCTGCCTTAAGTAGAATGCTGCCTAGCAACATGGGAGAATGGAAACAAAGCTTTGCAAGGACTCATCGTGGCAAAAAATGCACACACTTCAGCTTGGAAGTGGCATATGTCACCATGCCTCAGAGCACACTGGCCAGATCTAATCACATTTTCATCCTCAGCCCGGGGCAAGAAAAATCAATCAGACATTTCCATTGGAGAGACTTTATTTATTTAACAAAGTTAGCCATATTGATCCTTAGATACACAGCTTCTACCTCTTGTGCCTTACTTGGAAATCCTTTTCTGCTTACAATTATGAATCTATTTTCTTTTTCATTTGATGGTTTATGTACATGTCTGTGTGTATGTGTGTGTGTGTTTTCTTATGTATCTCTGTGTGTGAGTGTGCCTGCTCATGTACACTTGTGCACTTGTGTATGGAGGTGTACATGTATCTCCCTTGATTATTCTTCACCTCGGGTTTTGAGACAGGATCCTTGCTGTACCTGGAGCTTGGCCATTCAGTTAGACTGGCTGAGCAGCTGCCCTCATGTTTCCAACTACTCAGCACTGGGATTGCAGACACACACCACCATGCCCAAAGTATACAATCTGACCTTGGCAACTCATGCTTTTTCAGCAAGCACATTACCAACTGAATCATCTTCTCAGATGATTATAAATGTGTTTTCTTTTATTATTATCATAAAGGGAGTTTGTTTTCCATTTGAGTTGCTAAGTTGTTAGAACCTATGATCATCATATCAAACAAAATAAACCAGACTCCAAAAGACAACTATCTAATGTTTACTCTCAAATGTGAAATTTAAAACACACACACCATGAAAATAGGAGAACTATCTATTCAGGAAGGAGTAGGAGTAAGAGAGGGTAATTGGGGGTTAAGGAAGACAAATATTACTTATCCTGTCCATCTGGATTTGAGAATTTCTTAAATATGTATGTTATGAAGAGATTCTTATCTTATTTCCCAAATGAATAGCAACCCAGTACCATTTTCTGATTTCACTACCTTTTCTTCACTGAATTTAAACAATTTTTCTCATAGATCTAGTTTCCTGTAATCATGAGACTGTTTCCTGATCCTCTAATCTCTTCATCTATTTATCTAGCCCTGGGTCAATATTACACTTGCTAATCATTAAAGCTTTATGTTATCTTGATATCTGAACACAAATGCGGTATCAGAATGTAAATTATATAAAAACGAAATGGGTATTTGTGGGAACTACATTTAATTTACAAACTGATTTGAAAATAACTAACATGCTTTGAAATATCAAGTCTTTCCATTTTGAAGCCTATGCATGTATCTGATTCTTTATCTTTTCTCATGTCCTTTGGTAAAGTTTTTATAAGTTTTATTGCATTTGGTGTAAAAGTTACTCATTGGTGTCTTAATATTTTGGTACCTATTGTAAATGGAAACATTTTTTTCTGCCTTTTCTCTTACTTAAATTAAAATGTTCCTAAAATTGTGTTTTTTACTCTTATATGTGCCAAAGGCTTGAGAGATATGTTTTATCAGGATAGAATACTCCATTTGTGTCTGAGCTTGGCTTAGACTTTTTTTTATCACTCATGTCTTGGGGTGGTAACACTACAGATAAGAACGGTAGGCAGATAAGTATATCTTGAAAGAAAATTTGATAGGCTTGCATGAGGCTTGGAGGTAGGAGCCAAGGAAATGGAAGACTCAAGTTCCTCCTAGCATTTTTAAATGAGTTTTATATATGTGTATAATGTGTTTTGATTAAATTCACCCTGTTGCCTTCACTCTAATTCTTCTTTCCTACTTCTACATTTCCTACTTCATTTTTCTTCCTTAAAAAAAAAAAAAAAACATAAAGCAAACACTGAATCAATTTAGGGATGCTTGAATGTACATGGGTATAGGGCCGCCTACTGGAGCATGGAGGCCACAATTCCTCCCCTCAATAAAACCTTACCTTCTGTCTTAGGGTTTCTATTGCTGCAATAGACTGTGTTACCTAAAAGCAAGTTACAAAGGAAAGGGTTTATTTCGATCACACTAACATCACACTAACATCATCATCAAAGGAAGTCAGAACAGGAACCCAAACAAGTAAGAAACCAGGAGGCAGGAGCTGATGCAGAGGCTATTTAGTGGTGCTGCTTATTGACTTGCTCATTGCAATGTACTCAGCTTGCTTTCTTATAAAACCCAGGAGCCCCAGCCCAGAGATTGCACCACCCGAAATGGCCTGGGCCTCCCCAATTAATCACTAATTAAGAAAATGCCTTACAGCTGGATCTTATGAAGGCCTTTCTCAATTGAGATTTCTTCCTTTCAGATAACTCTAGTTTGTTTCAAATTGATATAAGGCTGGCTGGCACAACTGACCCCGTGTTGACTGGACACAGAAACACATCACTATTAAACCATAATGTTTGGTTTCTCTTTATTTTCACGTGTGTGGAAGGATGATAGTGGTGCAAGACAGAGTTTCTCTGTGTAGCCCTGGCTTTCCTCGAGTTGCTCTGTAGACCAGACTGGCCTTGAATTCAGAGATCTGCCTGCTTCTAAGGTATGTACCACCACATCCTGGCCAATTTGTTCTTTTATACTCATCCCTAAGAACGCAGATTAAAAACACAAATAGCATTAATAAAAGTCCTATAGACTTTATAAATTCAAACACATTAAAATGTCAGTCTCTTTAAAACATCCAATCTCTCTAAAAATCCCAAATCATTATCAAAATTAAATTGAATCTCTTCTCACTTCAAGAGGGAGTTACCACAGCATGGTCACAATCTTAGCAAAGGAAAACCAAACTCCATCAGCATAAATAACTCAACATCCAATGTCTGGTATCCATTCCATGGTCTTCTGGATTCCTCCAAAGAGCTTGTGTCACTTCTCTAGCTCTGCCCTCTGCAGCATACATTTCTTGTCTTCTAGAATCTGGCTGGATATACTCCACTGATGTTGGCTGTTCTTGGTAGTCATCCCATGGTACTGAAATCCCCAAAATGCTGGTATCTTCTACTGCACCTGGACTGCACTTCCACAAGTAACCTCTCCTGGTCTCTCTTCATGGTGCAAAGCCTCAGCTTTTCTTCATGACCCCTTTAATCCTGGGGCTTCTGCTGCTACTCTCATTATACCTTCACCAATGGCATCTCCTGGCCTCTCACAATGTCAAGCCTCAGCCACTCTCCATGACCCCATTATGCCTTAAAAACCAGTACCTTCTTGTTGACTTTCCAAGTACCAAGTTCAGGTGCCAACTTGAGGTACAACCTTGGCTGCCTCTAAAACATAGCTTCTATATACTGTCAGGAAACATGTCCCAGATTTCACCTCAGTGATACTGATCTTTGCTTAATCACAGCTAAAGTCTCAGCTCCAGCTGACCAGTGTTCCAGCAAAGCAAAGTTTTCACTTTAGTAGCTCTGGGATCATGTTAATCACAGCTGATTCTTTAGCATCTGATGACCAGCATGACATAATCTTACATCAAAATAGCAAAAGGCTCTGATAGAGTCTTTAAACTTCCCTCTAAAACTTCTCAAGCTAGGCTTCAATCTACTGCACTGCTTCTAACATTCTTATCTCCCAGGTTACCATAGAACAATCCACTGTGCTCTCAACACTCCATGACTTTTCTAGCCCAATGTTACAAAGTTCTTCCATGGTCAAGTCTCTCACCCCTTCACTCCCACAACAGCCATTCATTGCCAACAGCTTCTCATTTCAGGGTGGGACTTCTGAGCCCTTCTGTCTGTGCTGGGATTTTGTGTGTTTTGATCTTGTACTTTCTGTAACAATCTTGTAGTTTTATATGTGGAAAGACTATCACGCGTAGCAATAATGTGTTGCTCCTGTTGTCCACTCTTCCTGGAGTCTACTATCTCTGTTCCTTGTTCCGTGACCATCCCAGATTTTCAGAGTCTTGAGGGGGGGTGGGAATTAGTGGTGATATCCAATTTATAGCTGCTTACTCTTAAGTTTTCTATTCTTTTGACCAGTCATGGATCTTTGTACTAGTCTTCAGATACTACAAAAGGTCTGATGTAGGGTGAGTGATGCCCCTAATCAATATGTATGAAGATAACAGCTTAGAGGCTATTTTAATAATAGGTCCATTTAACAGAAGAATAGGATTTGGTTCTCTCCTACAGCCTATGATCTATATATGAAGCCACAGATTTTAGACCAAGTTAATACTATCAGACCTGAGTTCTGTCCTGTAGAGCAGAATCAAAAAGTCACTGGCTCCTTCCACAACATTTATACAATGTTGAACCAGTGAGCATGTCTTGCAAACTCAGTCATTATTTTAGCTCACAGCTGGATAAGCCTCGTGACACTTCTCCCCCTGTAGTGTACACAGTATCATCCCTCACTCTGAAAACTAGCCAGTAGGGAAAAAGGTTCTAGGCAGGCACCAGCTTAATTTCTCCCTGTCCTGTTACTCAAGTATGTACTGTCACCAGCAATAGGCTCTTTCTGATATAACCAAAAACATATGAAAATAGCCTGTAATGTTGGAGGGGTTTGTTCTGGGACCTTTTCTGGGTAGGTTTTTGTCAACTTGATACAAACTGGAGTTATCTACAAATAGAAAACCTACGTTGCCTCCATCAAATTGGCCTCTAAGAAAGACTGTAGAGGTATTTTCTTAATTAGATATAGAAGAGCCCAGCCCACTGTAGGCAGTGCCACTTCTGGGCATGCATTCCTAAATTGTATAAGAATGCAAGCTAAGCAAGTGTCTTAATTATGGTTTCCATTTCTGTGTACAGACACCATTATCATGGCAACTCTTATAAGGATAACTTTTAACTGGAGCTATCTTATAGTTTCAGAGGTTTAGTCCATTTTCATCATGGTGAGTAACATGGCAGATGTAGGCAGACATGGTACTAGAGAAGGAGCTGAGAGTTCTACATCTTGATCTGCAGGCAAAAGAAAGAGATAGTGAGCCACTAGTCCTGGCTTGAGCTTCTAAGACCACAAAGTCTTCCCCCACATTGACACACTTCCTCCAACAAGGCCACACCTACTCCAACAAGGCCAAACCTCCTAATAGTGCCACTCCCTATGGGCCAAGCATTCAAATACATGAATCTACGGGGGACCATTCCTATTCAAACCACCACAACAAGTTATGGAGAACAAGCTAGTAAGCAGCATTCTTTTATGATCTGTACTTCAGTTTATGCCTCCAATGTATTGCTTTACTTGAGTTCCTGTATTGGCTTGCTTCAGTGATGGACTGTTATCAGAATAATTAAGCTAAACAAACCATTTCCTCCCCTACATGGCTTTTGTCAGTGTGTTTAACACATCAACAGGAAGCAAACTGAAACAGGACTCTAGTCATCAATATCTTGAAACTCGATAAACCATATCAGGCACTGGGCATTTTATTTGACAGCCTATGATATCTCCTACCAACCTATTTTCAGGAATAACTAGTTGAAGGAGTAAGAGAGAAAATTGCCGACTTCCTTTAGCACAAATTAACTTAATGTGCTTAAATCGCTGCCTAATAAGCATGTAGAGGAAATATCCTGAAGATATTTTGTATATCAAAAAGAACTATGTGCACTGGAATATTTCAGTATGAGGATGTTGAACATGATATGTATCTCAGTGAGACTAAGCATGATTGGCACAAACAACACCCTGGATGTGATCATCATCCCTCTCAGAGAAGTTAAGCATAGACAGAGGAGCAAAAGAAGAAATAAGGTAGCCTGGAAAGTCAGCTAAGATTCATGTCATTTACTTACAAATATAGGACTAATTAGAGTGTAGTCTTAGAACTGGGCATGGTGGTACACACCATTAATCCCAGAATATGGGAGGCAGAGCCAAATAAATCTCTGTGAGTTCAAAGCCACACTCTGATCTACAGAGTGAGTTCCAGGACAGCAAGAACTACACAGCTAAACCCTGGAGAGAAGGAGAGGGAGAGAGAGGGGGAAGAGAGAGGGGGAGAGAAAGAGAGGGAGAGGGACAAGGAGAGGGAGAGGGAGAAAGGAAGGGGAGAGGGAGAGGGGGAGAGAGGGAGAGGAGAGGGAAAGAAGTTTTAGGAACAAAGGCATGAATTTTGGTTGTAAATATATGTAATTTGCCATATCTAGTAGACATCCAAATGGACATGTGGAGTAGTAAAGGAAGCTAGATACATTAGTCTGGAGTTCAAAGAAAATTTCCCTTGAAACAATAATTTGGGCATCACCATATTTTATTCAATGTTTCTTATTTATGGGTGTACATTAAAGCATATAACCTATTGCAGAGCATAATGGCATTCCACCGGGTGACTAAAACTTCCTAGAAGTGCTGGAGTAACTATCAAGACAGTCAATATTGAGCAGCATGTTTTAGAAAGTTTAGAAACTGAGAGAAGTTAAGTAAGCTATCATAGGACAATACAGCTAAGCAATATTTTAGATTAGACATAGATCTGTCTGATTACAAAATCTGAGCTACCCTCAGTTTGCCCTGTGGCCTGAGAGGAGAGTCTTTTAACACACAGTACAAAGTGATAGCTTATTAAGAAAGAAAGCAACCTGTTTTTCTGAAAGGAAGATGTTTAGCTCATTATTTACCATATTTTATTTCTCTTGATCTTTATACTTCCCATCTATAACTACCCAGCACCACTTAAATATCAGGGGCACTATATAACAGGGCACCAATACCAGGGTGCTGTTCACACGCATGCAGGCTGGCATCTATGTTCTCCCTCCCAAATGCTGTTCTCCGGGGCTTCCTTTTGAAGAAGGAGAAGCAGCAGCACACACTGCTGCTGTCAAAACCAGGCAAACTTTTTTTTGTCTCCTCCTACTTCTCCCTCCTTACATACCAGCAGCTCTGTATAATGAAAGTCTAAATCATTTGTGTGCACACATAGCAACTGTTTATTTGCTGTTAGCTTTGAGAACTCAGTGGGGGGTTTGATGCGTTTAGAAAAGAGATCAACCCTGGGAGAATCTAATTTCATAAGTAGACAAAAAGAAAATTGAAACTGCAAATGCTTTTCTCTACAAGTGAGGGGCAGGCCAGCAATAAATTGTCCTTCAGGTCTACCCCCTACAGTTCTGAAAATATTCTCAAACCAAGGACCTGGGATGGAGATGACTTCTTGGAAAGATCCTTCTTACTGGGCCTGGCTGGAGATTGATTGTGAGTTCTAGAAATAGCACACCTTTCCCCCCAGGCCACTGAGTAGGATGCCTTCCCCCCTCTTACAAAATGAATCCACTATAACTTTCTTTGAAACTTACTTTTTTCCCATCACCAAGCTGTCTTGGCATTAAAAAAAAATCAATCTTGAAACTGATTCATACTTGTATTGCTATGGAAAGTGAATCCTAGACTCTAAAGAAAACATTTTTAAAAATTTGGATGCCGAGGAACATTCTGCTGACTGTTTATGGCACTCTACAACTAGGCATACTTATGCATAGGTGAAAGGGAAGGATCCACTAACTGGCATACGGCATGATTCAGATCAGGTATCTTAATATGGGGAAGAGGACATATTTGTGTTTTTTCTGCAGGATGCTGAAGGAGCATGGTGGCTGCCAGAGCAATGAGTGAAACATGCTGATGCTGGGACTAAGAATTGTGCTGACCTGTGAGCATCCTGAGTGCCCTGACAATGGTGACTGGGAAGCTGTATTGGACATATATTTCCGACCCACCTTTGCTTGCCTATATCCCAGATGGGACAAGCTGCCTTGCAACAAGTTTTTAGACCTTGTGAAACAGTGAATCAAAAAGAGAAGTTTTAATGACTCTTGCATTGTTCTTAAATGTGACCATTTATTCAGACTCAATTGTGTACTGGTCTACAAATCAATCCAATATTGGAAATAACAGTTTTCATTTGGAAGGCTGGTTCTGGACATTTTCAGAGACATATATGGAAGTTAGCTGTAATTCTCTATGATGTTATGTTAGCAAGAGATAAAGTTGGGACAGGATCTGGATTTTAAACAAGTGTTAGTACATGTGCTAAGGCTCTTTTAATTGTCAAGCTAAAATTACATTTGTTTCTTCTACAGTATTTAATGTAAGTTGCATTGATTGTACACTTTCTAATTGTGTTAGTGTGTTGAAACCTGGCATGTCAGTTATGGAAGTCTATCAACCAGCATTTGTTTTATTGCCCTGAGTATCCCAGAACCTTGATATTCTAAAAATAGCTTTCAAGTACTGGAAGACATGTGTCAGTCTTTAAGCAGAAGCAAGAAGGTAGTGGCCTTGATTATTGCTGGTATAACAGCTTTAATTACATTAATTGCTAGCACCACTGCTTCTGCAGTTGTTTTGACACAAGAATTTAAGACAGCTACTTTTGTTAATCATTTAGCAAAAAAAAAATGTTACTAATGTGTTGAATACACAATAGGATTTAGATAGGTATTTGGAACAGTGGATTGATGATCTTTATCCTATTCAAATTATTGGAAGGAGGTTCAGCGTTTAAAAGTAAGGAGCCATCCCGAGTGTCATGTCAAATACCATTGGATTTGTGTTAGTTCTAAAATTTATAGTAGTAGTCATTATAATTAGGATAAAGTTTAAAGACACTTGCAAGTGTATTTGGCATAATTCTAACATCTCTCTGGATGTTTTAACTTTTCACAGTGAGCTTATGAATTTAAAGCATGCTGCTCTGCTGAGCACTGATGTGGCAGAAACTGCTGATAAAATTACTCATGGCCCTAACTTAGTATTTCTGTTTCGGTCAAGCTTCAAGAATGGCATATATAGCTTGATCATGCTACCCGATTTTGTCCTGGGAATACTTTTATTCCTGCCCCTTGTGTTAAAGCTTGTCTTTAACAACATCAACATGTTGGCAGCCAATGTACATGGCTTGAAACTGAAAATTAACCCCTAGACAGAGTTATTAATTTAACAGGCTGGCAAGATTCTGCACAGAGCCTTAAGACAGAAGTGCATTGCTTTTGATAATGCATACTCCACAACAGGTAAGGAAGGCACTCTTGTCAGAATGACCTAAGACAGGCTCAGTCTTATTTATGAAATAAAAAAGGAAAAAGGAAAGAGGCAGAGAGCTTTTGGGGCTGCTTGGCAAGAATATGACATGGGCCAAGGACAAGGAAATTGGCTGCTTGGCAGGAATATGACATTGGCCTAGGACACAGAAGTGGGCTTTAGGCAAGAATCTGATTTTAGGCTAGAAGAAAGAAGTAATATCAGGCAGGAACATAAATATTAGGCTAGAAGAAAGAAGTAATTTCAGGCAGGAATCTAAATATTAGGCTAGAACAAGGAAGTAGGCTTCAGACATTGAAATGACCTTGGGCTAGGACAGGGAAGTTGGCTCAGATATTTTGGTCATCCTGATAAGTTCTTAGAAACAGTAATCATGGAAGTGTTCATGGAATTTTGTTTATTGCCTTGCTTGTTCTTTTACTATTTGTGTTTATTGTCTTGCTTGTTTCTTGACTATTTGTGTCTATTGTATTGCTAGTTCTTCAACCTAGAACTGACCTTAATACTTGTATGTAATTAAAATGTTATAAAAGCAAGAATGAGAAGGGGGATGGGATGAAGGTTAGGGAGGGGAAATGGGGAAAAGGGATGGGCATCTGAAATGTGAATAAATATAATATCCAATAAAAACAATCTTGAGATTCTACCTGATACCAATCAGATGGTGCAAGGTCGGGACTGGGAGTGGGGGACAGTGTTTGGGATGTAAATAAACAAGTAACTTAAAAAAAAAAGAAAACATTTGCCCTGGTTTAGCTGTGATTTTAGGTTCATGAATGGAGAACTTGGCTTAAGGGGGCACAGAATCTTTTAATGGGATGGATATAGTGAGATGTCCTTGAGTCTTGTTATCCATAACTTTAGAAGGGATTAAAGTGGTTCTCTTGTAGTTTTCATGAAAACTAGTTACTATAAAAACATGAGCCCAAACTTTAGTTTCTAGATTCTGTACCAAGGTATACTCTTAAGTTTAACTGATGCTATCTATCTTTAATATGATACCTCCAATAGACTCTTAAACAGAGATAAGCCAATGCAGGCATCAGAGCCATGAACATCTACAACTGTGAACTAAATAAAGGTCTTTTCTAGTAGGCTCAGGTGTCTTGCTATAGAGACTAAATGTTGACTACTATTATATCCTTGGTATATTCTGAAGGGATCAGTTGCTCCTATATAACGAGGCTCATTTGATAATTTAATTTAAGGTATCTGATTCATAGAAACATTTTTGCTCAAACTCTGGAGTATCTGTGGTCTCTATTTCACTCATTCAGATTTCCACCAGACCATGGTTTCTTTCTCCTTTCCTCTCAATTGCAGCCAGAAGAGACAGATTTAGTATTGAAGAGTCAATTCCAGACCAGAGCAGGTAGAGAGAAACCGGGGTACACCCAACATCAATGACAGAGCAAGACTTGGTAGAAAACAACCAGGTACATGCATGGAAACTTCCAGTTCATGGTGGAAATGGGGTTGTTCAGAACTGATTGCTTCAGACGAGGAGAAATCCTTTTAAAATATAGCTCCAGTTTCCTAGAAACATTCCATCTACTACCTACAACACTTTCTTAAATTTTTTCTTCTTTTTTTTTTTTTTACATCCTGACCTGTTTCCCCACCCTCCACTCCTCCCAGTCCTTGCCCTCCAAGATTCTTTCAAATTAGCATCCTCCTTCTTAGCACCACTCCCCACCCTCATCCCCATCCCCACCAGTGCAACTATTTCACTTTGTTCAGATATCTGGGCTGAAAGGGCTGCTAAATAGATACTTCTTTGGAAACAGTGTAATAGGAAATGTTAGTTTAGGAAAGTACAAACCATTTATAGTATTATTGTTTTCCATTTATGCATATATCACCAAGCACCATTCTTTGATCTGGACCTGCCGTACTTTGTACCAAAGGAAGTTGACCTCAATGGACAATAGCCAAAAATTTCTTTGCCATTTATCATATGGCTGAATCTGGCTAATGGTGACCACTGGGTAAATATCAGACAGCAGAAAGATAGTGAGATAATCTGTTCATCCTTTGTCAGGTTCCCTTTGTGTTCCTCAATGTCTAAATGACAGAAACTGCACTGTGCTATACACAGCTATACCTCCTATCAGGTGGCCCCTTTGCTTCCATCATAGTTATTGCTGTGTTCAAATAATGGCATTTCTTCCCTTTGCCTCTTCAGTCTTAAAAATGGGATGGCTACCCTTCTATTCCTAGGACATTTACACCTAACAATCTTTTTCTATTGTTCTTAGGTGCCCTTTACCCTACACGTACCACCATAAGTCATTCTTTAATTATATTTATCTCATCTAGACTCCTTGAGTATTAACAGTGTTTGTCTCAGGATACCAGTGTGTGCATTCACCTGCATAGATTCTGTCCCATGGAATTAAAGACAGTTCCATAACCTGTAAAGTGAGATCACTTAGTTGAATTGACTTTGCTAAGAGAGTGGTCTGTCTTTTCTTAGCTGTTGAACATGCTCTTCATATACTGTACTCTCTTAAGATTGTATTAGAGTGTTTATAAAACAAATATGATGGTTGAGTTGGTTATAGTTTGTTCTACTTAAACAGAGTCATCTTACTTAGGATGAGGGTTTGCAATGGACTCTGCAAATACTCTGCTTTCCAGAATGTCTTATTAATGTGCTTTATCTTAAATATTGAATTGATTTGTCTTCTAGGAGGAATTCAGATTTGACATGAATATGACCATCACTTGCTTATGTCCTATAATCCCTATCTTGATATCACCCCTATTCCAGAGTGATCACTGTAAACTTTCACTTGCCCTCACCTACATGTATTGACAAAGGATTGACTTTGTAGGCACAGAGCAGAGCATAAGTGTCCCAATTGTTTTTTCAATCTAAAAAGTTATGTAGTAAACAAGCTAAATCCAACTAAAAGTGTCCTTCAAAGTCCAGCATTATTCGAATCCTTTTGAAATATTGATTATGAGAACAAAAATTTAGTCTGATGTTTTAGTGACATAAGGAAAAGTAAACTGAAGAAATATGAAAAAAAAACAGCTTGCCACACAACCTTATGGTAAATTCAGAAATAAACACATACAGCCATATAAACTGTTAAAATGAGAACCCAAAATTCTGCACATGTGTTTTCAAATGTTACCAGTAAACTCTAGTGAAAGCCAAATTAACATATACCTGTTTGAGGTATCATATTTTGAATTTTTTTTTTTAAAGGTAGATCTCATGTAGCACTCATTCTAGAATTGAACTCACTTTACAGCCAAGGCTGGCCTTGAATTCTCAGAGTTCTTTGGATTTGGAATGTTGGAATGGATAATATAAATTCCTCACTCTAAACCTCAAAAACCATCAAATGTGAAATGCTCTGGGACTTCTCTTTGAAGACATCGAACTTAAATTGCTTTACACTTGGAACTGTTTTGGAGTTGGAATTTTGGAAGTAGAAAGGCTCAACCTCTATCTTTTTTTGTATTCAGCACTCATTTCCACTCTTGGTTCCCAACATAGTCACTTGGCACTGGGGTTATGAAAGTATCTCTAGGCTCTCTTACCCTACCCTCTCTAATTCTCCTTGCTGTATATCTTTGAAAGAGCGAAAATGCACTCACATTCCTTGCTTTAGGTTAAAATGCAGACCCATTCATTACCTTGTGTTGTATAGAATTTGACTACTGTTCCCTTCCAGCTTGATCTTTGACAGTTTGTTTGTACGCTTGGTTTTCACCCTCATGCTGTTCCTGTGCACTTTTTATCTTTGATGATTAGCTCCTTCTCTTCATCTTTCCAATCCATCTTAGTCATCACTCAAAAATAATCTTTACCATGATTCCTTAAGCCACTAATTTAGCCATTCCTCCCCTACTTTAACATTCCTAGCACTTAACACTTTGACAACTATTTATTGACATGCCATCAGAAACTCACCACTATTCCTTTTAGGGCGAAAAATCATTTTCATCATTGTTTTGTATGAGTGTATATTTTTATTTTATTTTTTCCATTAATAGATTTATTTATTCACTTTACATCCTGATCATAGCCCCCCTCCTCCCAGTCAACACCTCACAAAGCCCCACCCTCTAGCAAGGAAACTAGGTAGGAGAAGAGGAACAGTGTGGGGATATCAGGTATAGCGAGAACCAAGAAGAGAGAGAGGGCCAGGACAGTGAAAGGAAATTAGGGGGTGAGGTCTAGGACACGCCAGAGACCTTGGTCAGAAATCTATGAGGGTGACTCTAGCTGAGGCTCCTTGAAGTGTGGGAAATGAAGCCTGAGGTGTTGACCTCCTGTAGCCAGACAGGACTCTCAGTGGAGGGATACAGACATGAACCCACCCACAAAACCTTGGACCCAAAATTTGTCCTGCCTACAAAAAGTGTAGCAACAAAGATGAAGCAGAGACTATTTTCATCATTTGACCCTAATGCTTGGCACAGAATGTGGACTATTTAAGAATTGTTTCCTAAACAGATGACTAAATGAGGGAATTATGAATGACTATGAACAGAGTATATGTTTGAATTAACTTACATACTTGAAGCAAATATAAGGACTCTTGACTATTTATGAGATGATCTACAATTGATAAAGCCAGTATTGTGGGGGGGGGGTTCCCTCCAGGAGGACCAAATCCATGGTGGAGTGTTTAAGAATAGAAACAGATGAGCTGGCCTTTTGAATTTCAGCCCCTCCCAAGTCCTAAAAGCTGGAGTTATGAAATAATAGTACTGGCCTTAATTAGCTGATGAAAGGGGTGAGGCTGATTTTTTTTCCTCCAGGAGACACCAAGTTCTTTCCCATCTATCAGCCTAGATCACTTTAGCCCTAGGTGACATTATGGCTATAGTCTTCCATGTCAAATTTAGCCTAGATGGAGGTGAGATGATTTGAAGAGCAGTAATTAAAGCAGGCAGAGAAATTTCTATCACACTACAGATGATTACCGGGACAAATGTCATTGCAGACTTCCTAGTCACTTATAATAACCTCCGATAAAACTTTCAAGAAGAATACAGCAAACACATCCTTGCCCTCATCACTGGGAGTTCATATTTATTGAACACCTGAC
Source organism: Grammomys surdaster (assembly GCF_004785775.1). Lineage (NCBI taxonomy): Eukaryota > Metazoa > Chordata > Mammalia > Rodentia > Muridae > Grammomys > Grammomys surdaster. The sequence goes on along the minus strand of NW_021604681.1, from coordinate 2,010,380 downwards.
AAATGTTAGACTCAATGAACAACATTCCTCTATCTAGAAAGGTTTAGGGAAGGAACACTTGCTATATTTTGATAGCAGTCACCCAGAAAGAGTAGAAAATTAACTCCTATGAATATTCTCAAGCATATTGTGAAAGGTGCCCTATATTATATGCATGAAAACATGATTAATATTTTCCCACACTGAAAGTTACCTTTCTACCCAGCTTCCCCATGCATGAGAAGATAGAGAGAAAAGAAACCGAGACAAAGTACAGGCCTGAGAAATTCACAAAAGTTTGGAATAGTAATTCTCGAGATGTGCTCGTGAGGAGCAATAAATATTAGGGGGAGAGCCATGCAAACGAATGGGTGGAAAATAGCTTAGTCTGTCTTCTAGTGCCTCTGAATACAACTACTCCTGAACAGAATCTATGCTTTAAAGTAAGTGGAAAGTACATGTTATAGAACTTGGAGATGTTTCTTGGTTATCTGGTTACTTTTCAAAGAAGGATCTTATGCAATAAAGGTACTCAGTGCGAATTGGCTGACCAGTAGAAACTCTTGTCCAGTGAATGTTTGAATCATTGTGCTGATAAAATGTCTAAATAGCAATGGGCTTAGAGTTTTGTGGGAACATGAAAATCAATGACAAGTGGTCAAGAAGCATGCAAGCACTAGGGTCTACTTCTAGTAGGTGGCTGCCTTGGCTTAGTACGTCTTTTCAGGTCTCTTTTCCCACTTTATTAAATGTTTCAAAGCTTAAGGTTTGAGGCAGTGATCAAGCTCCATGGCATAAGAATTGGTATTCCTCATGATGTTCTCCACCAACATAACTGGCTTGGGATTTCTTCCAGCAAAGCAAGAGAGCCAGGTGCAGATCAACATGGCTGCAGCAGCTCCACCCCCAGCACAATAATAGGCCCAGCCAAGTCTACAGGTTCCTGTGAAAAGAAGGATAGAGGCATAAGTGTTGGTTTATGTTCTCATATATCCCTTTAGGTAATAAACTGAAGTCTTTAAAAGTATATTTTTACTTAACATATAATCACATAATTTCCATCTAATAACTTTCCTTTCTCCTAAGCCCTACTTCCTGGCCCCCATTTTCCTACTTTCTAGTGAGTAGGGTGTGTGTGTGTGTGTGTGTGTGTGTGTGTGTGTGTGTGTGTGTGGTTTCATGACTGACCACTTGGAATTGGATAGAATTAGAGAATTCCTTTATGGGGAAAACTATTTCTCCCATACACCCACCATCACTTAGTTCGTTACCTGTTGTTCTTTGTCTAGGAGTATGGCCCCATTAGATTTTTCACTTATAAAGAAGTATAGTTTTGATACATATGCTTTGGTATAAGATGGTTGTAAGGACACAAAATAGTGATGTAAGCCGAGTTTTCTATTTTCTCATTAATTGTTGGCTATCACATGCCTTAGCAAGAACTTATAAAATTATATTTCCTGTTAGAGTAGGAACCTAATATTGGTGTAGGTGGTGACATTGCAGCCACAGTAATTACAATGACAACAGGAGACAGCTAATGATATATCAAACATTATATTACATTCTTTATACACACACCTCATTGATCATGACAGCAACTTCATGATCCTGATACTTTTTTCTTTTAAGTGATGCAGCAGACAAGGCAGAGGCTGTGAATGCTCACACAGCTATAAAGTGGTAGAGTTTGACTATATACCATGTTTAATGATTGTTCACAAGCACTGCATTTTTAACCAAAGAGATATACTGTCATTCATGTGCTTCTCTAAGAGATCCTTGTCTCGAAACATCAGGGGATGAGACAGAAAAAGAGCAAGTCTCTTTCTTCTTACTATGTCTCTGTTTTACTCTAAGCATTTAGTACTTATTAGAAAATATATATTGGCATCAAAGTTAAGTTTATAAGAGAGTAGCTTCCATTTGAACAGTAAGAAAAATGTCACATGCTCAAACATATTCACCTTGTCTCACACCATTTTATAAAAGTAGGTCACCTTGTTTTACAGATCAATGCTTTTAGTAAAAATTCTTTTAGGAAACATTAATGCCCAGAGAAAGAGCTGTTATTTAATGAGTTATTTGAGTGACTAACTGGTATAATGAAATACTTGAGCACATAGGAAATGGTGGTAGGTGCCTAATTATACAAATCTGTAGAGAGGTCCTGGGATGAGAAATAGGCAGTGATACTTCTCAGCCCTTCTTTATGTCTTTCATAAAGCTAATGTGATTACAAGTCAAAGATGCTGAGGCAGATATTTATGGCAACTTGTATTTTCAAGCCTACATTTGAACGCATACCAATTATTTTTGTTTACATAGTATCCATTAAATCTTAAGTTTCTCATTTAAATTGATTAGCTGGTGTATTTTGGAAAGAGTTTAAGAAAGGTTCAAGTAACGATGCTTTTCCACTCACCAGATTTCCTACCTCAATTTTCCTTACACTAACAAGTCATTGATCATGCTTTCTCTCCTAGGAAAAAAATAGCAAATTCTGTCCTCTTGTTCATTGATTCATTGATTCTGTAGTCAGGAGGCATCTCAGAGATGGAGCCATCCCTGAGGTGTGCCAATTGTGAAGTAACATCATGCCCCACAGCATTTCCCAAGCTAGCATAGAAAGGGTATCATCGTTTTGTTTCTTGACTTTCCTGTCAGGTCATCTCCTCATTACAACAGCAGGAATGTTTTTATTAGGCATATGCATGCTGAAGCCAGGAAAAGACTTGCTTCTTTAAATGAAAAGAATATATGTCTAGTGTGCCCTTCAGCTCTACATTGTAAAGGTATATCAAGAAAGTCCTCGGTAAGCTTTTCAAAATGAAGAGCCAGTTACCACCGGGTGGTCAGCCAATGTCAAGGTACTCCTACTGCCATCCCAAGTACATTCTGAACTTCCTTTCTCAAAGAGTCTTGTTAAGCCACTGAATAGCATCCGAGTCACAGCCATCTGCTTCTGTCCAGGAAGTTAAAAAGAACAGAAATAGATCTTTGTTCCCTCACACTCCTCAGATCCCGACCTTCTCACACCACATACCCTGCTTGAGGAAACAGGGGAGCTGCAGGTCTGGTATTACAAAACAGAAACAAACAAAACATTTAGAACTACTGTTCTACTTTGATTATCACTGCCAGTCACCCTGCCAACTGCTTGGATGCTGATAAAAACATCCTACATGGAAGGATGAAGAAATAGGGAGCAACACCAATGAGTTGTCACTCCTCATATCTAACCACTTGTAAAGAAGTCTACCAGACTGTCATCAACCTTAAATCCTATTAGTAGAAAGGGTATTACCCTTCCATTTCTTCTCTCTCCTGTCTATTCTATTACCAAATTTTTACCCAATAGATACTGTGTATCAATTTTTTTTTGAAACATGGTCTCTCTTTGTTGCCCATACTGGCTTCAAACCCAAGGCTGACCTCAAACTTGTCTTCCTACACTCAACATTCAAGTCCTAGGTCATAGGCATATACCAACAGTCCTAGATAGTACTCGATATTTTGAATACTGCAATTTCATTTGATTCTTGCAGCCATCATAATTAAGTCTGTTCAAGTGAGTTTCAGGAAGACAAGTAACTTGGCCACCTTAAAAGTCTCAGCAACAAGGTGTCAAGGATCAGCCTAATTTAGAGCTCAGCAGCATGCCTTTCCATTATACAAGGAGAAAAATATTGGGAGATATAAATTACTGTGATCTAATGTCATCTGTCTAGGCCCAAGTTTCCCCACCCCTGGGGAGGGGTATGCGTACATGCATGCACATGTATAAGTGAGTGTGGAGGCCAGAAGTCAGCATGGTTTTGTTTTCTTCAATCACTCGCCATTGAACCTGGACTTACTCTATAACACAGAACATAGGACAATTCGCTATGACAAAAATGATCTAGCCAAAATATCAGTGTTATCAAGACTGAAGAATCCTCACCTAGGCAAAGAGCAGATGTTTAGAATTTAAATTCTCTTTAAACTACATCTTGATAACTGAAGGATCGGCCGAACAAGATTAAATGTTCATAACTAAAGAATTAGCCCAATAAGATGGGATGAGCTGAGCTCTGAGTAGCTATGCTTGGCTCTTTCTTAACTTATGAAATAACTGCCCAGGAAGGAAAGCTGGGAGAGCCTCAGTTTAAAAAACTTGGGTGTCAGAAGGGGAGACCTAGAGAGGGGAAAACGTTTGAAATCTAAATAAAGAAAATATCCAATTAAAAAAAAGAAAAAAAACAAAAATAAAAAAATTCTAAAGGTATAGAGGGAAAAATAACAATTTCCTTGAAGCTTAGAAACCTTAGATTTATGTGAAAAAATCTTTTAAATGCTCTGGGTCTAACTCCATATTAAGATGGGGAAAAATAATTATGTACCTCCCTAAAAAAGGGACACTAGAATCAGATTAGTTCTTAAAAATCTCTTGAGAAACAATGATATTTACTATTCCTTGCCCTTGAATTGAATGTGCTGCCTCCAAACCTCTGTGCTAAACCTATTCTAGGGCCTGTGCCCTCAGAAAATAATTGCCGTGAGTTGACATCGCCTCGTGGTTTTCTTGACATCCAAACATGAGATATATCCACTAAGAGAAAGACTGGGTACCAGGATAAGGGAAGACAATAGGCTCTTACTGCAAATGATCTTTATGCAAAATTTCTGGATGAGCACTGAGATATGTCTGTTCCATTTTGTGTGCTTCTGCATCACTTTTAACACCCTTTCCGAGTCACTCTATTCCAGTGTTGAATTTGCTGTGACAGAATCCCTCATAAAAGTTATTAAATCATCACTCAGCAGTGGGCCTGACATTTAAATCAAGACATGTTGCTTTTATTCCAAGTTGCAAATCAAATTGGATTGGAGTTTGAGTGTTTCCTTTGATTCAGCATTAAGTCATTGCCGTCTACTGTGAACAGATTTTAAAAAAAAAAGTCAGTGGATGCCACTTAAGCTGGACATCTTCTGTAAAACTCTAGTCCTATGCTCTTTAGGAGTATAATCCTGGCAGTTGCCTAGGGGTTCTAATGAGTCAGTGGGAGAAGTTAGATACAAACTAATGCCCATAATGTGTACTAGCATTGAGTACTGTAGATTGGCAGTGGCTACTGTGTCTACTGTGGCTTATCAGTGACTCCTGTGGATTAATAGTTGTGTAGGCATCAGACTTTAGAATCAGAAATGGACAGAGTCGGAGAGAAAGTCTTCTCTTTCAAGGAAGGACCCATATTCTGAGCATCATCTTAGAAGTAAACAACCCAAAAGAGTGTTCAAGATCTATCTCAAAGAAGGATGTTCTTAGAGGAGGAGGGAAACAGTGATGATGGAGACAGATACACAAACCAAACAAGTCTGTCTTTGGAGCTTTCTGTGTCTTCTTTTGTAGAAAATTATCTGATGCTATTTTAAGACCCTGAAAGTCTGGGGGAATAGGTATGATAGAAGGGCTATTGCAAGCACATACCAACTGACATCTTACAAACTGACTAGGCCTATGAAGTATATGAAACTTTCAGACACTAAAGGTTTCACTTGGCATAAATGTTATCAAGTGTCCAGCTCTGAAAGGGACTACTGTTGGAGGGTTGGCCTGGTACTGCTATGTATTCAAATGCTAAAACTGGCCCCCAAGATCTGGCTGCCCTCAAGGAGTAAATCCTCACCTATACCAAATGATGCTATGTAAACCTTGCTTCCCTTTTTAAAGCCATCAGTTAAAATAAAGTGGCTATAGCCAAATACTGGGGAGAATAGAAGAGGTAGAGTTTCAGTTACCAGGCTAGAGGTCCCAGGTAGGGACCACAAGGAGGAAGATTAATAAAGGAAAGAGTTAAGGAGGAAGAAGATACAGAGAACAGAAGATCTCCATTCAACCCAATGGACTAAGTGCCCATGCCTAAATGAAATGCACCCTTAGGACAGACCCCTGGAGAGAAGTAATCTGGACTAGATTTAAACAGCAAGTATTTGGCGAGCACATCTGGAAACTAACATAACAGTCTAGCGAATAGAAATATTAATTAGGGCTAATGCCCCAGTAATTGTATAAGAGCTGATTAAATCATCCATATGATTCTACCTCCATATTATTGGAGCCTGGCTGAGTCATATTAATAATTAGTAGAGTTTATTAAAATCCATTTACAGACTACTCTAGGAAAAATTATGATTGTGACTCAGCATCTGTCATAAGAAACCCTGGATATTGGCATGTTATGAGAGAGGCTAACAGGAAGGATAAGGTTGTATGGGAACTTGAAGCTCCAGAATAGGACAAGAAGGCATAACACTGTTTGAAAAATGTAAATAATTCAGAAATACAAAGAGGAATCTGTTTTTTTTTTTTACAAAAAAAAATCCAGCTCAGTGTGGTGACCCACAACTTTAATGCCAATAATTATGAGGCAGAGGAAGGTGGATCTCTCTGAGTTTGAGGCCAGCCTGATCTACATAGTGAGTTACAGGCCAGCCAAAGCTATATAGTAAGACCTTATTTCAAATTTCAAAACAAAAAATGATGAAATCAAAACTGTAAGGGTTCTTGGCATCAGACTATTGAGGAAGGGTTTCAGGTGGAACACAGAGAACAATACTGGCATCTATTTGTCCCATTTGCTATTATTCAAAGGACTGGGAAATTGAAGAAAGATGAACCAAAAATGGAAAGGTAGGTATATGATGAAAATATATGTATCTTCATCACCTCACCTTCAGTATAAAGAGAGGAGACAGAGAATGTTGTGAGCCAACTCAGGTAGCTTTAATATTCCCCATGTCAATATTGACTGTTGATATTTATCCTAAGGAAAGGACTCACCCTACAGAGACACCTAGACTTCCCATAAAAATTAATGGAGTAGCAAGTAAGAAAGACTAGAAAGAGATCAAAGAATAGAAAGAGTAAAGTAGGCAAAGGAGGCAAACATAAGAGGGTTAGAGCATCATGACCGTAATAAATGAGGACAAAGATAGAAGAACTGAGCTCTACCCCAGACCTCTTCCTATTAAGGATATTATTTTTTCCAAAGCAAATTTGATTCAAGAATGCTAACTGCTTGTCCCATAGCTCTAGCTCACCTACATTTATGATACTCAGTCACGAACCAAGCTACTGTTTGGTATGTAAGGTGGGGATGAGGAAGACAAAAGTTTGCCATTTTCTAATTTGTTATACTTTAGTCAGACAGGCCTGGCTCTTATGGTAGCAGACACAGTGGGGGACTATAAAGAAGCCAGTGGTCTCAGCTGTTCCATGATGACTTTCGATTTCAGACTTCAGGGTCTCAATAGGAAGTAGCATAAAGAGATTTTCAATGGAGCAAAAGCTAAATGAGCAGAGAACTTTCTCCACTAGGTTTGAGCAAACACAGTTGAATAATCTTCAAAAGGAAAGCAAAGCCAATGAATTCAAAAACAATTGCCAAACATCTTATTTCTCCCACCACAGCCCCCAGCAAAAAGACAGCCAAGACTATGAAAACATCTTTCTCCTCACATTCCAAGCTGGGTATGCATATCACCAGCAGCCCAGATAGGATGCCCAGAACCCAGTGAATACTCCAGCAGTCTGCCAAGCTACCTTGGCAGAGAAGGAAAAAAAAAACAAAAAGAAAGAAACAGAAAATTTCAGTTGTTTAGGTAAGCACATTATTGCTGGTAGTACTAACTTTGATCCAAGCAGATCTACTAAGGAGTAAGACATTCTGGGCTGGCAAATTCATCATGGCCCAACCCAATGCTCTGAAGGGAAGGAAAAACCAGTTCATGACACTTGCAAAGAAGCCAAATACTCATGATGACAAAAATGCCCTCCTTGGTCTGATTTACCTCTCCCAGGCACACATTTCAGCTAAACAAATTGATTCCTATTGAAATCTCCCTTGGCATCTTGTACTTTTTTTTATTGGGTTTCTTATATTGTTATCAGTTTTAGCTGTCTCTGCTCATCTTTTTCTTCAGTGGGGAGATGCAGGCCTCAGAACAATTTGAACTGCGTTCCTCTGTCTTTCTCCAGATTGACCTCCTGGACCCTTAAAAATTGCTTATATCATCATGTTGCCCTTTGTACAGCTCATTAATTCTACCTAGAGCAGTATCTTAAAATAGCTTTGGACGTTCTCCCTAAGGAGAGAAGTCAAAAACCAGCTAAGCAAATATTCAACTGCTTTCATTCAGCATGAGCTCTCTAGGACACTTGGCTTCTAAGCAATTGGTCCCTCTCCTCTCATATCTACTCAATGGCCCTCTGCTTGCATTGAGTTGAACTTTCTCAGCACTAAGCCAGTAACTGAAACAGAAGTCATTAATATTGGTCAAATACTTCCACAAGCCTGGCACTGTGGTAAGCTCTTTAAACAAGCCATTCTCTCATAGGTAAGATCAAAAGAACAGGGAGGAAATGTTCTCACTAATATGGCAAGTGCTATGATGCCAAGTCCTACAAGGATGCAGATGGGAATTGAATTCAGTGTAAAGGATACAAGGATGTTTTGAAGAAAAATCAGAAGTTAACCAGGCAAGGAAGTGAAAAGCGGCCGTCTTATGAAATACAGTGACAGCTGCAAAATTGCGGCAATGGGAAGTAACTTGGGGTTTCAGTGTAACAAAGCAAGAGAAGATGATGTGAGTGGAAATCCTGGCTGTGGTCCCTGCCAGCCTAGTTGTGGAGTCTCCATCCTGAAAGTAATGGAGAATTACACTTGGTAAGGCAGAATGGCATCGGATTTGCATTTCATAAATATCACATTAACCTAAGAGTGGGAGATATCAAGGGACCTGTATGTAATCTAGCAATCTAAAAACAGGAAAAAAGAGGAAGAGGAATAACAAGATGGAGGGGCAGGAAGCAAGAGATGACTCTACTAACCCAAAGCAGAGTGTAAATTAAGAGAAGAGAGATAAGATTCTAGTTCTCCTTATGGGCTTTAGCATTAGCATGTCTATGGCTGTTGACATCATACATTTGGATTAACATCATTATCAGTTATTTATTATATAGTTGTACAGTTTAATCTCCTGAGACAAACTAAAATCTCTTTGAATGCTGCACTTTATACTGATTTAGTCAATACTTTGTAGTGAATATCCAGGATAGAATAATGAGTATTATCTCTATTTTGATATATTCTTAAATACTAAAAATGCTAAAGGCACAGTCTCAGAAACTTAATCTACCCCAGAACTTAGGACTGAGTGAATCTCATTCAAATAATTTACTGACACCTGTACTGGCAATGCCAGCTTGAAGTATTTGCTCTCTCTATTCAGACTCCAGTGCCTAACAGATACCTGTCATAGAGGCTTATAATAAGCCCTAAATACCTCAGTAATAACAAATTCCCCAAATTATACCGTTCAATATACGGTCACTAGTACTTCACAACTTATAACATACCTTTTCTTCTTACTCTCTCAATAAATCCTGTTTCCTGAGTTTTAGTCATTCATTGAGTTGTAGCTATAGGCAGGAATATTATTCTATGAGGAATTAACAGGGAGATGAAGTGTCTTTCAAAGTTCCCCCACTTCATCAGGAAGTATATATAGTACATGGGATTATTCATCCTGGGACCTGGAGAGCCGATATAGTATAGGGAGCAGAGCCAGACATGACAGTTACAGGGAACTGAATCTGAAAGTATGTCCTGCCCCTTCTAAGCTGGATCCCCAGGGGCAAGTCATTTAGCCTTTTTGAGCAACTATTCTTCTTGGGAAAAATAAAAGTGGCTACTCACTTTACAGTACAACTAAAAGGTACATTACAATGTCCAATGTAAGGGATACAATAAGATGGTACATTAAACAAAAATACCAGTGTAGAGTCTAGCATGAGTACTTTTCAGATCCCCTCTCTCCTAGTCTGAGTCTCTACAAATACCTGAAAGAACTTAAGATGCAGATTTCTAGGCTTCCCTACAGATCCCCCACATCCATATCTCTGGATAGGGAAGAGTCTAGTAGATTCTTAAGTCCAGCCCGATGGATCTCATTAAAGAAAAAATGGGGAAAGAAATCTACATTTTCTTTAGAATTTTCCTGTGCTTGATGTTATGCTAGGGGCATTCACTTGGAAGATACATTTTTATCTTTCTCACCATTTCTTACAATTCACTTAGATGAGGTTTAGTGACTATCGTTTGAAGGAAACCATATGACATAGCCCTAACATACCCTTTCCCCCCCTGTAACCCCAACCTCATCAGAGAATTGCTCCTAGGATTGTGGCAGTTGCTTGCTTTGCTCCTTTGCAACCACTTTATTATCCAGCCTCTGGGTTAGTCTGACCTATATCAACAACAGCCATAATAATAGCAGTTGCCAACCACATTTAAAGAGTGTGGGCCCTGAGCTGAACACATTTTGTACAGTATCTCACGCCATCCTCACTAATCAAGCCCTGAGACTTGGATCCTACACTGTTAACATCTGCTCTTAAAAATAAATTCTGAGATTCTGCTTTTAAACAAAAGCTTAAGATATAACACCATTTTATAGGAAAGGGGAAAGGACTAACACACAATAGGGGTGAAAAAGGAAGCAGAAATTGGCACTGACGCTGACAGAATCAACTCCAGGAGAGGAAATGGACGCAAAGAAATTGTGACTCACATTCTGTAACTTAAAGAACAGAAGTGCTAAACCAGAATTTGCCTTGCTTTACTGCCATCGTGTGGTTGTGTGGTGGATAGACAACTCGCTCCTAGATCTCTATTTCTGTTCCTGAGCCTGGGAGGCCCTCTGCAAGACAACAGGAAATAAGGCCATGCAGTGGAGTTACCCTTGAGGTAACTCTTCCTCTGGGATTGTGGAACTGGAACAGTAACTAATTCAGGGTTGAACACGTGGACTATTTCAGGAAAAAAGAAAAAAAAGAGAACTGTTTATAAAAGCATCATTTTTATTTCTTCTAGTCAAAACGAAAATAGCTTTGTGGTCCCTGGGATGTGTAGTGTAGTGTCATTACGTTAAATGTATCACTATTTTGAATCTAGAAGCTGATCAGTGAGAAGATCTAACAGATTAGATTTCTAATTTTTACTCCTCACACACAAGATTATTGTTTAAAAGCTTTTCAGTGCACTTCTCTAACACATGACCAGAACCATTTCTGAAGGTAATTGATATCTCACATTTCCTATGGAGAAACAGGTTTAAAGAAATGACATGGGTCATCTAGGGCCAGGCAGTAAGAAAAGGATACAGCTATTGCACAGTGTAAAAGTGTGTTAGACAGCAGATATATGCAGTCAATGAAGTTGTTCCATGACCCCTTGATTTCCTCCTGTCTCCTCCAACTTAGCTCAATGTCTCCTCTGTGTGGAACCACATCTCTGTTGTTAATGTAGACAGCTATGTGATTTTTAGCAATATCTGAGCCCTGAATTTCCTAGAACTGACTGTCAAGATTCCAGCTACTGCTACCCCAAAGGATAGTGGCTCTGTCCAGTGCCCTTAGCTAAATCCATTTTTCTCCCAGACAGCTACCAGCTGTGATCCTCAAATTGTCCTTGTTTATAAGATGATTATCCTAAGTACATTGCTTTTTTTATTGGATATTTTAAATAATATTTTGATATACATGTAATAAAATTATTAGTTAAACAAATTAGCATATTATTCTCCAGCTACAGTTATATGTATGCTAAAAACCATTTGAAAAATCTAATTTTTGAGAACAGGAAAAAAGACAGAGATGAAGTTAAATGATTGATGGAGAACAAGTCATGACAGGGAGCTAAGGAGGTATAGAGGACCCTTGGTTTTCTGAAAGTGGAAAAAGATTCAGATCTATAGGCAGGCTTTATTACTGGAGCTAGTAACCTGGCTCTTCACCCATCTAGATCAGTGCTCTCTACATGAAAACCAAGAAGCCAGTCTCACAGAGTCGAAGTGATGTGCCCAAGCAAGTTTAGGAAGACTGAAAGCAGAATAAGCAGTTACCCTGGCCAGGCTGACTTCGCCCACACTCTAGTGCCCCACTGTGGACAAGAAGATGCTTACTAAGCTGCCTGTACTCTGGTGAGCACAACAGACTCTCCACATAAAAGCTGTTACTTGTATGTGGGATATGTTCTCCTAGCTGGGATGCCTTGTCTGGCCTCAGTGGGAAAGAAAGCGCCTAGTCTTGAAAAGACTTGAAGTACAAGGGTGGGGGATACCCAGGGTCCCTACCCACTCAGAGGAGAAGGGGAGGGGGGATAGGGGAAGGGTTGTGGGAGGGAGTAACTGTGAACAGAGCAGTGAGCAGGGTGTAGAGTAAATAAATAAAAAATAAATAAATACGTTTTTTTTTTTAAAGAAAACTGACAGAAAGAAAAGGTAACAGGAAATTCCTGGAAACTGAATCCTCAAAGGTCAAACCCCAAGTCACAAGAGAAGGCTTTGAACTGGCAAGAATGGGCGGAAATGTTGAGAGCACAACAGATATGAACCCCCAGAGAAAGGAAATACAAGGAACACACACATGATCTTTAGTTAGCCTCTATCATCAGCTTTGCCAAGATGGATGGGTCCTTCCTTTCTTGTTTCCATTCTGAAAGTCTGAGACATCCCCTCCAAAGGGACTCCAACAACTGGTCTGAGTGTCAACCAATAACAAGTTACATTCATGCAGCATTGTGCTTTGTATCTAATGATTACTTTCCTCTATCTCCCGATCATCCTACAAGAATCAATACTATTATCAATCCCCATCGGTGAAATACTGAGAGGTTAAGTAGGCGTGCCCAGATTTGTACAACTAGTAAGTGGCAGAGCTCACATTTGAAGACAAGTCCTGCACTGCTAACCTGTGCATTTATTCTTCGTGTTATATAGGCCACAGATTCTAAAGCTATTGGCCATGATTCTATGGGGTCATTTAACAAAATATAGGAAGGTAATGAAAAACTAAGCAAGAGCAAATGGTTTCTGAATGCACAATGAACACAAGTTAATTCAAAATCAAACATATAATGAAACTGAGGTGTTTCTGGCATCACTTTGCCCAAGCTCCATTGTGCAACTTCAGTGTAGTCATGATTCTGAATTTGCAGCATGATGCACTTAGTACTGTGCGTTCTCTCACCTCACTCCATGTGATGGCAATAAACACAGCCTGAAACATGGGCTTAGCTTCAGTACTGCCGTATGTTATAAATTACAGGGATTTTACTATGTACATGCAAAGTTTGCTGATCTTGCAGAAACAGTGATTTAATTAAGGAAAACAGAATCTTTTAATATTCTCCTACTGTCATTCTTTAGTATGTAAGTATCGAAATAGTATATCTTTGTTAGTAAAGTTGGATTTTTAAAACTGCTGCCTTTATACACAGGGAAAGCACAAGTCCAAACAGATGGAGTCCCAGAGCTGAGAGGGGAGCTGAACTTGAGGCCCCATCCCTACCACAGAAGCGATCTCCGACTGATAACTGCTCACAAGGGACTAAGCAGTTTTTGCCAGTGAAGCCTCATTGGGTATACAAATCACTCTTAAGGCCAGGTCCCATGATCAGCAGTAGATGGCCAGCACAAAGCAAACTCAGTGGTATTTTTGAAGATTATTTTCCCTCATAATGTTTTGTTTGGACATTTTCTTTTTTACCCTGTCTTTTGTTTATCTATTATAGTTTCCAAATTTGTCTTTTTATGAATTTTGTGTGTGTGCATGTGGAAACATGTGTATTGTTTCTTGAGGTTATTTTTTCCATTTGTCTGTTCTTGTTTTATTCTGGTTGGTTTGTGATTTTTTTTTATTGATTTGCTTGCTTAAAGAAAGAGATAAAAGGCATGGAGTTGGATGGGTGGGGTAGTGGAGAGACCCTGGGAAGAGACATGGGACAGGAAACTCTGGTCATAATATATTGTAGGAAAAAAATGTGCTAAATATATAAATAATATAGCAACAAAACATAAAAATAAAAACTGCTGTTTGAGTTGCTGGATGAGTTTCATAAAAACCAGCAAATTTTGGCTTGGCATTACAACAGAATTTGCAACATCTTCTGAAATAGCCATAACAGGTTTGTAGTTTCATATTCCTGTGAACTTGTCCTCCCTGCAGCGATAATTACAAAAGCAAAATACCAATCAAATGAAAAATATGGAAGATGCTATAAATTCTTTCCTACTCAATGTTCAGCCAATATTTAATTCTTATGTTAAAGCAAGCACATCATTTCATTAGTATACTAATTTGCTTTCTTCTATAATAAATAGTAAAATCATACATCAAAGTTTTTTTACACCTCAAGTCATCTTTGGACTCCACTGTTAATCCTACTGTTTATATAAGCCAATGCTCTGTATTCGTTTGGAGTATGAGAGTGTGGTGATATACTTCATCTCAAGACACTATAGAACTCCCCTAAGAACTAAGTGTTCTGACATCAGTCTTTTCATTAATATGAGCCATGCTCCGTTAGATGCTTTAACTTCTTACCAGGAACTACTTGCGTGTCTCTGCTTATGGGCCATTGAGTATGGGAAATTTGTAGTTCTGAATTTGAGAGGACCTTGAAAATTTCAACAAAACTGAAGCATGTATTAGTTAAGTTCAGTATTCAAGGCTCTTAACTGGATTTCTTTATACTACACTTAAAGAAAAACCCCTCTTCATCGCTCATGTACCATACTCTGTAATATTTGACCATTCCCACCAACGTTGAAGCATTTCACCATTTTAGAAAAAGATTCTCTTTGTCCTGTCACCCCAACTCCTACTCAGATTTCTCAATTTTCCTCCATAGCAGCAATTTGTCAATTTTTAAAAATGGACTTCTAAACAGAAAATTTGAGTTTGTTTATTTTACAGTAGTGGGAATCAAATCCATGTGCAAGAGCACAACCACTGAGCTCCAAATGCAGCCAGACAACAAAATATTTTCAAAGAGGTGTCTATACATAGTGCCTTCATTTTCCTTATTATATCCAACAGCTGTGTTTCTACAAATGTTCTGATAGGTTGCCATTGTCATACTGTCTCTGACTAGAAACTTTCTAAAGCAATAAACAAAAATAAGCCCACTCTTTTGGCATACTCCACCATCTCTCTTCTGTGGCTTCAATTTCTTAATTCTTTTTTATTTTAACCTTATTTTACATATATTAATGTTTGTCCATGTGTCTGGGTACCACATGCATGTCTGGTGCCCAAAGAAGCCTGAAGAGGGCATCAGATATCCAGAGACTGACATTACAGATGGTTGTATCCTATTATAAGGGTACATAAAATTAAATGCTGAGCCCCCTCCCTCTCTCTCTCCCCCTCCCCATCTCTCTCTGCCTCTCTCTCTCTCTCTCTCTCTCTCTCTCTCTCTCTCTCTCTCTCTC
>NW_021604681.1:1989055-1995073 GCF_004785775.1 Grammomys surdaster | reverse complement strand
CTCTCTCTCTCTCTCTCTCTCTCTCTCTCTCTCTCTCTCTCTCTCTCCCTTATTTTTTCCCAGCATCTCATTCTGAGTCTGCTTAGCAGCCTCCTTTCCAGAGGAGCATAGAAGACCAGAAATTCCCAAGTTATGCCTTCCAACATGATAGCTACCTGTCACATTGGTGTCTTCACATTTAAATTAATAAAAATAAATTACTTTCAGGAAATTAATCTTTTATTTAATAAAATTAAATGAAAAATTCAACCCTGTATCCCACCAATCAGATTTATATTGTTCAAGAAAATGAGGTAGTTAGCAAGACAGAAAACATGTCAATCAGTGCAGAAACATCAATTAAATACGGTTCTCTATGGGAAATACAGGACTAGAACCACAGCTCTGCCCCTCTACCAGATAAATAACTTTCAGCAAGTTAGTCTCTCTTAACCATGTTTTCAATTTCTGTAAAAAATTAAGCTTCTAAAGTACACTACAGGAACGGGGAGATGGCTCAGCACTTAAGAGCACTGGCTGCTCTTCAAGGGGACTAAAGTATTGCCTCACAACTGCCTGTAGCTCTAACTTCAAGGGATCCTGAGATCCAAAGTCCTCCTATGCTACATGCATGCAAGCACACACACACACACACACACACACACACACACACACATGAAATGTCACAATAAAAGTAATTATTTTATACAATTAATGCAGGTTAATCAATTTCTATTATTCTTTGAAAATTTTGTGCAATGAGTTTTTACAATATTCAACACCTCCAACCCTCTCCAGATCCATACCTCCTTCCCTACTCTCACCCAATGTTGTACAATTTTTTTCCTCACCTGTGAAGTGCAATTTGGGCTTCTTATATATTCACGGATATGTAGCCATTCACAGGAACATGATCTACCTACCAATGGCAACAACCTTAAAGATAAATGACTCCCCATCTCTTATCAGATATTAATTGCCAATAGCTCCTTGGTTAGGGATAACGCTTTATATCCACCTCCTCTCATACTGAGAATAAGAACTTTCAGAATGCTCAGCTATATCCCCTACTCTCAATGTTTAGGGATCAATGCGAAAAGGGGTAGGTGAGAATACTGTAGCATCTAAGAATATAAGAAGGAGAGAGTGAATACAAAGAATTCACAGTGGTTATGACAGTTTGCCTAAGACTATGCACACAATAAGGCTCTTGTGGATATGTTTTTTTTTTCCCCTAGAGAATTGTGTGCTAGAAATGTGGTCCTCAGGGTCAGTGTTGAGGTAATGGGATCTATAAGAGCTGAGGCTTAGTGTGTAATGGGAGATCCACCCATATAAATGGATGAATGCTGTTTCAACGGACTATGTCAGATCTCCCGAGACCAGACTAGCTCCCAAGAAAGAACAGGTTGTCAGAAAAGAACAATAGTTGCTCTCTTGTGTCCTTGCATATATACATGAATTTTCAGTACGAACCCAATTCCTTTTCTACTTCTCCACCATGCCTTGATACATTCAGACACTGATGTTTTACCAAGTTAAATATTTTGTCTTGGGCTGGAGAGATGGCTCA
Source organism: Grammomys surdaster (assembly GCF_004785775.1). Lineage (NCBI taxonomy): Eukaryota > Metazoa > Chordata > Mammalia > Rodentia > Muridae > Grammomys > Grammomys surdaster. The sequence continues at coordinate 1,993,521 of NW_021604681.1, read as the reverse complement.
GTGGTCAAGAACACTGACTGTACTTCCAGAGGTCCTGAGTTCAAATCCCAGCAACCACATGGTGGCTCACAACCATCTGTAATGAGATCTGATGCCCTCTTCTGGTGTGTCTGAAGACAGCTACAGTGTATTCATATATAATAAATAAATAAATCTTAAAAAAAAATATTTTGTCTTTACATATTATCCAGAAATGGGTAGTCTGTTATAGAAACACAAAATAGACGAAGACACAGGCTAATAATCCTTCCCTAGCAGATTACTGCCAAGATTTAATGGGTAGTTATATGGATAGTAAATGCCACATAGCTATTTTTATTCACTGAAACGGGGTTTCCCTGTATAGCCCTGGCTGTCCTGAAATTCACTCTGTAGACCAGGCTGGCCTGGAACTCCAGTGATTCAACTGCCACTGCCTCCTGAGTTCTAAGATTAAAGGCATGTACCACCACTGCTTGATTATATACTCACTAATTTTATGTGCTTGGAATTTCCAAGATGTAATCTTTCTTTTTACTCATTTACCATAGCTGAGCAGATCTTGTAAAAGTCACTTTACCTGTTTGTAAACTATACCTTCACAAGGTGCTAGTCATTGCTATCACAATCATTTTTCCTTATAGCCATATCATATACATGCTAAGAACTCCCAACTTCTAAACTCATGGCCAGACTCCTCAGTGAGGTTCAAACCACTTGTTTGACATTCACATTTAGGCTACATAGACACAACTAACAAATGTCTGAACTGAGACTCTTTTTTCCCCTTCCTGTTACAACTCCAGCTACTTCTCCTCTTGTCTTCCATTTCCTAGTCTTCACAAAACCTAATACCTTTCACAATGGATTGAACATTTTAAAACACACCCCTGTCCTTCACGGTCTACTGGAGTTTGGGTCTAGCAACTTACACACAACCAACAGATATTCAAGTCCTGATAGAAAATAACATTGTAGTTGAATAGGAATTATACATTTGTTATGTACATTTCAGTCATCTCTAGATTACTTATAGAACATAATACAATATAAGTTTTATGTAGGAAGTTGCTATACTCTGTTATTTATAGATGTATAATGAAATATTTATAATGAAAATGTATATCTGTAGTACAAGCAGAGTTTGTATCAAATTTGTTTTTCCCATACTTGACTGAATCCAAATATATAAAAACTAACCTGAGGATGCAAGGAATAAATGCACTTTTCATTAAAAAAATTACATATATGGGAATTGATGGGTATTGTTTTTCTATCATCTTCCTCTTCTTCTCCTTGCACCTCTATACTCCCCATCAACTTCAGGATCACCTTTTAAAATTTTTATTGTTTTATGCATGTATAAATTTTATGCATGTATAAATTTTATGCATGTATGAATTAATATATAAATACAACCACCTAAGTTCATTTAGCTATGCATATGTGTGTGTACATATATGTGTGTGTGGTGTGAGTGTGTGTGTGTGTGTGTGTGTGTGTGTGTGTGTGTGTGTTGCTCAGAGGTTGGACTGTCTTCCTCAATCATTCTCTGTATTACTTTTCTTGAGACCATGTTCCTTCTGTGAATCTGGAGCTCATCCATTAGCTAAGAATATTGCTCAGTGAACTTTAAAAATCTGCCTGGCTCCAGGAACTCCAGTGGAGCAATTGAGACACCCAGCCAACCACAAAACTTTCAACCCCAAACGTATCCTATCTACAAGAAATGCAGGCATGGGTAATGAAGTAGAGACTTAAGGAATGGACAGACAATAACCACCCAAACTTGAAACTCATCCCATGGGCAAGCACCAGCCTCTGACACTATTAGTGATATTCTGTTTTGCTTGCAGACAGGAGCATGGCTGTCCTCTGAGTGGCTCCACACAGCATCTGACTCAGACAAATACATACACCCACAGCTAAACAGTGGATGGATCCTTGTGACTCTTACAGAAGAATAGGAGGAAAGATTCTGGACCTGAAGAGTATAGAAACTCCACAGGAAGACAAACAGAGTCAACTAACCTGGACCCTTGGGGCTCTCAGAGACTGAACCACCAACCAAAGAATATTAACAAACTAGACCTAGGCCTCCCTGCTCATATGTAGCAGATGTGCAGCTTGACCTTCATGTGGGTCCTGAAAAACTGGAAAGGGGGCTATCCCAAAAGCTGTTGCCTATACATAGGATATGTTCTACTAGCTGGGCTGCCTTGTCTCGCCTCAGTGGGAGAGAAATCACCTAGTCTTATGGAGCCTTTAAGTGTCAAGGTGAGAGGGGACACCCAAGGGGCCCTCACCTGCTCAGAGGAAAAGGGGAGAGTGGAAGAGGTAAGGGTTGTGGGAGGTGAGAGGGAGTGGGGCAGTGAGTGAAATGTAAAGTGAATAAGTAAAAAGTTAAATTAAAAAAATTCTGCCTAGCTCCATGTGTTTTCCACAATGCTGGAGTTGCTGACATGCATGGACATGCCCAGCTTTTTGCATGACTGCAGTGGATCTGAACGCAGGTTCTCAGGTTTCTATAGCAAGCATATTATACATTGAATCACCTCCCAAGACAGAGGTTGTAATATTTAATATAAAGGCTAAGGATAATAAGCAACATCCTTAACCAAGTAATAGCTAAATCTCTTTATGTTCAAATAGTCTGTGAGTCTGTGCAAAAAATAGGTTAAACTTGCCAAGCACAGTAAAGTGAATTGATACTTCATTAAAACTGATACCCATTCTTTGTTTATTTGGTAAAAGGATAGGAAAGGTTTTTTTTCTCAGAATAATGCTACCACATAAAAGACAATAAAATATGATAATGAATATAATGTTCATATACAATCACCGTTTTGAATGTATATAACCTTTAAAACATGTAAATTAAAGGTAATACTTACCTCTGCTGGAGACATAGTGAGATGGAATTAGGGCAGTGTGTGTAAAAATATCAATTATATTTGAAGTGTTTTTATTTTTATTATTTATTTAATATATAAAGCAGTAGGTTTTATTGTTACATTTTCTAATATATATATATATATATATATATATATATATATATATATATATATCAGTAAATGTTGTACTTAATCTCCTCACTCATCCACTGTCTTCCTCCTTTCTCTCTCATTAGTCCACTTCTTCCCTGACAGTCATTCTATCTCCTGTTTTCATGTTACAAACATTCCATTATCTCTTCTTGCTCTTTTATCATTCCCTTTAGATGTCCTCTACTCCCAAAGCCCTCTTCTTAGTTTTATGTCCTATTCACACAGACATAGATACCCCTAATTCAAATTTAGGTTCAACATAAGGAAGAAACATATGATATGTGTCTTTGTAAGTTTGGTTTATTTCACTTGATATAACAGTTCCTTCTATTTTCCTCAAAATGTCAAAATTTTCTGTTCTGTGTTCATGGCTGAAAAATTCCATTGTGTTTCCATACCATAGCTTCTCATTTTATTTTATTTTTCATTTTAATCTGCATATTCATCTTGTGCCCCATTTTCATTACTTATGTTGATGCATATTAGACTGACTCCATTTCTTCTCTATTGAAAATAGTGCAGCAATACATGTATATAGACTTAATTTGAACCATGGTTCTATTAACTAAAAGATCTAAGCAAGTCAATGACCACCTTCTCCAGAAGTTGACTCTTTACCCACTTCTTCTCTGCAGTCCTCATTGGTTGTAATATAATCCATGAAATATAATAAATGCCCATAAATGTCTTAATTGTTATAAACATTACTTTTACTCTCCTCTATCCTACACATAAAGGAAAGCAAGAAAGAATATGAATTCTGAGAAGGAATCTCTCAGTCTCATTCTTTTATATTTCTCCTTAGGTAAATGATAGAAAATGACACATATGAAAAATTTGTCTATATGTCACATACTTCAAATTATTCTATAGTTAGTTTCTCTACACTACACAAAAAGCCTGGATAAAAATGTATAAATCACATCGAGAATTGATGAAGGGGAATTTTAAAGCCAACCCCTCCAAGTTTAAAAAGGGAAAAGAACTCAGACAAACACACCACTGCCTACAAGCTGACAGCATGACAGGTGCCATTAGTCACAGAGGAGTCCCCAAGAGGTAAATATTTGAAGCCAGTTTGCCCATAAACCATCACTGCCATTCTGGCCATCCCACCTTACCTAACTGAAATTGATTGGAGACATTTCCGCATGTTTGCATTACCTCCGGGCTGTTCCATCCTAAAGGATATAATGCACAGCCTGAGCTAATCAGCAGCCCTGGAAAGAAAGCACAGGTAGAAAAATAGAGCAGTTTTCCTGTTGTCTCAACATCTGTCCTGGGCTGCTTCACACTGAGTTCTGCCCTCCCAACCAAGGCCTGGCACTTTTTACTCTAAAATGCTTCATTTCTATCATACTGTCAATTCAACAGGATCACTGTGCCATACCATAGGGGAGAGAGAGAGAGAGAGAGAGAGAGAGAGAGAGAGAGAGAGAG
>NW_021604681.1:1973977-1988655 GCF_004785775.1 Grammomys surdaster | reverse complement strand
AGGAAGGAAGGAAGGAAGGAAGGAAGGAAGGAAGGAAAGAAGGCATGAATACAGGCAGACAAAGAAAGACAAACTGACTTTTCCCATACTCTCTAAAAGTAACTAGCCTCCTGAAGAAACTTCCTCAGCCAGGTTGTGAGATAATTCTGGACATCTAGTATAATCATGGCATCTTATCTAAGACATTGGGTTTATTTTTTAATTTATTCAGGATTTTTTAATTTTAAGAACTTCATATAAAAGTATTATACTCACATCATTTCCCTCCTCAGTGTCTCCCCTCCAACCCCTCCTGTCATAAAATCCTGCACAGAAGAAGACCTATAGATATTATGTCTGCATTCACAAGTTTATGTAGCTAGTTATTAGCAAGAAGTTTCTAATAAAAAAAAAGTCAGCCCTTACAGGCTCTATTATTCTAGAATTCACTTTTCAAGAATGACTGCCTTTTAGGAAGAATGCGTTCTGGAATCCACCAAGAGCTCAGTTAAAGTCCACCTGACTTTCTCTCTCTCTCTCTCTCTCTCTCTCTCTCTCTCTCTCTCTCTCTCTCTCTCTCTCTCCCTCTCTCTCTCTCTGTGTGTGTGTGTGTGTGTGTGTGTGTGTGTGTGTGTGTGTATGTATGTATCAGAGAGAGATAGAAAGACAGAGAGACAGAGAGACAGACAAAATAATAGAGTATAAAAGTACTTTAAGGACCTAAACTTCAGTTTTCTACATGACTGGTAGGCAAACCTCCTCGAGTACTGTTTTACAAACAGAAGGCAACTTTTAAAATACTTTCTCAGCATAAAAAAATAAATGGCATGAAATCTGATGAAACATCAGAAGATATTTATAATTTCAAGAAAGGTTAGTGGTTTTCTTTTAATTGGCATGGAACAAATTTGCAGAGTTACAGTTAGAATAGATTCTGAGCCACTATTGTACACTAGTGTGACAATAAGTTAACAATAAATGTAATAACTACATGTTATGTTTCAAAATAAGTAAGGTAGTGGGTATGAAATGTTTACATCCAAAGTAACAGATCAAATGCTTGAGATGATGGAAGCGTTCATTGCCCTGATTGGGTCACTGAACACTGTACACATGTATTGAAAGATAATGGTTTTCATCGATGCTATCATTTCCTGAGATAGATCAATTTCTCAGTTATCTGCCTTCAGTGCCAACACCGATTCAGCTCAGAGCACATACTGTTGTGATCTTACACACTGATATGCACTGGTGACTGTCTGGATGTGTTAAATTCTATCCCTTTAGCAAAAAGTATATGTCCAGGGCAATGGATTACTTTTGGGATTTGGAAGGCTCCACTTCAGAGCCCCTGGGAATATTTTTTTTAAACACACAGCTTTCCACCTGTTGATGCATATATCAAAATGGAAAAATAAACTGGAGAGCCTGAGAGTTCATGGTCTTCTCAGCATTCCAGGTGATTCTAATACATTTTCTGTTCTAGAAAGATTCTTGGCTTTCCTCAAGTAACCTGATCCAACATCTTACACTTTTTTTCCTGCCAAGAAGTCCTTTACATTTACTTCTCACCTTTTCCCTCTTTGTTTAGTTCTCACTGAAGAGAAAAGATAATTCACAAACATCTTGCAGATCTATCCACAGGGGAATGGGAATAATGATCGTTTTCTTGGGGACTGAAGGCCAGCTGGTTGAAAACCTCAGAATCCCCAATGTTGAAGTAATCTCCTGGCCAGATGTTTCCTTCACTGGTTGGAACAGGGCACAGAGGCCCCAGTGGAAGACTCTCTGGACCCTAGCCTGGCCAGCTGGATCAGTTGCAGGTGGAGCAAATGGGACCCGAGGGCCCCATCAGGTCACCTTGCTGAGTATGAGTCAGGCCAGCAGCTCTTTATTTCTTCCTGTCTCTCCCACTTCCCACCACTCATCTCTGTGGGCAGCTGCCAGACCAGGGAACAAGAGTCAGGCAGGGGGAGGAGGGATTTCTTAATGGATCTTCCATCTCTTCAGTGGTTTGGGGTCTGGCAGAGATAATCCAGACCTGAAACAAATTGGCTCCTCCCCTGATGTATTTCGGTTAATGCACTAGCTGCCGAGAAGAAGTCAGGCTTAGGGAACAGAATCAATTTCCCCTGGCTGCATGAGAAGCACAAATCGAACCCCACAGCTCTTTATCTTCTTATCTATCTATCTATCTATCTATCCATCCATCCATCCATCCATCTATCTATCCATCCATCCATCCATCTATCATCCATCCATCCATCCATCCGTCTGTCTGTCTGTCTGTCTGTCTGTCTGTCTGTCTGTCTGTCTGCCAGCTTGTGTATTATCCATAGAGCTCCAAATACTGCCCATGGTTGCTTTCTGGCCACTAATGAAGCCTTTTTCTCTCACGGTCTGACTCAAATGCTCTGAAAAGACAGCAGTGGTCAAATGCCAAGTAAATCCTAGAAAATCTGGTAATCCAAAGTATGCCCCACCATTCTTTTCGATGGCATATAACCTTAACAGTTGCCAGTCTCCATAAAGGAGGTTTGGGTGGCTGCTTTCTGGCTAATTACAGACAGGGAAACTGCAGAAGTCTAGCAGTCTATTGCAATATCATTTCTCCATCTGGGGATAATCCTGACAACATATCCTTACTCTTTTTCTCCTTAAACTAACATCCAAAGTATTCCATTTCATTACATTGTCTTCAAATATAATTCATGTTGATCTTTGTATGCTCTTCTTCTTTCCTACCCCCAGCGTTGTACACTTCCATCTCTGATAGTCTTTTCGCCTAGGGGTCGCAAGTGTTCACTTGCTCTCCCTCCCTTTTTCAGCACCTTTTTCCCACTCCATCTCTTCTTGTCATCTCCTTTCTCATTTCATGATCTACATCCACATCTCTCTCTCTGTGTGTGTGTATGTGTGTCTGTGTCTGTGTCTGTGTGTGTCTGTGTCTGTGTGTGTGATCCATGAATGTCTATATACACATTAAAAGCTAGAACCTGCACCTGAGAGAACTTGCAGCATTTGTATTTCTGAATTTGGACTATCTCACTTAATGTAAATTCAGAATCCATTTATTTTTCTGAAATTTTCATTATTTCATTTTTTGATACAGTCAAGTAAAATTTTGTTGTGTGTAAATACCCATATTTTTATTACAATTTATCTGTTGATAGGAATATAAACATATTTTCTTTTACTACTATCATAAAGAAAGTCCAGCAACAAACAAGGATGTACATTTGTCTCTAAAGTAGAACTGTAGTCCTGTAGGTGTATGCTCAATACTATTATAGCTAGTTCAGATGGTATTTCTTATTACTAGATTTTCAAAAAAAACTTTAAGCTTATTTCCATAGTAATTTCAGCAGTCTATCCTCCTGCTAGGATTTAATAAGAGTTCTTCTTTTCCCACATCCTCAACAACATTTCTTGTCATATTTTTTTGATGATAGCCTTTGTCACTGGGAGAGATGGACTCCCAAATCAATTTTAATTTGCATTAATCGATTACAAAGGATGTTGACCACTTTAATGTATTCATTGGCCATTTGTATTTCTTCTTTTGAGAACTGCCTCGTACTTTCTTATTGATTGACAGCTTATCTGTGTGTATGTATGTGTGTTTCTTTTCTCAGGTCTTTGTATAGTCTAGATATTACCTCCTTGTCTGAAGTAGAGTTGACAAAGAATTTCCTTTCATACTATAGGCTTTCTGATCACTTCACCGATTGTTCCCTTAGCTCTGTAGAAGCTTTTTACATTTTATCTAACCGCATTTGCCCTTTCTAAGACTACTGAAGGTGCCACATTATTCTTGATTTTAAAGACACTCACCTAGATGTAAACCTTTTAACTATATTCCTACGAACAAGGGTCTTAGGAAATATAGGTTGGCAGAGTCATTTGAGACCCAAATGTGAGTCATTTCTGACTTCCTTTCAGACAATATCTGCTGTCACCTAGCTTAAGTTCTATTCTAGACAGCTTGGAAATGTCAAAATCTCCATTATCATTTTACATCTTTCCTCAAATTTTTCAGTCAGATTTCTAGATCTTTTAGATGAGATCAGCAAAGATGTATTATACAGAGAAACTTAACTATTATAAAAGTCTCAGTTAGGCACCAAAGAGTAGGGGGCTTGGAGGAGAAGTTGCTAATAGTGCAGTTTTATAGAGGCTGTTGCTACTTTCCTGCCTTCTAACCCTTGCAGCCTCTTAACTTTCATCAGGATGCTCTTAGATATCCAAGTGAAGCAGAGCTGTTACATAGAAGTGACGGATGCTCAGGACATAATAGGCATAAATAAAATTCTAGAAATAGTGGGGCATGGTGAGGCATGGTGAGACATGTCTTTAATCGCAGCACTCAGAGGCAGGCAGATCTCCAGGAGTTGGAGGCTAGCCTGGTCTACAGAGCCAGTTCTATGGACAGTCAGGGCTACACAGAGAAACCGTGTCATGAAACTAATCCAAGTCTCATATGTTCACATTATCCCAACAGATAGGAAACACCATGTCTCTTATCAGTCAAGTTTCACTTTCTGAAGAAATATGTTCAAGGACATGGTGGGTTAACGGCAGCCTGCCCGCAAATATAGGTAAAATGTGAGCCAAAAGCTGATTAGTGATACTCGTGGAACTCTCCATGAGAAATTAGTAATTTGTTTCTACCAATGTAGAAATCTACCAAAGATTTTTCTCTAGAAAATCTTTATCTTAAAAAAAAAAGTAGAACAATTAAAATGTACATGCAAATAAAATAATACATATGTGAAAGATTTTCAGTGAATCTGAGTAAAGAAAGAACTGCAAAGCTAGGGGCTTCTCAGTGGCATTTTTCCTGAATTTTAATAACTACAATTTCTCCAGATGTAACAAATGCCCTTTATGAGAAAGAGGATATAAGACTGCACTTAGCTGTTCTTGGAGTAAGATTGTAGCGATGAACTCAGGGAATTACTTTCAATCTTACTCCAAGAACAGCTAAATGCAGTCGATCATTGGAGAGAAGAGTGAAAATGCAGATATGAATCATATTTCCAGGGAATATGTTCAATTGCAGTGAAGCATAGAAAAATTCATAACATTCGCACAAGCAGGCGTAGGTCCATGTCATAAAACAAGTGGAATCCAAGTCTCCTGGCCTTTCTTACCACACTGTGATGCTAACAGAAATGACATGAATGGAGTGGATGAGGATTCCAAAACGTGTATCAACAAACTTCAGCAGTGAGTTTTACCAGCAGTTTTTCTAATGTCCCATGGAACCATAGAAAATAGCACAAATTATTTACAGACATTTGTCTATCTAAATTTACTTTTTATTTTGGGGTGAAATTAAGCCAATCTCATTGCCGTCTGGGAATCTGTCCAGCTTTGCCTTCTCCTCTTTTTTAGACTACCCTCCTGATACCTGCATCCCAGGACAACTGTACTAAAATGAAGGGGATCCTGGGTGAGACAAAAGACAAGAGAAGGTAAATCAGAGCCACAAAAAAAGCTGGGTAAACTTATTTAATGGCTACCAGATGGGGCTAGCCTTGGATATAGACCAATAAGTAGCCATGTGTTGTCTGTTTAGATGATAAATAGCATCTCACTATTAGAGGTAAATTTTGTTGGTGAGGATAATTGGTATTTTGACAGCTGTGTATATGTTTCTCTGATAACTGTCCTCTGAGATAACTACTAATGAGAAAAGCTCATAGATATCACCTTTATGTCAGAGTAGTAATATACTAGAGTATTATGCTGTTATTGGAAGGGGAAATGGATAATAGTCTTTTTTATTAATTTTGCTATATTCAAAACTATTATATTGCATAGACTGTAACTGTGCACTAAACTGAACTATGTAATGAAATGTGTTTTCTGTTTGGTGTTACTTTATTGGTAACTGACACATAACTAGAGGAACTCAAGATCTTCTCATTCAAGTTTATATATTTAGATAATGGAATGCTGTTGAGTACAGTTTTTATACTGCACTATAGAACCAGAATATATTTTTCCTACTTAACTATATTTTTATGTCTATTGTCTGGTCTCCTTTATTTCACCCCACCTCTACTGATCACTGTTTCTTTTTCTTCTACACTGACATCTACTTTAGACAATATCATTAAGTGAACACCTTCTAAGTGACAAAAAGGGACAAATCCATTAATATCAATTCTATCGACTATCATTTCTCTGTGAATTCTCAGTGAATTTCATGGAAACTCTTATTCATAGCCTTGGACTCAAACAACATAAAAGAGTTAAAAGTGTATTTTTCCATAATACCATAGTTCCCACTTCCATCACTGCAAATTTCCACATCCCACTCCATCCCTTGGACAGTCTTACCTCCTACAAACTGTGCAGCTCCCATGCAACGCCCCATCATTCTAGAGATGAGTTCTTCCATGCAGCATCCTAGGACGGCAGCCAGTGCCACCAGGAGCAGCAGAGCACAGCCAGCACCTGTCACCACTGTGCACATCTGCCATGCCAGGCTTGGTATGGCAGTAAAGCTGGCATAGCGCCCACATTCTTCCACCATGATCAGATTGTGCCCATCTCCTCGCACGGGGTAGTTGCATCTCCTGAATGTGCTGAAAGAAACTGGCTTTCCGAGCTGTGATCCAAACAGCCAGTAAGGAAGGAAGTAACTGGTAGAACTGGCCACAGCAGTAACTAGGGACAGGAAGGCCCAGAAGGTGCCTACCAGAGTAAGGCTGCTCCTCATGGTCTCAAGTTTCTGTGCAAGGATGGTGAGATGAGACGGTTCACAGCAGCAAAAATCAAGTTACAATGTAGACTCCACTGGCCTGTTTTCATCAGATTGCCAGGTCCTGGGACTCACAGGTGTGTTGTATGTCTCTTGCTTCTTGAGATCATTTTCTCAAGTCATTTGAGTCTTTCTGAGATATTGCTTGCCATCATCCTTTCCTTCTGCCTAGTTCAGAGTTCTATAGTCACTAGGCTGCAGAAGAAGAGTCACAGAATTGAATTAGTAACTACTATGGCAACCCAAATGGAACCTAATCAGCTAGCTAGCTTACAATGCTTGACATACAACATGGAACCGGTCGTGAGAAGGGAGTCTGAAAGGAAGGCTAGCCCAAGCACCTGAGGACCCAGCTGAAAGCCTTTGTGACTCAGTTTATTTCATAAAGTAACAGTGAAACAAGTCACAGACTTGCCCCTTACTTTATTGTGAGAGGGCAGTTTAAGATGTTTCATTTTGACTTAGACTGACCAACCACATGTGAGCTTTCCACAGAAATACCAAAGTGAAACTGGTAGGATAAAAGTTGCCTGTTTTCTTTAATCCCAGCACTTGGGAGGCAGAGGCAGGTGGATTTCTGAGTTCGAGGCCAGCCTGGTCTACAGAGTGAGTTCCAGGACAGCCAGGGCTACACAGAGAAACCCTGCCTTGAAAAACAAAAAGAAAAAAAAGTTGCCTGTTTTTGTATCCCATATCCATCACTGGGTCACTTTCCACAATAGAACTGAGGAGCAACTTGCCAGCCAGCAGCACTCACACCCACAGCAGCACCCACACCCATAGCAGCACTCACACCCAAAACAGCATTTACACCTACAGCTGCACTCACACCTACAGCAGCACTGACACCTACAGCAGCACTCACACCTGCAGCAGCACTCACACCTACAGCAGCATTCACACTTAGAGCAGAACTCACACCTACAACAGCACTCACACCCACAGCAGCAGTCACATTCACAGCAGCAGTCACACTCACAGCATCACAAGCACTCACACCCACAGCAGCACTCATACCTACAGCGACCCTCACACCTAAAATACCAAAATAATCATCCACATCCCCTGCTGGATACAGCAAAGAAAGCATCTCACCTTCCAAATATTTCAAAATCAGTCTTTCTCTGGAAAGGGAACACACACAAAACACACACACACACACACCACACACCACATACACCACACACACACACACACACACACACGTGTGCATGCATGCATGGATCTTTCAAGATCTCCCTTGGAACAAGTAATCTTAGATTCAGGATACCGGCTTTCCACTGCTAGTATCCACAGTCCAGTTCACAAATGGCTTTCCCAGATTTCCTCTGTCAAAAATCGACCACTTCCTTTCCAATCCATTAACCTGCCATTGCTTTCTGGCTAGTTTCTCTACTAATGCAGCTAGAGAGCACACTACAGCTTGATGAAAGCACTGTTAACTGTTACTAAGCAAGCAGATGGTGGAATGTTTCAGAAATATCTGATTCACCACCACTGCTTAGAGTCATAAGTAGTAATACTGAAAATTGGGGACCAAAATCACAGGAAGTGTCAGAGACTACCTGTAGGAGACCACTGTAATGCCACTTTTGGAGACCCACAGGAGCAAGCATCACCTGTGTTTGGGGATCTAGCTGTAAGTGATTTTATAAGCCCATCAAATAGTGCTTGGCACAGAGTAGGTATTATAATTCATGTTTGCTTAATGAACTTCTTTTTTAAAAGATCATCAATCTCCCAGATCGGCAGAAACTTTCATGAATCACTTAATTTGGCCTTCTGGTTTTACATATGGGTGAGTTTGGCTCAGCAAAGTAGGAAGTGATTTTTTTTCCAGTCATAGTTAGTAACCAGACACACCGGAACCAGAAACCTGATCTGATGATTACTAGACCAGAGTGTGGGGACCACTCAGTGCTAACTTACCCTCCCCCATCATTTTTTAGATGTGAGTATGAGAAGGAAGTTCTTTATCCAAGAGTAAAGCTAGTGAGGTACATAAGACAAACCACAATCTAGTTATTTTTTCCCAGTATTATGCTCTGTTTTCACACTCCATCATGTTTCCCTTCTTGATACATGTGTATTTTATACTGTGTGTTTTCGTGCAGAAAGACAGTCGAGATCATAAATTGCAGGTGCTTACTTTGGAATGTTAAGGTTTGAAAAGAAACTACCACGATCTGGTCCCCTGAGGATGAGGCTTTTTGCCTGAGAGTTGTGGGAATGAAAGAAAGATGTGGTGAGGGATTGAAGGCTAGTCGGGGAAAGAATGGAACTGGTTTGAGTAATTGCTGTTAGAAGTCAAGTATGCTTTACCACAATGAGGTAATGTATCTGCTTTGTTAGGCTGGAGTTTGTAAGAATATGAAATGCGTAGTCAGTGCCCCATGATGGACTTCTTTCCTAATGAAGATGCCTAGACCAGATGGGGAGAAGGCAAAAGCTAGGAAACAGCTATTGGCATCATCATCACAACATTTTCCAGATCCATTATTTCATTTGTTGTGCTCATAAATCTTCTTAGGTTTGTATGAAAAGTAGTAGCCATCCATTTACAAATAAACAAACTGGGGGTTCAGCAAGCCAAATGACTTTCCCAAAGATACACAATGATTCAATAAAAGTTATCATTTCTCACTCCCCTACCTACAACCTTCTCTTCCTATGTAGTGATGTTCTATGCACCCCAGATTATAATATCACCCTGTATTATTACACTTAAAAGCTTCCATGGTTTCACATCCACAGTTTCACGAGTATTTCAGATGGAGTGGAAGAATTACAACAAAGGCAGAGAAGTTAAGAGGATTGCCCATTTCTCAAGACATGGTGTGTAACAAGAGCATAGGCGGCTTCAAGCCCTGCACTTGTAGTCTGAATTAATGTCTCCCATCGACGTCATTATCTTGAGATCAAAAGTTCCAGCATGACAACTAGGAAGAATGGTAGAGATGATGAGACAGAGGAAGAGAGCATAAGCAGTGCTCTTATACATAGTGCTTTCAGACTATGATAGAGGGAAAGGGACAAGCCCAGCATAGTGGTATACACACAAACTCACAGGACTGGAGAGAGTAAGCCATCCTGGGCTATACAGCATGACACAGTCTCAGATATATGAGAATGGACAAAGAGAAAAAGTTTCTAATACAACACTGACCTCACCTGTGAAAAACAAGGCTGTTAAATGAAATATAATACTACCAACTAATACCACCTTGATTTTGTTTCAATAGTGGAATTCTGAAGCCAAAGTATAACAAAAACCTTAAATGTTAATATAAATGTACTTAGCTAAAGAAAATTCACTGTCTTTTAGAATTTAAATTAAGTACTTTAAAACTGAATTTCCTTAAGAGTGGTGTGAACCCTCATGTAGCCAGGCAGGAACCCAAGTGGAGTGATAGGGACACCAACATACACACAAATTTTTGACTCAAAATTTATACAAGAAATACAGGAATGAGATTGGAGCAGAGACTGAGGGAAAGGCCAAACAATATCTGGCTCAACTTGAGACCCATCCCATGGCCAAGCACCAATCCCTGACACTATCAATGATACTCTGTTATGCCTGCAGACAGGAGCATCTTGTCCTCTGAAAGGCTCCACCCAGCAGGTGACTCAGACAGATGCAGACACCCAAAGCCAAACAGTAGATGGAGCTTGGGGACACTTATGGAAGAGGAGGAGGAACAATTGCAGACCCAAAAGTGGATAAGAACTCCATAGGAAGACCAAGAGAGTCAACTAACCTGGACCCTTGGAGCTCTCAGTGTCTGAACCACCAACCAAAGAACATCTATGGGCTGGACCTAGGCCTCCCCACATATATATAGTAAATATGCAGCTTGATCTTCATGTGGGTCCTGAACAACTGGAATGGGGCTATCCCATAAACTGTTCCCTGAAGGTGGGATATGTTCTTCTAGCTGGACTGCCTTATTTGGCCTCAGTGAGAGAGGAAGCACCTAGCCTTACAAAGATGTGAAGCACAGGGGTGGGGGGAATCCCTGGAGGGGGACTTCCTCAGAGAAGGAAAGGGGGAAAGGATCATGTGGGGGTATTATGACTGGGAGGGAGGCAGTGAGTGGAATATAAAGTGAATAAGTAAAAAATTAATAAAATTAAATAAAAAGGAGTGGTGTGAGCAGCAAAGGCTGCTCAGGACTGAAGGTTTTCTGGAATGTGGAATTTTTTGTGACAAATTCAGAAAATCCAAAACTACTTGGATTGAGATGGTCAGCATTATTTAGAATTAGAGTCATTGCAAGCCAACATTGTCAATGGATAGCAAGTTGAGAATCACTGCCATAGACAATTCCCTAATAGGCTCTCTCCATAACTCATGTGATATGAACTTAAAACTGACCAGAAAATTCAATACTAGAAAGATGAGATGTGTACATTTTTGCCTTATCTCTCTCTAAATCAGGGATTCTTGACTTACCAGGTCACTGACTAGATTGCAGGAGTTTGGTTTCTCATTTATTTTCTAGAGGACTAATAAAAGTGGGCTGAGCGTACAGCTCAGGCAGAGAACTCGTAGAGCATGTGGGGTATGTGTACACATTCACAGTGGCTGAGCAGGGAAGCACAGTCTAGTAACCAGTTTTACTTGCATCATTTGCAATAGCCTAATCCCCTTTCTGACAGTCTCCTAAAGTCCAAGTCCAAGTACATTCCCAGAAGCTGGTTAAGTCACTTTATTCTCACCTCAATAACTATAGCAAACAATGCCATCCTTCATTGTATCCTAATGCCCTGTCAACTTTGTTTCTGTTTCTCTGCCCCTGAAATAGCTAGCCTTACAGACATATTGCATTAAAAAAATAAATAAACAAAAAATAAAAAAACCAAGCAGTACCATAGTGCTTCCATTGGCCAAGCATTGATGGGTAAAACATTTACTTTGCTATGATGTATTCTTTTATTAGTATATTTTTCCATCCCTCAAACTGATACAGGGACACCAATCTTTTCATTCCCATTAGAGCGCATTGTATTCTGAGTTAGAAGGAAGTAAAACGATTCCCAAGGACAGCAGTAGTCAGACAAAACAGTGTCTGAGCTGTAGGTGCTGTTCAAAAATGGCTGCAAACATGCTTATATGAGGAATAGGTTTATTGGTATTGGTATAAGTAAAGAAACATGGACAAGTCTTTTTCCTCAGCTCTTAGGCAGTGTGTATTTCCTACCCGCCAAGCCTTTACATGTACACTTCCTTGATGTTGATATATTCTTAGGAAATGAGCCAGATGTACAGACATACATGTCTAATAGCCTCTTATATCAGGCTGGGTATCAGACATAGTCAGTCTACCCATTCTAGACCTTTCTCATTTAAAAACAACCTTAAAAATAAACCATATTCAAATCATTTCCCGACAACCTTTTCTGCCAGTTATGTTCTTTGAAGCTTTTCCTCCTCTACAGTAACAGCTGCTCCAAGGTTTTCTGTGCTTGATTCTCTTTCAAGATGATGTCGCTCAATGGGCTTTATTCTCTACCTATACCTTTGTGACTATACAAACATCTCACAGTATTTTAGCTCAGCTTTCAAAATTGCTGAAATGTCTCCTGGGCCTGCAGCCTCACCCATCCCTTCTCTTTTGTCTATCATAGTAAGACTTGCACAACCAGATGGGTTGGGTTAGTTTGTTTATTTACTTGGATCTCATCATCCCAAGGTACAGATCATTACAAGCAAATATGAGCTTCAATCCAGGAAGCCAGAGAGTAAGTGGATACAGAGAACTAACCAAGCAATCAAAAATGTAGACATTTGAGGTGGTTGTTTTGATACAGCCAAGATCCTGAACCCTTGAGGCACACTCAATCAACTTAATCAAAAACCTAGAGGGTCAACTACATAACAGAGTTACCTATGCAGAGGAGGGAAGAGTTTACCAACAAAACAAAAGAAACAAACAGAAATGCTACATTAAATACTAGGCCATTCTCTTTCTCTAATGTTTGACGTCGAAAATGTAGAAACTCAAGTGACTTCCTGAAATTTCATATGAGCATCTCCTGACCCAGAAGTGCCACTTCCTGAACACTTATCTGTCTGTGCTTTATCAACCGGGTAGGAATCTAGCTGCACAGAATCCCAGTACCCTATCTTCAGTGGTGGTCTGCTTGTGTAGGGAATCTCCCACACACCATCAGACAATGCAAAGCTGCCTCTCAGTTGCTCTTTCAAGGTAAGGATAGAGTCTATCAGCAAGGGAATGAGTGATTGGAAAGGCATGCATTTTCCACCACCTTATGTTCATAACTGCAACCTGCTATTGCTGTGGAATGAACCTTCTATTCCAGGTCCTAGAATGAAATGCCACCACAGCTAACTAGAAGGCAGGTTATATGGTTTTGCACTCAGCTCAAAATAGCTAGGATGCAGCATGGTATGTCAAAAGGGTCTCTGAATTAGGGGCTCTAACTCTCCTGCAATAAAATCACTTGAGATGCTCTTTCAAAGTAGAAAGTTGTGAATGCCTTCTCCCTACGAGATTCATCGAACTAGAGTTCGTGAGAATTTGCAATTTTTCTGATGGAAACTCAGGACTGAGGGAACACTCATTTAGTGGAAATGAGTGATATTTCGGGAGTCAAATGTGATGTAGACTCCTTAGGTCTTCTCCTTAAAGTGGCGTGAATATAGGGGTTGGGGGAAAATCACTTCAAACCTTTGGGTTTCTGTTTCATCTAAACTGGAAACAATGGCATGAAATACAAGTAAAATATAACATACATGGTATGTATTACATATCAACAGGATTGGTATCAATTATCCTCCAGGCTAGCAAAGAAGACAGCATTGTTGAAAAATAGAGATAACTTGATGTTACTCAGAAGAAAATCATCCCCACCCCATCCTGTCTCCTTGAAAACCCTCTATCAGTTGTTGCTCCTGGGCTTTTATTTTACTTTCCCACCAAAAAATAAAACCACTTGGTTAAGTGTTCTTTCTTAGCATGGATTAATAGTTAACACCTTTTGGCTTCCTTGTAAATCACCAAGTGTGGCACATAGTAGGAACTCCAGCTACCAAATGAATGCCATGATTTAACTCCAGCCCTACTGACCTCAACATCTGCACTTCAGTTTAACCTGATTCTTGTTTCAGTCCAGTAATTTCAATTTAGGCTAGTCTAAGACATTGCCCTACCACATCACCACATCGGGAAATCAGATCCGTTTTTGACTTAGATAGACAAGTCAGAACAAAATCCCTCCCTCTACTCCCAGAGAAAGTCTGCCTTCCTCTCCTCAGGTTACCAAGTCCCTTGGGGGAATGCAGCTTGCTCTTAACCCTTAGGTCTTCAAACCTTGTCAATATGAAATAAGAATCCAGCACTGATCCCTCATAGACTATGCAAACAACCAACTATGAGGAAGTAAAAATACACCAGGCTGCCCTTGGGAAGAAAAACAACTTCTCTGCTTTGACATGAAAGGACAGGAAGCCTGAGAAAGGAAGCAGGGAAGAAGGGCTGAGCAAGGGGAGAGCAAAGCAGGTTTTTTTTTTCCAGCTGCTTCAGTTGCATTTGGCCAAATTGCATATTTACCTTCTAGCCACGAAGGCTGATTGACTTGTTCCCTTTCGCCTGGTTCAGATTTGAGAAGAGAGAGAAAATAAGAACTTCTCACAGCTTGTCAGACGGGGATGGGATTCCCAGTTGCTGTTTGCAATGATGCCTGAAAACCTTGCTTTACCTTTGGGAGAGAGGGGAGGAGTCCAGCGTAATGGGAATTAACTCCAACTATGCTGGAGGCTTCAAACTCACCCTCTGACATGCAGGCACTTGAAGCAGAAACCAGCTCAGCGGGCACTCTCTCACCACCCACATCCCGCTGCCAAGGGTTGGAGTTCTCTCTCTCTCTCTCTCTCTCTCTCTCTCTCTCTCTCTCTCTCTCT
>NW_021604681.1:1931603-1973967 GCF_004785775.1 Grammomys surdaster | reverse complement strand
TCTCTCTCTCTCTCTCTCTCTCTCTCTCTCTCTCTCTCTCTCTCTCTCTCTGTCTCTATCTGTCTGTCTGTCTGTCTGTGTCTCTCTCTTTCCCTCCTTCCTTTTCTTCCCTCCTCTTTTTCCCCCTACCGCTCTGTGTGTGTGTGTGTGTGTGTGTGTGTGTGTGTGTGTGTGTGTGTTTGTGTGTGTGTGTGTGTGTGTGTGTGTGTGTGTACAGCCACTCTTTAACAGCATTTATATGGCCCTTCCTCACCTGCTGAATGGCAACTGTGGAACTGAGGTTCTTGCTAACTTTTCTCCAAACATCAGAATAATCTCTATCACATGGATTCAGCAGTTGGGGAAAAAAAAAACTGAGAGAATATGCTCACCTTCATATAGAATTTTCCCTCAAACTGATATCTATTGTTTTGGGGGAAATAAGACTCTGGTAGAGAAATTTGTGAGTCTAGGATGACACAACCTAACCTTTAAGAAAACAGCTGAGGACTGGAAAGATATGTCCACATGCCAAAATACTTACTGCACAGCCTCAAGACCCATGCTTAATCATCATAGCCTACGATAGAAGGAGAAAACAGATTCTTGAAAGTTGTGCCCTGAACCCCATGCGTATGCTTTGGCATACACATGCCCATATTCACACTCACATAGGCTTCACACAAACGGTAATAATAATAATATATAAAGTTAAAAGACACAAAATTGGGCTGGAGAGATGGCTCAGTGATTAAGAGCAACGGCTGCTCCTCCAGAGGTCATGAGTTCAATTCCCAGCAACCACAGGATGGCTCACAACCGTCTGTAAAATGATCCAGTGCCCTCTTCTGGTGTGTCTGAAGAGAGCAATGGTGTACTCATATACATAAAATAAGTAAATAAAAAGATTTAAAAAAAAAGAAAAGACACAAAATTATGAAGAACCACATGTAATGACATGCAGCAGTAATCCCAATGTGCCAAAGCCTGAGACAGGAAGATCAGAAGTTCAAGGCTAACCTGAGTTACCTAGCTAGATCATCGTGAAAACAAACAAAACCTGAAGAACTTACTCAAACTGTACATTGAAAGGGTACTAATACCTCTTGAAATAGTAGTGCCAAACATCAGTGTCTAATTTATCTAAAAGCACAAAGAACTGCTCTTTTCTACTTGGCAAAAGAACCGAGTGATCTGGAAATGAATACAGCTTGTCTGAGGCTCTGCCCCAGTCTAATGTCATCTCTCAGGTATGAGTAGCCCTGGCATACCACACTTAGTTTTGGAAACCTGTCATTGTCCCCGTTGTTCTGCATGTGGATCTTATTTTCCCTTCAATCTAGATGCCTTGTGAACAAGGAACTTGACTATCAATCCTGTATTTCTGCATCTTACAGAAAAAATATACTAGGCAAAAGCTAAATGAATTAGTAGCTTGATATATTCATTGTGCTATCATTATTTAATGAGCCTACAAAACTTTTCTCATCTGCCTAGATACATGCCTAAATCCTGCCCTGTCTTTTATCATCTATATTCATGCACACATTCATTTATCAAGCTATTTCCCATCAGCAGTTTTTAACCATGTTTTTTCTACCCAAACCCACTGACAAATGATGTTCCCATCTGTAATAAGAGCGTACTGAGGCACTTCCTGCAGGGAGGGACAGCTGACTTCTTGCTCCCTTGAAATTTTAAACAATCTCCCAATTGTTGTCTGCTTAAGAGTCACTGTGTCACATATAAGACTATGAGTGTAAATCAGTTGTTTTCAACTTGTAGGTTGCGACCACTTTTTGGATTGACCTACTCATTTGCAGGGGTAACATATCAGATATCCTACATATCAAATGTTGACATTACAGTTCACAATAGCAGCCAAATTCCAGTTGTGAAGTAGCAATGGAATAATTCTATGTAGTTGGAGATCACAACACCATGAAGAACTCTATTAACGGGTCACAGCATCAGGAAGGTTGAGAAGCACTGATTTAGAGAGAAGTGTTATGCCTTCTTTCATTAAAAATAAGTCAGTATTAACTGTCTTAGTTAGGGTTTCCATTGCTGTGAACAGACACCATGATCAAGGCAACTCTTATAAAGGACAACATTTAACTGGGGCTGGCTTACAGATTCAGAGGTTCAATCCATTATCTTCACTGTGGGACACATGACAGCATGTAGGCAGATGTGGTGCTGGAGAAGGAACTGAGAGTTCTACATCATGGTCCAAAGGCAAGCAGGAGACTCTTCTGTCCTGGGCAGAGCTTAACCATAGGATCTCAAAGCCTACCCACACTGGAACTCACTTTTTCCAACAAGCCACACCCATCCAACAAGTCCATACCTCCTAATAGTGCCACTCCCTATGCCAAGCCTTTCTAAACCACAACATTAACAAACATATAGAGCCTGTGTGAGAGATATGGCCAAAAACTTTGGGAGGTGTAGAGTAGTTGATTCTCCTACGTGTTCTTGCTAAGATAACCTTGCATTTGGTACCTATACTTATCACTTGGGGAATCGTCGCTATTTGGAACTCAGAAATGACTTCCTTTTTATATGTCCCGATTTTAAGTCTCTTATCAATGAGCCTCCATTTCCCTCAAATGGAATAACAGAGGCACTTTTGTGCATACTAAGTAAAGATACAATTTAATGGGCAAATGTTTTTCTTTTTTTTTTAATTTAATGGTTGAAAAATTATCTCAGAAAGAAATAGGTTTTATTCTTGTGGGACCAAATTTCTGTTTATTTGAATATGCTATTCAGCTGGCATGAAATTCATCCCTATAAACCTGGGGCTCTGAAGGGTGAAACAGGGAGATCCCAAGTTTCTTGCCAATCTAGTCTACATTCATAGACTCTGCCACAAAATCAAGACAAAATAAAGCAAATGGTTTTAAGCCATGCTTCAATAAGATATTTGAGATAAAATGAGAAATATACACTACTTGTAATATACTTAAATGATGGAATGATATGCGATAGTTATAATGTTATAATTCTTACTGGCTAAGGAACACCTAAATCCTCTATTTAATCTATATGGAATAAGAGATACAAAGAGAACATATGGCTGATAGTTTATTGTAATTCATACATCCATTCCCATCCCTAGTTTTGTAAACAGTGCCTTATACATACAGTAGCATTTCCCAAGCAAAAATAATACTCCCACAACATTTTGCTATCTAGACAAAGGGTCAATGAGCTAGAGCTAATGCATACCAAATCTAGTAGGCTGTCTGTTTTTCTAAAGTTTTATGGGCTCACAGCCATAGCATATTAATTTTTGTATTATCTATGGCTGCTTTCATGTTACCATTGCAAAGTTGAGTAGTTGTAAAACAGAGATTTTGTGACCCACAAATCCTGAAGATTTATTACCTGGCTATTTACTGAGAAAATGTACTGACTCCTGGTAAAGACTCATTATCTATAGATTATAGTAGTAGCACAGTGCTAACTGTAAAGAAAAGTGTTGTATTAATTATTTGAAAGGGCCTCTGGTTAAGCTGTGATGGCTCTGAGAGGGAGGTTGAAATTGAAGAAAGGAAAGTGCAAAAAGGAAAAATGCCACTTGTTTTCAGCTTTAGTATACTGCCAGCTAATCCAGACCAGTTCTTTACATTCTACCAACTAAATGAGTAGTACTCTAGTGTTTTAGTTAGGGTTTCTATTGCTGGGAAGAGATACCATGACCAAGGCAACTCTTATAAAAGACAACATTTAATTGGGCCTGGCTTACAGATTCAGAGGTTCGGTGCATTGTCATCAAGGCAGAAAGCATGGCAGCATCCAGGAACACATGGCACTGGAGGAGCTGAGAGTTAGATCTACATCTTCATACAAAGGAAGCCAGGAGCAGACAGGGAATCCTCAGGCAGCTAGGAGGAAGGTCTCAATGCCCATGCCCACAGTGACAGACTTCCTCCAACAAGCACATACCTACTCCAACAAAGCCATACTTCCTAATGTTTCCACTCCCTGGGCCAGGCATATTCATACCACCACAACTAGTGTTCACTACAAGCCAGCAAGTTAGTACTTCTGTGAAACTTTCTCTCTACTAAGCTGTCCTTTGAAGCTGTACTCATATTTTTCATATTCTAATTTTTGCTATTTTTTTTTGTAGAGCTACTTCTTTCATGGTTACTTCCTTCTTTTCTTTTCTTTTTTTTTTATGAAATGTTTTAGAAATATGGGATGCCAAGGAAAGCCCATTTATTTTAAGGTCATCTGTACAGCCCCATTGCCCTTGAATTGTGACAAGTTTTCATGTAAGTGCTTTCAAACTTGAAAAACACATAGACTCCCTGACCTGTCACCAATGGGACTTGAATACAGAAAGACTCCCAGGTCAGTGATAAAGCTTTAATTCCAGGGGCTGAGAAAATGAGTTGGTTGGTAAAGTGCTTGCCACTCAAACATGAATACGAATGTCTGAATGCTAGCCACCAAATAAAATGCTTGGTGTGGTAATGTGTACTTAGAAGCCCAGTAGTAAGGATGTGAAAACACACAGATTCTTGGAGATTGCTGGCCACACACACCTTATAAAATTCCCCCCACACACAATTTTTAGCTCTATACTTACAACTTAGAGAAGAAACATATTTTTTAATACAAACATCAGACCTGGGGAATGTAGAGATTGCTCAATGAGTAAAGGCAATCCCCGGGGACTACATGGTAAAAGGAAAGAACTAATTCTTCCTCCGCTTGTATGTGTTTGTATATGTGTGTACATATAAAAAAATAAAGAATAAATGTAAAAAAACTGAATAAAATCAGAAATAACTTATTTACTGAATTCCATGATCAATTGCTGTGATTAAATACATGGTAAAGACAACTTCAAGATGAAACGTTTATTTTGGCTCAGAGTTTGGCCGACACAATTGATTGTGGTAGTGAATGTATGGCAACAGGAACTTGCTTATTTGTACAGGTATCAAGAAGTAGAGTGCATGTTCACGTGGTATGTGTTTATACGTATGAGTGCATGCACATAGAGATATGAGGCCTATGCAGAGAGTCTTCTTTGATTACTCTCTACCTTATGGATTGAGGCAGGGACTCT
Source organism: Grammomys surdaster (assembly GCF_004785775.1). Taxonomy (NCBI): domain Eukaryota; kingdom Metazoa; phylum Chordata; class Mammalia; order Rodentia; family Muridae; genus Grammomys; species Grammomys surdaster. The sequence continues at coordinate 1,968,899 of NW_021604681.1, read as the reverse complement.
GAGTTGAGCCAAGAGCTTGCTGATATACAGCTAGCCCCACGAGTCAACTTATTCCACTGATCCTATCTCCACATTCTGAGAGCCCATCCATCCTTCACATGGGTTCTGAGGACCTAAACTCTGGTCTTAATGCATGCACAGCAAGTGCTTTCTTTAATCACTGATGGCTGGGTACCAACCATACTTAAGATATGTCTCTCCTCAGTTTAAACCTCTCTGGAAATGCCTATACAGACATGCCCAGAGGTATATGTCTTGGTGATAGGTGAGTCTACATCTAGCCAAGATAATAACAAATATAAAACATCACAGCAATGCTATAGCATAACAGTGAATGCTTAATAACCTCCTTCAGAGTTTGAAGATGAGGTGCAATAAAGCCCTGACTTGTCACATTGCTGATGCTTATAGGCCAATCATGTCAAAATTTAAGTTACTAGTTTGATGACATTGAGGTAAAATTTGGAAGACATACATAGTCAACTTTCACCAAGCTAGCATAAATTAGCTTCAAAACACCACTGGAACTTACAATTAAAAAGAAAAACAACACAAAAACAACAGGCTTAGCTTGTATCAATTTATAGGCTACATACACTATCAAAACAGAGTAGCTACCTTACATATACATTGGTTTCTCCCTGATCATACTAACATTGAAACATTATAAAGATGTTTTCTTGGGTACCAATTTTTAGCATGCAATTTGTGTGTTATTTGGAAGTAAATCAAAAATAAAATTACTCCTGGTCTTGCTGCTTGCTTTAACAGCCTTCTAAGGAAGGTATTTATTATATTTATAACATATAAAAATTAAACCAGAACTCCTTCCTTAAAATCTTAACCAATGTACCAGATATTTTGTTCAAATTATGTAGAATGAGTTAAACTAAATTGTATTTTATTAACTGCCATTAATACATGCTTATACTAAAATGTAAATTAAAAGCAAATTTAGAGAACATTTCCATTGGGCTGTTAAACTCTTTAAAAATTATTATAGACACTTCAAAGATGTATCACTCATTCTGATTGTTGCCAAAGGCAACCAGTGAACACTGCCTTCATTTGAATGTGTCTGCTCCAAACTTCATGTGTTACCAATGTGATGGTGGTAGCTTTAGGGCTCGATTAGAAAAGTGGCTTCAATCAGTATTCAGACTCTAGCCTTTCCACCTTTGGCAGTGTGAAGACACAATGATCCTGCCCTATAACCTCCCATCTTTGTTGTGTGAAGACTACATTCTTCTGTTCAATAAGATACAGAAATAAGTGCCAATTTTCAAAGCAGAGTCACCTTCACCAGAAACTCAAACATCTTATGCTTTGTGGATATCTGATCCTCCAGAACTATGAGGAAAATATATTCTGTTTATCATAAATAACTAGGAGAAGAATGTTGTTGTATTAATACAATCAAATTGAGCAGGTCGGTAATGTCCAGGATTCTCAGGAAATACAGAGTTAAGAAGATAGACAGGGACCATGGCCTTATAATAGTTACACTCTGAATAGTGGTTGGGCTGTTAAAGACTGTGAAGACTTGGGAAGTTAGACTGAATGCATTTTATATCAAAAGATAACAATGAAGACGGGTGTGGTGGTGCATGCCTTTAATCCCAGCACTTGAGAGGCAGAGGCAGGTGGACTTCTGTGAGTTCTAGGACAGGCTGATCTACAGAGCTAGTTCCAAGTAGACAGAGCTACACAAAGAAACCCTATCTCAAAGAGCAATAACCACAAGATAGCAAAAATGTGGGGACTCCAGGTGGAATGTTATAATTTGAGGGGTGTGAAATGCCATATATAGGCTCAAATGTTTGAACACTTGGTCCGAAGCTATAATGCTAATGTTTGAGAAGGCAGTGGAACCTTTAAGAGATGGACGCTCCTTGAATAGATGGGTCAGTGGAGCCATCATAAAGGTTTTATATACATTTACCACATACAATTTACTAACGATGAATACAATGTAACCAGACACTCTGGTCCTGCCACCATGTTTTTCCTACCAGGTTTCATGTCTCTCTCATCATTATAGACTTTTATCCCTCCAAAATTAATCTTTTAAATTAATTAAGTGAAAATTAATCTTTTGTTCCTTAAGTTGACCTTCTATCTCAGCAAGGAAAAATATCTAAGACAAATTAGAAGCAATAAAGATCTAAAAGAAACTAAAATAAAGTGTAAAAACTCAGAGAATGAAACTGTCATAGCATGCTGCAAAGTTGGAAGGTCAGCCGGGCTTAGTCATGGTAAACTGGAGCCTGGTGTCAGGTGGAACTAGAATGACAGATGGCAGAAAAAAATAGTTTCTTTTATACTGGATGCCTATAAACAATCTCATGGTAGCAAAGTATTTTTTCAGAAATAAATACTGTGTCAAAACAGGATAAAGCATAAGTGTCTATGTCCCTTGTTTCTGTGCTCTTCCCCTCACAGACTGACCACATGACCTTTGACATCTCTGTGGAAACTGGAGTAACTACAGGAAAATATCTACCAATTTTGTACTTTTACCTCAGGGATTTCTTGGAATTACTATTATCATATTTAGTTAATAATAGAAGTCATTATCCCGGACAGTTTGACATTCCACCTGGCTTTCTGATCTCACATAGCTCAGACTAAAGGGAAGCCACAGAGTAACATATTTGGGAGCTATCTTTTTCGGAAACACAGAAAGACTTAGTATAGATAATCCAAGGCTACAGTTTTTATTCCTCAAAGCTTCCTTTTTCTCTCAGTGATCATCTTGGATTTAGAAGTCCTAAACTTCAGTTTTGATATTTCTTTGGATTTCTGCATTTGCAGTACCCTGTACTGAACTGGTTATCAAAATTGGTTTGTCTAGAAGCAATCCACCCTCCCTTATGCTCCAGTCAGTGAACGATTCTGTAGAATCCAGTTTCTAAAGTGGCAACCTGAATCATAGTTCAGAACTCAAAGGAATGGCCTGTCAACATTCTCAATGATATTTTCTCTGCCTTTTTTCCCTCCCCAGGACACTCACTACAAAAGCTTCATACTGTTTTTTGGTTGCTTCTTGCATCATTTTACAAGTTTGCATACAAAGTGATTGGTTTCACTATGACATCTGCTTGCACATACTTCGTTATCTTTCATCATACTTTCTTATGAAACCTTTCTTATGTTACCTCCCTTGATAACCAAATGCTGTAGGTGAGTATTTTCATTTTCCAATCCATTCCAACTAATTTTCTACTTAATAATGTAATTTGGGTTCAGAAAAAGATCTATGAAACAATAGAGATAACATTCAGGAAAAAAATAAAAGATTATTTTTTCCTCTATCTCCTGAGACAAGTCACAGAGCTTTGAGAATTGGGTGATCTGAAACACAGGCTGATTTAGAGATGTCCAATCAGTCCTTACAGCTTTCCTAGACTTTTCTGATTTTATTGAATGGTGTAGCTTTTCAGGTTAACCAACAAACCTGAGCCACACTAACACAGACAGATGCGGGGTGGGGGGAGAAGTGATGGACGAGGAAGAAAGGAAGGAAGGAAGAAAGGAAGGAAGAAAGGAAGGAAGAAAGGAAAACAGATGACTGTGTCTACCATATAAGACAGATATAACTCAAGAAACATTGAACAGTCGTCTCGACAGTGGTAATCTGATAGGACATTTGGCCTTCCGATGGAGATAGCACTACCAGGCAGATAATTTGCCCACAAAATACCACAAAGCAACAGATGCTTAGAACAGACCACATAATAAGAAAAGCTCTAGCCAACAAACTTCAGCTTTGTACTTTGGGTAAAAATGTTTTATGCAAGGTTAACATACTACTCCAGGTAACATTAGATCAATTTGTCTAGTGGTTTATAATGTAGATCACTCTTTTCTTAGCAATGAAAACAAAATCATTTAACCTCTTCCTGGGTTGTATTTATACTTTCTGGGGACATGATAGATCAACAAGCTGTTATAAAAATATTGTATCTAGAAGACCTACCAAAGAACCTGTCCCCAAGAATGTTTGCTGGAAATTTTCAGTAAATACTATCCAATATTTGTCAACAGGGCTCACCTGAGGAATCATCTGAAATTGAGTAGTAAACTTAATCCTCAAAAGAAATCATCTTTTTAGAACAAAAAGCTGAGGTTTAGGAAAAGTTCAGGGCTTGTTTGTGTTAGGTTTCACAGTTGGGACAAATGGTTGATGTGTCCATTAATGTATCAAGCAGACACTCCTGGCATCCCTCACTCCCTACTTGTTCCAGAGTCTGACAGACTGGCATACCCTGCCCCTTACCCTGATCTCTTCAGCTGAAGGAGAGTGGGCTGCTCTTCCCTATATAATCCAGTCCTTTAGGTTACCTGTCCCTTTTGTACCTTTGGCTTTCTGGCTGCTGCACCTGGTTACTCTCTCTCCCCTCTCCCTTCCCTTCCTTTTTCCTGCCCCACTCTTCCTACATTGCCTAGCTCCATCTGTTCATATGCACTCTGGACTCTCCCAGATGTCCCTGGCTCTGGCTAGCTCTCCCTTTTATTAAACTTTCCCCTCCACATATCTACGAGTGTTCATGTCCTTTCTTTTCCTTTTTATTTTGTTTTTAATTAAGTTTGTAGTTTTGTTTTTCTATTGAGAGAGAGAGAGAGAGAGAGAGAGAGAGAGAGAGAGAGAGAGAGAGAATGAACATGAAGTTTGTCCATAGAATGTTGTAGAGGATCAGATCTAGGTGGAGTTTGGGGAGGGGAAATATGATCAAAATATATTGCATAAAAATTAATAAAAGGCTTTCCCAATCCCATGGAACTCTTGGGTCTCCTAAATGATGTATTTGAAAAAGGACTTAAAGAAAGAAGACAGGCTGAGTGATAACCTAAAAGAAAGGCCAAAATGGATATGAAAGAATGGCAAAAGTATGTATATAAATTGCTTTTTGAAGATGAATATGTAAGGATATCCTTCTATAAGTTAGAATAAAATGGTGTGCAGCACTGTCCTTGCCTATCCATGCCATCTCCTTGAAAAGAGAGTAACTCATTGAATCCAGCATGACTACAAGTGCAAAGCATATTTAAAAGTTCTCAGAAGAACTATGTAGCATACACAAAGTTATATGGGTCTAGAGATGAAACAAAGGTTCTGGAATGAAATTTCATATTCAAGATGCTAATCCTAAAAGTAGATGATATGACCAAGGTATTTATTAAGTAAAAAGATGGACAAATGATGTAGCTCAGTTGACAGAATGCTTGCCTACTATGAATGAAACACTGGGTTCAGTGCCCAGGAGCACATAAATTGGTTGTGGTGTGACATACATGTAATCCCAGCACTTGGAAGGTAGAGGCAAGTGGATATGAAGTTCATGGGAATCCTCAGATACATGGTCAATGAGGCTAGCCTGTGATACATGCAACCCTCTATCTTTCCAAAATAAGCAAACAATAAACCATGAGGACCAAAGACAGAAGCAATTCTAAGTAAGGAATGAGTGAAAAGACAAGCACTTGTGGAGGAGATAAATATTGTTCAGTGCTCTTACCATCCTATTTTGTACATACCACGACCTCTTAAAGATGAGAGCTGGTCAGGAAGGACAGACTCAGGAAGGATGTGGTGATGTGAGAGCAGTGTGACAAAGGAGGCAAAGTGGTTAAATATCCTCCCATTTTGAGTGCTTTATCGACCAGCTGTTATCCGGAGATAACCAAGGAGGAGCCGAGAAACAAATCTCCCTCAGAAATGCAACTATCCTTCTAGCTTGTGTAAAAGTGTTTTCCATTTTTAAGAATTTTAATGTATGACTCAGTACAGCTAAAACTTGCATTACTTGACATACATACATCACCTCTAACTCTCTGACCACCTGGTGTTGTCGAGCCCCCCCAACCCTTGAAATTTAGACAAATTTTGAGGAATGAAATGAAAACTAGTATCAAGTTCGATATTTTTCTCCTTGACTTTTCTGGAATACCACAAGATAAATTATTATTTTGGGAATCACTCTATAAATCTAAAACTCCTGAATACTTTTAAGCCCAGCACTCTCAGGAGGCAGGATCAGGTGGATCTCTCTGAGTTCAAGGCCATCCTGGTCTACAGAGCATGTAACAGGTCAGCCAGAGCTACACAGAGAAACCCTGTCTTGAAAAACCAAACAAGAGAGAGAGAGAGAGAGAGAGAGAGAGAGAGAGAGAGAGAGAGAATTATTTTTTTTACCATAAGCTGTCATTTCACCTACAGGTTAATTTCCCTATTTATGAAAATCTTATCTGGAATGGGCCATTCATTAAGTTGAAAAATTATTTAAAGAACACTTCTTACTATTATTACTTTATAGAACAACTAAGTTTGTTCTTCAGTGATTTGTTTAGCATGTAAAACCCAAACCCATACCACCCAAAACCATAGAAAGCATAGGAAATATGGACATAAACATTTGTGACCTTGGAGTAGTCAATATGGTTTAAACATGATGCCACAAGCATGAGCAAGAAAATAAAAAAAAACCAAATTGGAATTCAGCAAATTACATTGTTTTGAATACTAAAAGGTACTATCAGAAGGGGAAACAAGATAACTTATCATAAAATGAGGGAAATGCTTGCAGATACTTGGCTATGATAAGGGCCTGGGATGTAGAGTCAATAAGCAACAAAAAAAATTTGAGTAGAGATGTTGTCAAATAAGATCTGTTCCAAGCAGGGGCCAAGGAGGATAGGATAGGAGGTTTGTGGAGGGGACACTGGGAAAGGGAATAACATTTGAAATGTAAATAAATTAAATAACCAGTAAAACAAAAATAGAAAAAAATAGTCCCTTGGATAAATACAAATCTGTTCTCTCATAAGCATGATGGTGTAAGAGGTAAAGTTCCTTTAGGGATGGAGGAAACATTCTAACAGGAGATAAGGGTAATGACTCCACGACTCAGTAGGAAAAGGTACAATCCACTGTAGGTGGGGCAATTATACACTATGTGAATCCCACCTCTGTAATATTATGTGACAGGTAATGAAGAGAAAAGGAGGAAAGGATGTCATCCACCTAAAGTCACATGAGCGTTCTTTTTTTTTTTTGGAATGAATTACTAAATTTATTCTTGCACAAAGAATTGTGTAGCCATAATCTTACATTGATAGAAATCTTTGTAATTGGTATAAAATTGAAGTTATAATTTCTTACATTGGTACAGAATATATATATATATTTAAGGTTTTCATTAGTATAAATTTGTATATTGATACAAAATTTGAAGTTAATATTTTTACTCCTAGATAGGCATTGTGCTTATGCAACTCGTTTAAGAACACAAGGCTTTTATAGCTGCTCTGACATTTTGAGGAATAGGTGACTGTCCAGGAGTCAGCTGTCTCTGTAATTTAAGTCTTGAAAGCTATGTTTTTGTGCTTCATAAATATTCAGGTAATATTTAATTCATTCTCAGATTTCTGATGGGGTTGAAGACTAGTTATAGTTTCATAAGCAAACTTAAGTTGTTTTAGCATTGAGAGATAGGATAAGAATTGAAATCATGCACATGAATGTTCTAAATGGCATCCTGTTAACCTTTAGGTTGAGTGGCTCAGCAGCTTATTGGGCTTCTTTGAGCCAGGCACAGCTCTTTGCTTGTCCTTTAAAAACCAACACTTCAAAATCAAAGGACAGAGACCCATAACAATTTAGGGATAGAGAGAACATCTGTCTACAGAGAAAGAAGGTGTGTAGTTGTCTGGGTGGGGATGTAGGTGGGGCTGGGGCAGCTGGGGAAGGGAAAACCATGATGAGAACATATTGTCTGAAAAATGGTTCATGACAAATCAGTAAACAAATAAAGGTGGTTCCTGTACCCTCCCTAGTCATATATAGGATAACAATGTCTGCTAAATCCATGACCACAAGACACTCAAGAGAAACTCAAAAAGTAAGGTAATGGGAAAAGAACACTGGAGAGAGGATATCTTCTTTACCAAAATGACATGGGTGTTCATAATGGGCCGTACTCAAACTGTGAGTAAGGCATTACCTTGGCTAACTTTAACACCTACATTTATTAAATGCTTAGTAAAAGCAGGACACTGTGTTATGTGAGTATGCATCAGTTATCATATTCGACCTTTATAGCAATCCATTGAGGATTTTTGCAAATTTTCTACACAATTTTACAGCTGCACAAACTGGTGCAAAATTAACTTAAAATATTACCTAATATGTCAGATAATAAGAACTAATATATACATTCCATGTATGTAAACGTTCTCTTACTGCCACAGAATACAACCTTGTCCTCTTTGAACCTGAGAAGTGCTCTTGGTAGAGACAGTAGAGAGAGAGCACTGACACTCTTCTATATGTTCAAAGTATGCACAAAAAATCTCCTATTTTTTATCTGGTAAATTTCATGATCTAAATGATCATTTTTATATCACTAGAGTAGCTAAGCAGAATATCAGTAACCTGTTGTCTAGACAATTTCATTAGGTCACTTCTCTGACCCACATGAAGTCCTTGAAAGAACAGGCTAAGAATGGATTTGTCAGCACAGTTCTAGATTTAGTTGCTTTCCTCATTGTGGGGAAAATCATTACTCCAAGACTGTCTTCTAAGTGCTCATAGTTAGCAAATCCATCAAGTATTTTGACGAGTGATTGACTTTTATGAGGTTATTTTCTCAATTGAAGTTTCCCATCTCAGAAGAGTCTAGCTTATATCAAGTTAACAATAAAATAACAAAAACAGCTAATACAATAGCGCTCAGTACTGTAAAGCTAATTTACACTGTAACACAAATCTGAAACTCAATGCACAGTGAATGATAATTGCTCTTTTTCTCCTCTTCATTGCTTCAGGCGACATCTACTCTGACTATGCTTTCTCTTTCTAAGGTAAGGGTTTGAACATGTTAGACATATAAGTAGAATTTATGAAGGATTTGCTTTTTTTTGAGACAGAATCATTTTGCTTTCTTTTACTCCTTTTGCATATGTTCCCAGAAGCAGGATATTTGGACCATATAGTAGATTTTTAAACAGCTTCACTATGTATTTCACACCAGCCTTGAATCTTCAATCCAGTTGCCTCTTCCTTTTAGACATCAGAACATTCATAATTTTTAATAGTGTTTGCATCATTGACAACTCCAGTAACAGTACACAATGATTGTCATGACTCTTCAATCTTTTCAAAACTCTTCTGGCTAGACTTGTAATATTATGTTGAATAGTAATGATAAGAAATGTCATCTTTTTCTTGTTCATTATACTGGAAAAAAATTTACATCATGTCAGCAAATATGACCTTAGTATAGTTTTTCATTTCTGACCCTTATTGTACTGAATAGTAATCTATCTATTCTTAGCTGGAGTGACTTAATCACAAATGGGTATTGAACCTCACCAAATGGTTCGTATTATTTAAGTTGATCATGTGTTCTCTGCTGTTGGTTGTGTTAATGCATGTATTACATAGATTGAATCTTTTATGTATTGAATTATCCTTGCTTTCTCTGGAGTAAATGTCACTTGGTCATGATGTATCATTCCTTTAGTGTTCTTTGAATTCACTTTGCTGATATGTCATTAAAGATTCTTGTATAGTAATTAATTAAGGAATATTTTTGAAAGATCTTTATTATTATTGACCCATACCCCTTTCTTATTATTACTCTATTCAGAATTCTTATTTCTTTATGATTCAATTGTGGTAAATTGCACATTTCTAGAAATTATCCATTTCCTTGAACTTATGAAGTGTGAAGGTAAACAGTTGTTTATAGTATTCTATTATATCCCCATTGTAATTCTTAGGCATCAGCTGTCTCTGATATTGCTTACCACTAAAAACTGAGCTATGTTTAGCTCCTAATTCTTTTAGTCTGTTTCTCACTTTGGGCCAATACTACCCTGTAACCTTCATATTCAGAGTTGGTTTTATTCAAGACGAGTGGAGATTTTTTGAACTACTTGTTGTGAGAATAAAAAAAATAAAAGAAACTTATAAAATGAAGATTCTTGATAGATCTATAAGCAACTCCTCTGGAAGTTGGTCCTCCTCAACTAACATCACTCTCTCTCTTCATAGGGTACTTTATTGGTTATATTTAAGTGCATAGATCCCAAGCCTGTACTTAGTTCTTTTACCAGGTGTCACCTTTCAAAGTAATTTCTGGGAGTGTAGAACTCTCTTTGCAACAAGAATATCTTTGCCTTCCTTCTCCCTACAGTGGCCTGAGAACGGAGGTTTTGTGTCTATGTCTTTCCCAGTCCTAGGCTACAAAGGCAGGGGAGTGGTTTCCTGGCCAAAGATAGAGTAAGATACGTGTAAGAGTACAGGCCATTCATTTTCCTGAAGATGGGTACATTTAGAGAAGTCAGGAGGTCTTAGATAAAATAAACTACTGGGAAGCATGTAGGCAATTTGACCACAAAACTACCATTGCCGTCCTAGTTTGCTTTCTGTTGCTGTGATAAATACTAAGACCAAACACAACATGGGGAGGAAAGGTTTTCTTTTGTCTTATAGTTTACAGTCCATCATCAAGAGAAGTAGAGGCAGGAACTTAAGACAGGAACCTGGAGAAACTGAAGCAGAATCATGGAGGAATACTGCTTACTCGTGTGTTCCCTCTGGCTTGCTCAATTATTTTTCTTATATAGTTCAGGCCTCCTGCCTAGGTATGATGCTATCCACAGTGGAATCTACCTCTTCTACTAATTAACAATTAAGAAAATGTCCCACAAACCCACAGGCCAATGTGATAGAAGCTTTCCCTCCATTGATGGTCCCCTTTTCTAGGTGACTATAGTTTGTATCAACTGGACAAAAGCTAACCATCACAGGTCAGTAGCATGGATAGTAAACAACTAATGTCAAACACTTGCAGAAGCTTTTCTTCTTCCCAAAGGGGGAAGAAGCAGAGGGCTTTTTATCAATCTGATCCCAAAACCCAAATGAGCAGAGCCAATCAGGGCCTTCCTATACTTTCTTTTATCCCCTCCTGCAACAACCTCCATCCATGCATTACACCATGCATTCCATAAGCTATTTACAACCACAGCCCAGCCCATCATGCTCTTGTTTCCATCTCTCTTCTACCTTCCTTCCCTAAACCAATGCATTTCTGTTGTCATCCATTTTCCCTTCCGGGTACCTTCCCTCCAACAGAAAAACACAGTAAATATAAAAAGAGCCATTTAATGTGGTTTGATGAAGAAAGCCTCTCCCAAAGGTTAGGCTCATTCATTTATACCAAGAAAGGCAGAAGAACAACAAATCTTTCCATTATCACAAACTACATGAAAAGCTTAGTCACAAGAAGACAGACAAGGACTAATACTTTAACCTTAAGTTGGACAGTGAGCCTTAAGAGATAATGACTTCTAGAAAGTGTAGACAGCAAACTTTATAGCATCTGGCACACAGTGACAAAAAAGAAAGACTATGCATGAGGAGGTGTTGGTCAACCAGGGGTATGGCACTGCAGGAAGCTATGAAAGCTAAGTCTCTTCCTCTAACATGTCCACTGACACCTCCATGTCACTTAGCCAGATGGAGTTCTCACTGGGTTCCACCTGAATAAATCAGCATCTCCCAAGAAATGCAAAGGTTCAGGTTGGCTTGGCTTGGTGCCTGTCAGCCTTTGAGAGAAGTAAGTCTAATAATAGAGTTTTGTGTGAATGTATAGGGCAGGATGACATCAAATAATCATGAGGCATCCTGCTGATTAAAGAGCTAATTGTGTTGAAGGTCATCTGTCCTGAGCTTGGCTGGAAAACATCAAAATGTGAATTGTTACCCAAAGCAACAGCTGTTTCTCCCGAGCTTCCATTTAGCTCAGAATGAGATGGCAATCACATTTATTGACTCACAGATGGAGGACGCCTTCAATTGCCACTTACGGCAGCTTTTCTTCATGTTTTCTGGAAGGTCAGTGGATCCTTGCTGTGTATAATTTGATTTTGCCTTCTTTGTGGGATTCTCCAATGTCTAGTATCCAAAGAGCATTCATTTCTATGCCAAAGAATCTCTAGAAAAGTTGGTGTTTAGATAAAAGGCTCAGATAAAACAGATTGTCGGATGGCTAGAAGCCATGGGTTAAGTCCCTTATGTTCCCCAGTGTCCCTTTACCATGTACTTTTGTTTGTTTCCTTGACCTAAGTGTGGGGGATTCCCAGTGCTTCCCTTATATTCTAAGACTTAGAAGGAAAGAAAGCTCCTAGTTTAAAAAACAAGTTATGTCACCAAAGTAAGCTATTGTTAAGCTTGCCACAAGATAAACAAATAAAAGACAACAAGAAATAAAGTCATCTTAGGTAGATTTCAGTATGCCTGCCTTCCTATTATCTGTATAAGGAGTGCTGGGTGGGAGACTGTTCTTTGTGTTCACTCACTCTCTTTCCTTTCCTTCCCTAGTGAGAGGAAGCTTTTAATCTTTGAATAGAAAATAACCACTTCAACTCCGCCTGGGCAGGCATTCAAAACAATCACAAAGGTCATTAGACTTCCTCACTTGCTACAAACCCTGACCTAGGGCTTACTACTGGATATTTTGGAAGTTTCTGGAGGTTTTGTTTGTTTTGTTTTTTATGAAGCAAAGTTGGAGTTTAGTAGAATCAAGTTCTTTAAATAGTATTTCATTAATTCCCAGAAATTTTCATATATTGTAGTTTGATAGTATCTACTTCCCCTCCCTCGGTTCTTCCCAGATCCACTTCCGCCTCCCTACCAGCCCAAGTTCTTATCTTCTTCTTTATATAAAGCTCTAGGAGTCCAATTTATACAGCCCAAATACTCCTGGGTGTGGAGCCATTCACTGAAATGAGGTCACACCCTTAAAGAAAACTGACTCTCCTCCCAGCAGCCAGCAATTATCAGTAGCTCCTAAGCCTGTGGTAGGACTTTCATGAACTCTACCTCCTCCCTGCCACTACAATAGGATTTTGTCTTGCTTAACATGTACATATGAAGAGACTTTGACAGCCTGTTCATATGTGCTTAAACTGAAGCCACAACAATTCTAAGCCCAGAGCTTGGCTGGAAAACATCAAAATGTGAATTGTTATCCAAAGCAATTGCTGTTTCTACACAACTTCCACTTAGCTCAGAATGAGATGCCAATCACATTATTGACTCACACACAGATGGAGGATGCCTTCAGTTGCTACTTGCGGCAGCTTTTCTTCATGTTTTCTGGAGGGTCAGTGGATTCTTGATGTGTATAATCTGATTTTGCCTTCTTTGTGGGATTCCCAAAGGTCTAGTGTACAAACAGCATTCATTCTTATGCCAAACAAATTTCTATGAAATTGCTTAAGCTTGCACAGGTTCCATTTTAATACGTATTTAAACACAAGCCTTGAAAGAAGGTTAGAGAATTATGGATGCGACCTATGTGACCTAGAGTGGGGGCACAGGCTTCTCAGGCAGGAAGTAACAGAGAAGATGCACATATGAAGTAGCAGAGATTATGACAGCATGCACAAGGTCTTCACAAGCTTAAGCCAGACAAAATCTGAGCACAGAGGAAAGGAGGTAAGCACAGAGTCCCATCTGTACTCAAGAAGCTATTTGAAATTGAAGCAGCTATGAGAGTGAATATCAATTGTCCCCCACTCCCACGCCAGTGAAGTGACACTGGATATATCAACTATACTCTAGGACAGGTTCCATACTCAGAAGCAGCTGGCCAACAAAAGCCAGACTCCATGTTGAATGTGTATGTGTGTGTGTGTGTGTGTGTGTGTGTTCTTATGTCATTTTTCGTTTGTCTATTTATTATTGTTTTGGGTTTGAGTTTAAAGTTTTTGTTTTTTTGTTTTATATCTTTTAAGAGAAAAAACAGAAACTTAAATAGGTAAGGAAGGGAGGAAGGATCTGGGAGTGGTTGGGAGAATAGGAAAATATAATAAAAATATATTATGTGAAATCCTCAAAGAATAAACAAAACCATTTTAAAAGCATGAATTACCACCAATGGACTTCAAAACTCTTACCATCTTCTTAGCTGATATTTCCCATGATCCTTCCTGCATGACAAACAGGAGCTAGTACTCTTGAGCAACTCTGCAGATTTCACTATGAGAAACACTGACGCTGTAAGCTTTTTCCTAAGTGTCCTAGCAAAAGACAAAACCAGCTAGTGAGCTTCACATACATTTCCTAGAATCAATAGTTTTGTCTGTCATGCGTTTTAGTTTTGAAAATGTTTTTCTTTAGATTAAAGCAATTTTGTTTGTTCCATCAGCAGTACTTGGTGTTAATTGTGCAAGGAGAAGCCTTATAGCATCTAGACACTTGATCTTGAAAATCTTTCCCATAGGCATCACCAATCTTCAAGGAACAGCAGAGTTTACTTCCTGGTTTGGCTTTTCAGGGCAGATATCAATGTACTGGGCTCCCTTTCTATTCATTAACCATTTTTTGTAGAGAAGTGTGTGTCTTACTACAAAATCAGAGTGGTGCAATGAAGTTACCTAGAAGTGTGAACTATGTACTACTGATACTGGTGCTTGGATTACTGTATATTCTTGAGCCTTAAATACTTTACCTTGAACATTGTGCTTAACCCTAGCCTTAACTTTAGCCAATGGACCTTTGAAAGGTAGACCATTCCTGCCCTGGAAGCTGTGTTAATCAGTGCTTTTTTTCTTTTATATTACATTTTCTTCAGTATACACACACACATACACACACACACACCATGCCATGTGTGTGGAGGTCCATGAACAACTTATAGAAACTGGTTCTCCTGCCAGGCGGTGGTGGCATACGCCTTTAATCCCAGCACTTGGGAGGCAGAGGCAGGCAGATTTCTGAGTTCAAGAGTTCGAGGCTAGCCTGGTCTACAGAGTGAGTTCCAGGACAGCCAGGGCTACACAGAGAAACCCTGTCTCGAAAAAGCCAAAAAAAAAAAAAAGAAAGAAACTGGTTCTCCTCATAACATATAGGTCCTGAAGATCAAGCCTTTTTGGCAAAAGGCTTTACCCTCTGAGCCAGTTAAGCTGGGCTAGCTGTCTTCCCTTCTTCCCTTCCCTTTCCCTCCCCTCCCCTTCCCTCCCTCCCTCCCTTCTTTCTTTTTTCCTTTCTTTCTTTCTTTCTTTCTTTCTTTCTTTCTTTCTTTCTTTCTTCCTTTCTTTCTTTCTTTCTTTCTTTCTTTCTTTCTTTCTTTCTTTCTTTCTTTCTTTCTTTCTTTCATCTCCCCTCTCCTTCCCTCCCCCCCCTTCCTTTGTCTTCTGAGACACAATATCTCTCTATAGGCCTTGAAACTCATGGCAGTGTCTAAAGTACTGGAATTGCATACAGGCCATATTTTAACTTTTTTTTTAAGCTTGTGCCTCTATATATGTTCCAAGTCTGACACTGGGCATGATGGCACATACCTGTACAGCTACAAACAACACACCAGAGTGGACTACATGAAACCCTGACTCAAAGAGGGGGAGGAGGGGCAGAGTTAATCTCAGAGGAGCTGACTTTCTTACATGAGAGGAGCTAAACAGGCAGAGGGGCTGCAAACAAGGATTTCCCCAGGGCCAAGAGGTGGCATGCCAGGATCTGAGCTCTCTAGGGCTTTGGTCATGGTCTGAGGAGGAGCTGGGAACCTCCAGCTGAGCCAAACAGCAGTGTCTTCCTAGCATCCACTTTATTGTGACATCTGGCCAGCCTAGTGGCCAGAGCCTTGGTATGTGGTCCCTCTCTCAGGCCATGCTGCTGCTGAGCTGCATAGCAAAGTCCTGTACATGGTCCTTCAGAGTCTGGCAGGCATCTGCCTGTGCTCGCTTCTCCCGTGCCCGTTCCCAGCCTAAGCCACTGCTCCCGCTGCTTGCAGGCCTGCAGCTGGCGCTGGGTCTTGTCCAGAGCATCAAGAGCTGCTTCAGCTCTCCTCTTCCAGAGCAAGGCACTCCCCACTTGGTAGCTGTGCTCATTCTGGATGTAGGCTCCAGCAGGTGGTGGCAGCCGTAACATGTATGCAGATGGGGAGACAGGCTGTGGCTCAAGAGGAGAAGGGTGCTGCTCTGGTGAAGGCTGTGCGCTACAGCCTGCTTCATCTGCTTGAGCACCTAGAGGGCCCAGGAGATCTGAGAAGAGGCTGCTAAGACCAGGGTCCAGCCTCACAGCTGGGGATACAGGCAGAGTGGCGGGTGCTGAGGCTTCTTCCACAGGAAAGCAGATTATATCAGCATAAGGAGGTGGAGAAAATGGAGTTGTGGGTCCTTGTCTTTCAGAGCAGGGTCTTGCCAGTGCCGCGCCGTCAAAATCTCGCGATGGGTGGGTCAATACGGAAGTTGGTAGCAGAGAGACTCCTTCGCCCGTGGTGCCCGCCCCCAAGGGGCGGGACCGGAGATATTTTAACTTTTTCATCATTCCTATTTACATTAATAGTAAACTCTAGAGTCAATGGCTTCCAGTGACTGTTTCTAGACAATTGTTATATATATGATGGAGAAGCACATGTAAGTAGTTGGAGGACAATTGCATAGTCAATTCTCTACTTCCATTTTTACCTAGGTTCAGGAAATTGAAATCATTTTGTCAGGTGGCAAGTGGGCAAGTACTTTGAACAACTGAGCTACCTCACCAGCCTGATTTGGGCTTTTTAAGTGGCTGGAGTCCAGACCTTTGGCTGACCTCTTGTTCAAAACCTCACAAAAATAATACTCCTAACAGATTGCCTGGACCTCACTCCATTACCCACTTAAGCCATAAAGCCTTAGTTTAAATGTCTTGGCACTCCACAAAGCAATCATGGCCCTCAAGTGCCATCCCGCAGAGGTAATGTTTTTAAACTTATGGTTCAGCAGCAGGAATGCTGTCATGTGATTGGCCAAAGCGAACAATATTGATTGTCCCGAAAGCCTCTTTTCGCCAATGTCTACCTGTTGTGCTATCTTTAAATAGCTGCACATTGCTATCTCTGTGACCACCTTTTTGTTTCTAGACAATTCTCACCTCTAGATTAACATGTGGCTTAATATGAAAGCCCTGGAAAGTATATACGGAGCCTGGTTACACCTTGTCTCTCAAATCCTGAGCGTGGGAATATGTGAGGCTTGGGCTGCATGAAGACCAAAGTCACTTTCAAATACAAGGAAATTCAGTGACATTTTTTTACTGTCCTTCATTGCTTGTCCACCAGCTCCAAATCTCAAAACAAGCACCTCTTTCCTGTGTCAGAGGCAGAAGACCACATTCCTTGTTCTTAATTTAGAACGTAATGGACCTGTGGAGGAGGCACCAAGGCTTCTAGAATCACACTGACCGGCAAGAAAACACTTCATCTGTTTGCTAGGGAAAGGACAAGCTTCCAAGATACTGGCACACTATGATATGAACATAGTCACTCAGGAAACTCACTCTATAAACAGTGTAAGAAGAATTGAAAGGGATATAAAAGAGAGGCGATGAGAAAGTGAACCAGAGGTGACAAGAAAGGATAGAGGAGCTTAATGGAGGTAGAAGGGAACAATAGTGGTCAAAGAGATGGGGGTGTCAGGGTCTATGATTCGCCAAAGGATTATGTCCAGGACTCAAATAATATGGAAACACAAAGAGTCTTTTATGCTGCAGAAGTCCACCGTGCTGGGTTCTCCCATAACCAAGGTAGAGAGACCTTGAAGTAAGCTGAGCTTGAAGGCTGGATTTAAAGCACAGTAGGGAAATTCCAAAGAAGGGTAGGTGATCTCTATCTTAATCTTGGCTCTATCTCTAAGGACATTGCAGAACTATTGCTGGGGCCAGGAGGTGTTGGTGAGGGGCTAGAAACTGTTGTTGGGGAAGTCTGGAAACTGCTGCTAACCCATTGTCCTTGCCTCAGGCCACATGACCGGGCAGCTTCTTGTGGCTGGGTAGTTTCTGACTAGTTGCCTGAAGCCTGGATTTTTATTCTAGTAACTGACTTGTCTGGGCTTGTCTGAACTTGCCTAGTTCTTAGGCATAATGTCCTCAACTGCAAATTTGAAGCCTGTCATGGAATTAGCCTAACCTTCTCAGGGGAAAAGAGTGGAAAAGAAAATCAACAAATGAGTGGATAAGGAAAACATGCTGCATGTACACAGTGGAGCTTTACTCAGCCATAAAGAAGAATGAAGTGATTTCATTTTCTGGAGATTGATACAATACGTGATCGTCATATTAAGTGAAATGAGTTAAACTCAGAAAGGTAAATATAGTTTTTCTTATTTGTAGATCTTAACATTTTATAAACAGATAAAATCATTTTTTGTATTATATATATGACATGTAATGTTTATGATATATCATCACACACATAAACATATGCTATGAAGCAAGAGAGAGACTAGAGGGAGAAAAGATACTAACAAAAGAGAAGAAAATCAAAGAGGAAAAAAGTAAAAGAAGTGAGAGGGTAAACATGATAAAAAAAAAGGTAATAAACTTGAGAGTTGGCATTGTGTACAATAAACACACATCAATAAAGAAAAAAATAAAACGAATGTCACTCCGCAGTGAACTACAAAAGACATGAAGAATCCATTTCCAGATGAGATGCTCTTGCCACCGACTACATTGCTTACCCTTAAATATTTTAGTCTGAAAGCACTGCTTCCCTGAACCATGAATCAAAGCAGTAATGCTATTGATCAGAAGCTTACCTCTGTGGCCGGCAGCTTGCGTTTCAGATTGTTGGTCATAAAACCATGAGTCCATTGCCCTATCCCTTTCGTGTCCATATTTCTAATATCTCATGCTCTGACAAGCCTACAGCTGAGTTTGAGAAGCCACTTGAGCTATAAGTCTCTCCTTTCATGCCCTATAATTATACAGAAGAGTGGAGGCCTTCAGAAACAATTGTCTAACAATAAAAAGGTTTTGTTGATCTTCAAATTTTTATTAAAATAATTTACATCTGTTTCTCTTTTTATGTAAGTGATAGTCTCTATAGTATATGATTAAATGATTGAATTTATGTGGATCTTGGAGATTAAAAAAAAACTTTCATCAACAAATCCCTGCTGTATAGTATATAAATAATAGCTTTTTATAGATTTTTGAATGTATTTTGCATTCTTCTTCTATTTTGTCAATAGCCCATTAAATCATGTGGTCTGCCAAGGTGATACACTGTGGGTTCTGAAAGCTCAAAGGTGCACTCATCAACTGTAGCCAGTTCAATCTTCTTTAAATAACACTGTACCCATATTTTCCTGAATCCAGCAAGGAAACTTCTATGGACATCCTTGTCACAACACTTCTGACTTAGGAGTAAGCAAGTACAGAGAAGATAAAAATACTGCCTCAGTAAACTCTATGAAGTCAGCAGCTCAGAGAGAGGTGTAAATTCTTACAGGGTTCAAAGTGGTAGCATACTGTTTCACTTATCCGGATCCTGTTTCAGTTCAACAAAAGAACTGGGGTTTTCTAATAAAGGATAGTATACTGTGATTTGGTAGCATGACAAGTCTATGTGACTTTTAGAGATTTTTTTTTTCTTGTTGATACATATTGTTCTGTAAAAATAGTGACATTCCTCACAATCTCGAAATTGATTCTTGCCAATAAACAGTAATCCTGTATTCCCATGGCTTTTTTGCATTTTTATCATTAGAAACCAACATCATTTTCATTCTTTTCCATCTTTGAAATGTACTTAATACCACATGGTTCCATAAAAGCAGTTAGAATACAAAGACACATCTAAAAATATTAATAAGATATAATAATATAAAAACATAGCAGAATAGGATAATATAATCAAAAGAAGGAGGCAAAAGAAGCACAAGAGTTACATGCAGATGCAAAGACACATGTTTGCACACATGAAAATCCCCTTAAAACAATGAAAAACAAAATGCAAGACTGGAAACCCTGATATATATTCAAAGAACATGTAAGGCTTTAAAAAAAAAAAGAGCCCTAACAGCATCATGAGTCAAAGAGGCTCCAAAAGTAATGTTGAGTTTGTCTTGTGTGGTTCATTTACTGCTGGAAAAAAACTAATTTTTCATTTGCCAGGGCTTATCTATTGGAGATAGCTCCTTAGTTATGAGTGAGGGCTTGTGTTCATTTTCCCACTCAGTGCTGGATCCCGTGTGGCTCAGATGCAGGCCCTTTGCTTGCTCCCACTGTCTCTGGGAGTTTATGTGTTTTTAGGTTCCGATGTGTTCGGAAGGTCTTGTTCTCTTGGGTTCTCCTTTGTTATCCTCTATACTCTAGCCCTTACAATCTTTCTGCCTCCCCTTTTGCTGTATTTCCTTAGCCCCAAAGGGGGGGATTTGAAAAGAGACATCCCATTTAGGACTGAGTCTTCCAATGTCTCTTACTTTCTGCACTTTGTCTAGCTGTGGCTCTCTGTATTTATTCCCATCTCCTGCATTAAGAAGCTTCTCAGATGGTGGCTGAGCAAGTCAGTACTTCAAAAGGTGAACTTTAATTTTGATTTCAGTAATTTTAATTTAGTTTTTATTTCAACCTACACACTGAGAGTGTTACAATTTCACCTTGTAATTAGCATTGAGATACATTATGGACATGGTTTAAGTTTGTTTTAAATTTGATATTCATTATTTACTTGTAGCACATTTAACTTGAAATCAGCCATATTTCAGGTTTTCAGCATCTACCAGGCACCAATTAAAAGGATACACGCAGCTTGTACAGATCACAGCAGGCCAAGATGGTTCCATGAGGGGAGGTTTATTAAGAGAGTGGGAGAGCAAGAGGAGAGAGAGAGAAGTAGAGAGGAGTAGAGGCCGGCCATGACCACGTGGAGAGGGGGGGAAGAGAAGGGGGGAGGGGAGAGGACAACCTGCAGGTGCGCTGGGTTGAGGAGAAAGAGAGAGAGAGGAGGGGCCAAGCAGCCCCTTTTATAGTAGGCAGGGTTACCTGCCTGTTGCCAGGTAACTGTGGGGCGGAGCGTACCTGGCTGTTGCCAGGTGACTGTGGAGGTGGAGTTTAACAGATTACTAACACCAATTACTACCATACTGGATAGCCCAACTTTAAATGATACTTATTTGTTTGCTTTCTGGACATTGAAAGATTAAAATTTACATAGTTAATCCACTTGAAGTACACTTTTTGTGATTTTAGTAAATTTGTAACACTATACAACCACCAGCATTATGTGAATCCAGAACATTTTCAATGACCCTTAAAGAAATCCCACAAAAAAAAAAGGAATCCCACACTGCACACATAGGGAGGGGCATTGTGCCAGGTTGTGCTTTGTAGAAGTCATAGCTGAGTATGATTGTTGATTGTTTCCCTCATTTGGAAGCTTGCATGGGGCCTTCTGGTGACATGAAAAGTAGTCCTCAATGAGAGGCTTTCAGGTCAAGTCTAGCTCAGGGGCTTCTTGCCCGGATATCTAAGGTGTATGGTGTCTTCAACAATAGGGACTTAATCTTCCACATCTAGGAAACAAACAAGGGCACTATCTATAGCATGCATATTTTTGGAGTACCTTGGGCAACCCTGACCAATAGTCCAAAACAGCTTCTCACATCTGGTCTTCAGGGAGTTGTTGTTGTTTGGTTGTTTGTTTTGGTAGTCTTTGGCTCTCGGAGGAACATTGTCAGTCCAGATGAGAAATTTCACTTAAACTATATATGTATACTTATATACATACTTCCATGTTGTAGTTGTAATGGTTTGAATATGCTTGGCATGGGGAGTGGCACTATTTGGAGGTGTGGCCTTGTCAGAGAAGGTGTGTCACTGTGGGTGTGAGCTTTTACACCCTAGTCCTAGCAAACTGGATGCCAGTATTCTGCTAACAGCCTTCAGATGAAGATGTAGAACTCTCAGCACCTCTTGCACCATGCCTTCCTAGAAGCTGCCATGTTCCTTCCTGCCTTAAGGACAATGGATTGAACCTCTGAGCCTGTAAACCAGCCCCAATTAAATGTTGTCCTTATAAGAGTTGTCTTGGTCATGGTGTCTGTTCACAGCAGTAAAATCCTAACTAAGACACATGTATTTTTGGGCTTTTAGGTAAATAATTGTATGATTCCTTATGACTTTTTCGATTTCCCTACTGTAATTTTACCCTCTTCCATCTTTCTATATTTATCTCCCAAATTAGAAAGCCTTTTGCCTTTTTCTTCAATATGATCACCTCTACCCTATTATTCCTCTCTGTATACAATGGTCCCTTTTTACTATCCTGGTTTTTCAAGTTACTCTATGATATGTGATCACATCTGAATATTTGGAGTTAGGGGCTTCCAATGAGACAGAATATGAATTGTTTGTCTTTCTCATTCTGTAGTTCCTAACTCAATATCATCCTTTTACTAGTTACGTCTACTACTTTCCTGCAATTTCGATGACTTCACCTTTGTATGAAACTGAGTGCATCCCATAGTGTATATTTGTTACATTGTCATGATCCTTTCATTGGTTGAGGGACATTTAGATTATTTCCATTTCATAGCTATGGTGAATTGGGCAACACTGAACCTGAGTGTACAAGTATCTGTAGAATAGGATGTCAACTCCTTTTGACATATGCCAGGGAGTGGTATAACTGGGTAATATGGCAGGTTTATTTTTAGCTTTTTGACAAATTTTCACACTGATTTTCACAGTGGCTGTACTAGTTTGTAAGAGACAGAGGGTCAGAGAGTTTGTTGTGAAACAGTTTTTCCTAGCAAGGTCAGAAGCTATGCTCATAAAGTGTCGCCAACATGACTGCCTAATCATGAGCTGAACAAGGGGAAAAATAGATACATGTTAAAATAGTCAGGGGAAAGACTATGGTCACAAGTCACCAACACTATGCAAAGAACCTCAGGCAATTAAGAAATGGTGAGAGCAAGAGAAATAGTCTTCCCCAGGGAAGAGCATATAACTTGGTTATCCAGTACCGAACAATTAGCCCAGAATACATGCATACAAATAACTCACAGACTGAACAGGTTATGTTTAGGATTGTATTATGTATATATGGAAGTACATATGCATGTAACAGAAATTAATGAAAAAAGAGGCCATGGACATGAAAGAGAGCTAGGAGGGGTATTTCAGAGATCTTGAAGGGAGGAAAGGTTGAAAGGATGTGGTTTTATTATAATCTCAAAAATAAAATAATGCAGGAAATAGCAAAAAACTAGAGAGGTAACTCTGTATCAGAGTGCTTGCTTAGCGTACATTAGGTCTTTATTCTAGCCCCAACACTATGAAAATTATGAGAGTGAGGAGCCATTAGACCTAAGTAGACATTGTTCAAAAGAAGGCATAAAAATAGCCAACAAGTATATGAAAAGATTTTGGCATTACTAACCACTGAAGAAGTGCAAATCAAAACCACTTGCTACTATGGACTAGTGAAATAGCTAAGTGGGTAAAAATGCTTACCACACAAGCTTAAGCACCTAAGTTAGATCCTTGGAATCCAAACTAGAAGGAGAGAATTGACTCACAAAAGTTGTCTTCCAACCTCTTCGTGATCAACGTGCCATGCAAGTGTCCACATTAACACATACCAATCATCTGTGTGTATGTGCACAAATACATAGAATAATAGTAATAAATAAAAGTGAAATTATGAAAAGAATGATGATGATGATGATTATGATGTGATTAAACATTCAAAGCTTTTTTTTATTAACAGTAAGATCCAGGGTTAGTTTTTGTAGCTTCGGCTGGCCCTTTGGCCTCTGGCAGGCTTGAACTTCCGGCTCTTGGAAAGGACAAAGGGTTTGGTGTGGCTGTATGTGGTTCCTGGGGCCTTTCCAAAATGTCTGTATACCTCTCTGCCCTTCCGAGGACCAGACAGGAGCACAGTACCTCGGCCCTTGGAAGACTCCAGAGCCAGCTGGTCAAAGGTGAGGCTCTTACCCCCAGCCTTGAGGATGCGACTTTGGCCAGCTGCTCACCCACAGTGCACACACCTTCAGCTTGGGCACTTCCAGAATCCACACAACATCTGTGACCGTCCCCACAACCACAACGGTTTTGTTCTCCTGGCCAGGAAGCTTCATCTTTCAGATCATCCAGGACAGGGACAGAGGTGGCCAGTTAGTTAGTGCGGCTCATAAATAACCTCTTCAGCACAACCTGATGGAAGGTGGAGTTGGTCTGGCCAGAAACCTGTACAGCTTGACTAGAAGTCTCAGGTAGATGTCTTGGCTCTTGGGCTCCTTGCACCGAACCTTTCTGTCCTTGTTGTGGTGAATGTCAACGCCCATGATGGCGGTGGAAACATAAAGGAAAAAGGGGAGATCCGATACCACAGAGTTGTGCTTTGACCTTACACAGACACACAGACACAATAATAAGAAATAAGTAAAGTTTTAAAGAGAATTAGAATTACTTCAGAAACATCTACATATGATTTAATTATTTGTACTGTTATATATTGATAACTGTCACAGCTTTTTTATCTCATCTTTCAATATTGCTTTGTAATCTCTAACTCATCCATACGTCAACACTCCTTCCCAGCTGTTCAAAGTTGTTTTATTTTTCATAAGCTCTCAATTCTCAATGGAGGAAATAAGAGGTAAGGACAAAGAACATTTCTAAAGGCATAACTCTTGAAACTCATGAAAAATTTCCTGAAATAAAATTTGAAACTGCATATTAAAAGAGGAAATTAACCTTGCGATTTCAAGCAATACAGAGATGTATTCTGTTCAAATTACTGAACAAGAGAAAACTTAATAAAGTTACTAAAATAATTTGCAAAAGAGATGAAACCAACATATCATCAGCGTGACAATATTTATATCAACAGAGAGTGGTACAGCATATTCAATATCCATAAGGGGAAAAGTAAGCTAAATATTCTCCACACACTGAATTTCAAATAAATAACAAACATGAGAGATATTATTTCAACAACTTCTTCCTTATTTTAGAGGAACAACATGTGAGAACTAAAATATCTAGAAAGGCATCATTAGCATAGAAAACAACGGTATTGATCTTTAATGGCACCTAATGTCATAGATAAAAAGAGGCATTCAAACTTTATATATCTCCAAATAGAACACTTCACAATCTATGAAGCAAAAAGAAAGGAAAAAAACCAACAGAAATTTAATCTTACAGAACTAAGTGCCAATTTACAGCAAGTATAGACAAAGTAGCACATCAAATGACAATAGGAGATGCCATCAAGCAAAATCAATTCTGGGAACATCTTAGAGAACAAGCAATAGCACTTCTTGAATACATATATTATAAGTGGAAATAAACAAAATGCTCTAGATAAAAAGAGCCTTAGAGATGAATGAAGTATAATGAAACTGCTGCTTAATCACAAACATTTTGGTGATGAGATGATCAAGAAAATAAAAAGTGATTACGGAAATAGCTGGAAGTGTAATTAGTTACTTTGGAAAAGGACAAGGTTAAGAAGAAGTAAAAGGACTGTGGTTGTGGTAGATGCATGCCAATGTCTATTTTTTTTTTTTTTTTAGTGAAAGCATGAGGACTAGAGTTTGAATTCTAAGAACCTATGCAAAGCTGTATCTGTATTCTCCTTATACTTATAGTAATATGAGAGGGAAAGGGGGGTATTCTTGGAAGGTCACATGCCAAATAGCCTTGAACAAGGCAAAAGGTAAGCACTGAGACTTGAGGTAGTCCTTGGACATCCACACACTCTCTGTGGCACATGGATACCACACACTTATAAACACTAAAGTCAAACAAAACAATGTAAGGATACACCTCTTTCCAAAAAGAGCTAAAAGGTACCATTGGGTCCATAGGCAGTTTGAAGCTAGTCCAAACTAGAGATTTTTGTCTCTAAAGAAAGTAAATGAATAAAATAATACTGTTATGTAATCTCCTGTGGGTTATCTTTTTATTTGTGCTGCAGTTTTGTGTTCATATGCAACCAAAATATATGTAGCTTCATAGCATGGGCATAGATGTTTATGTAAAGAATGACTAGTTAGTTGGGAAAGATTAGCTAAAGAATATTTAGAAATCTACAGGAAAAAGAAAAACAAGAAAGTAGAAATAAGGAAGGCAGAGCGAATCATGGACTAACCCATTCTATTTCTCTTTCTTTTGTTCAGTAAGGTATCATACTGTCATTATTTTGATTTTAAGTGAACTTTTCCCATATCCTTTTAGCAAGGCTAAAAAGTAACCAAATGTCTGTTTAAGAAAATTGTATGTGCTGGGTATACTACTACATGCCTGTAATTTCAGTACTCTGAAACGGGAGGCGGGAGGATCAAAGCCATCCTCCATAATAAGTCAAGTTTAAGATCAGCATGAACAACACAAGACCATGGATTTAGCCAACAAAAGAGAACAGTTTTCAAACCTTTGGGGACAGCAAGATAGCTCAGTGGATAAAAGTATTTGCTGCCAAGTCAGATGACCTGAATTCAATCCTCCACTTAGTAGAGAGAACTAGCCAGCTCCTGCAGTTTATCCTCTTGTTCCACATGTGCTTCCACACATATACAAATTAATTAATTAATTACAATTTTTAAATTGCCTACAGAAAAGATTAAAGATATTTTTTTAAAATTACCTATGGAATATCAAAGTCATTAAAAGCTAGTTCTAGTGAACTTCTTAAATTTAGCTAAAGTTTGTTTCCAACCTTAATAATTACTCTTATATAATCAGTTGTCATCAGAGTCTACAGAAGATAAAAGTCAAGAAAATCCAACACTTCTGAAATATTCTTATCTTGCCAATCTTGAAGTTTGTGATGTAGCTAGTCTTTCAAGTTTAATCCATAAGAATAACAGAAAGCAATAGACATTGGGTGAGATTTGTGCTAACCTTATCAACACTTTTAATCATATCATTTAAAACAGTAAGCTTGACCATGGAAGATGATAGTGTTATGAAAATTTTCTGTAAGCTCTATATTTCTGGGTCTTTAATAAATTGATTCTGAGAATAATTCCTTTCTATGGAATTAGAAGATAAAGCATAAATGTTCATCTCAATAAGCTATCTATAATTTGAAAACCGCTGGAAGAACAAGATCAATAAAGATGAGAATTTTTAAAAATACATTAAAGTGCAGCAAAATGGCTTATGAGGTAAAGATGCTTGCTGCCAGTACAGATAAAATCTCACTCTCACTTCTAGGAGTTGTGCTCTTACCACCATATCTGATCTATGATACATGTGTACCCCAAACAAACAAACATACACACACACACACACACACACACACAAGGATAACAAATAAAATTAATAAATTCTTTTAAGAAATATATTCAAATATTTATTTTTAGCTAAATATGCAATCACTGGTGGTCCGAGGAGCTTGTCTCCCTGAGATTGTTTGTTTCCTAGCATATAATGGTACAACAAGAAATTTTTCTCTAAATACTGGAGACCTTTTTTTCCTATGAAATGAAATTTTTCTCCTTAGAATTATAGTAAAAATTTAAAAACATAAAACACAAGGGATATACATATGTCATAGACACTGTTCTATTGCTGTGAAGGGATACCACAACCAAGACAATTCTTAATAAAGAAAGCATTTATTTTTTTCAGTGTAAAATTTTTTTCATTGGATATTTTATTTATTTACATTTCAGATGTTATCCACTTTCCCCATTTCCCCTCCCTAGAAACCCGGGAATCCCATCGCCCCTCCTCCTTTTTGCTTTTATGCCATTTTAATTACATGCAAACATTAAGGTCAGTTCTAGGTTGAGGAACTAGCAATACAATAGATGCAAATAATTGAAGAACAAGAAAGGCAATAAACACAAATAGTCAAAGAACAAGCAAGGCAATAAACAAAGTTTCCTTAACACTCCAGTGATCACTGTTTCTAAAGGCTTATCAGGATGACCAAAGTATCTGAGCCTACTTCCCTGTCCTAGCCCAAGGTCATTTTCATCTATGAAGCCTACTTCCTTGTTTTAGCCTAAGATTTAGAATCCTGCCTGAAATTACTGTTCTATCCTAATGTCAGATTCCTGCCTGAAGCCCACTTCCTTGTCCTTGGCCAATGTCATATTCCTGCCAAGCAGCCCATTTCCTTGTCCTTGGCCCATGTGAGATTCTTGCCAAGCAGCCCCAAAAGCTCTCTTCCTCTCTCCCTTTTTTATTTCATAAACAAGACTGAGCTTGTCTTAGGGCATTCTTCTGAGAATGCCTTCCTTATCCATCATGGAATATGCATTATCAAATCCAATGCACTTGTGTTTTAGGTTGGTAAGGCTCTGTGCAGAATTTTACCCATGCTTGGCTTGCCAGCCTGTTAACTCAATAACTCTGTCTGGGGGTTCATTTTCAGTTTCAAGCCATGTACTTTGGCTGCCAACATGTTGATGTAGTTAGAGAAACATGATGGGCAGGAATAAAAGTATTCCCAGGACAAAAAGGGCTAGCATGATCAAACTATGTATGCCATTCTTGAAGCTTGACCAAAACAGAAATACTGACCTCAGGCCATGGGTAATTTTATCAGCAGTATCTACTGCATCAACGCTGAGCATAATAGCATTCTAGAAATTCACAAGCTCACTACGTAATGTTAAAACATCCAGAGAGATGTTAGAATTATGCCAAATACACTGCAAGTGTCTTTAAACTTCTTCCTAATTATAATGACTACCACTGTAAATTTTAGAACTAACATGAATCCAATGGCATTTGGCATGACACTTAAGATGGCTCCTTAACCTTAAATTCTGAACCTCCTTCCAATAATTTGAATAGGATAAAGAGCATCAATCCATTCTTCTAAATGCCTATCTAAATCCTCTTGTATATTCAACACATTAGTAACATTTTTTTTTGCTAAATGATTAACAAATTAGCTGTCTTAAATTCTTGTGGCAAAGCAATTGCAGAAGCAGTGTGCTAGAGATTAATTTAATTAAAGGTGTTAAAACAGCAGTAATCAAACCCACTACCCTCTTGCTTCCGCTTAAAGCCTGACTCACTTCTTCCAGTACTTACAAGACTTTTTCAGAATACCAAGGAACACAAAGCATTTAAATGGAGGCTTTCTTAGAGCTTCAGAAGTGAATCTGTTATCATCATAGAGGGAACATAAGATCAAGCAAGCAGGCATGGTGCTGTAGAACTACTAAGATCTTTATATCCAGAGAGAGGGGGAGAGGGGGAAGGGGAGGAGAGTGAGAGGGGAAAGGGAAAGAGAAACAGGGACTGAGAGTGAGAAGAGTGAGACTGTCCCTAATGACACACTTCTCCCAACAAAGTCACATCTACTCCAACAATACCATACTTCCTAACCCTTCTAATCCATTTTAAGCAGTTCCACTCCCTACTGACTAAGGATTAAAATACATGAGTCTATGCGAGGCATTTTAATTCAAACCACCACAACCTGAATCCCATCTCTTATAATTTTCTGACCTGATTTTAACAAGTTATATACCCTAGTTTGCTTTTTGTTGCTGAAATAAAACAATGACAAAAGCAACATGGAAAGTAAAAATTTTATTTTAACTTGCAGGTTATAGTCATCTTTGAAGGAAGCCAAGGAAGCAACTCAAGACAGTAGCTTGAAGCAGAAACCAATGAAGAGACACTGCTCACTCATTCTCTTGCTCCTTTAGCTCCATTTTTACACAGTTGAAGCCACCTGCCCGGGGATGGAATTGCCCCAGAGGGCTGGATATTTTTACATCAACTATCATTTAAGAAAATGCCCCCAAAGACATGCCCATAGGCCAGTCATATCTGGGCAGTTCTTCAGGTGAGGCTCTGCCTGCCCAGGTGATTCTAGGTTTATGTTAAGTTGACAGGTGAAACTAACTATGACGTACATCTTCAAACATGATGTTTATACTCAAAATACAATTAGCATTATCATCTCTCAAAAAGCATTGAATGTGAAAGAACTATTCCTAGGAGGATTTTTTTAAAATAATGCAGATTGAATATTCTTACTATCACATAGTTGGAAAGATTAGTATTTCAAACTCACACTTCTACCACCATGACAAAAACCTAAAGCACATGATTGCTGGGCCCACACTGAATTCTTTCTAGTAGTTCATTGCTACATGCATCTCGTCAGTAAATACTTCTCTAAAATATCAAGTGCAAATCCTAATTCCTCTAGTTACTCAGTATGATAATGGGACTAGGGGCTAGAGAGATGCCTCCTTGATTTATATACACTGGCTGCTCTTCCAGAAGACCCATGTTTAATTCCCAACAGTAATATGCCAGCTCATGTTGCAGGAAAATTGATCATACTTTGAACCCTGAGATTGTGTTATTTACTGAAAACAAACAAACAAACCTGTTTCTAGTTGTGGTATGGCTCAGCCCTAGCATACACCTTTAATCCAAGAGCTTTCTGTTCATTGTAAACAGGATTCAATAAAGTCTACCATAGGACAAGAGGTGGAGCAAGTAACCAGTTGACAGACAGTGATCATAGGAAAAAGAATTGACACTAAGAATCAGGAGCGTAGCTAGAGAAACACACAGGAAGTAGAAGGGAAGGGCATTCAGTTTGATGGGTTTTGAGATGGTGTGAAGAAGGAGAAATTGGTTTGGGGACTTAGGCTGTGGAGGAAGGTCAGCTGGGAGATTTCTCTCCCTCTCTGAGCTAGCAGGCTTTTACCCCAGGATCTGGCTCCAAAGTCTTCATTGGTAAAATTGAATGATTGTGATTTTGTTAAAAATCAACAAACTAACAACAATCTGTATCTCCAATGCTAGGGGATCCATACCATTTTCCAACATCCACAGGAACTAAGAATGCATGTTGTGCACTAACATGCACACAAGCAAAATGCCCATACACATAAAATAAGCAAGCAATTTTAGAAATCACTAGAATAAATTCATCTTTTTGATGACTTTCTCATCCAGAGAAAGCCTTCAGTTGACAGTTCAACTCCCAAGTCTTTTATGGATTTCAGCAAAGGGCAGAGGATTTTGAAGTTTCCTAGCATTCCTAGCATTTGTCAAGTCTAGAAGTTCAGCCTTGAACCTTTCCATATCTGGATTGCTAACTTTTCAGACAGTTAGTTGGCTGACTTCTATTTGTACATATATCCCTCCCTATCAACTGTAAGATTCGACGGATGAGTGACTCCTGACTATGCAGCATCTGCTAGCCTCTTCTAGATTGTCGTTCTTCTTTTCTCTTAAGTTGCTCAACCACAGTCTAGACCAGTGGTTCTCAACTTTCTTAATTCTCTGACAGTTTAATACATGTTGTGGTGACCCACCCCAACTATAAAATTATTTATTTCCTACTTCATAACTGTAATTTTGCTACTGTTGTGAACCATAATGTAAATATGATATGCAGTATATCTGATATGTGACTCTCGAAGGTTTGTGACCCACAGGTTGATAACCATTGGTCTAGATTTTCTATGATTCCTACTCTCATTTCCAATAAGAAAGCATATTTCCTAGCCTTTGGCAGATATGGTATTACCTCTACATTGCTGTTGCAATTTTCTTATAGCACATATGATGTTCAATTTTTCCTCATTATAATCCAAGGAACTATTTGTTGCTACTATTTGAGAATTTCTTACTCATCATTCCATAGTCCAAACTTGCTCCAATATTCTCCTTATATTAGGCATATTAGTAAGGGTTCTCTAGAGAAACAGAACAAATACAATAAATATATATTAAAAGAACATTTATTGGATTGTCTTACATACAGTCTGAGTAATAGAAGAAAAATTGTATCATAGCAGATAAGCCAAGAGCCATGAACCTAATCCACAAATTCCAATCTGGTTGTGAACACCTGGAGGATGTCTAGAGAGCCATTAGTCATCAGACCATACCAGATGTTGGAAGAATCTAGGTGTAACATTAGTGAAAGAATAAGAGGTGTCTTCAGTCTGCTTTGGAAGCATTAATAACCACTGAAGGAATTATCATTATTTTCATTGTTGTCAGCCTCACGATCACCAGCAACAGCAACATAAACATCAACAGAAGAGACCAACTCCTCAACAAGAATACAGGACAAGCAACAAGAACAAAAGAACAGATTGCATTTTCTTTTCTTCAAAATTCTTTTACCTGGTCAGGTACCAAAATGTGCTACCAACATTTAGGCTGAGTTTTTTCACATCAGTAATGACAATAAGGGAGTCTTCCACAGATATGCCAACAGGCCAATCTGATATAAAAGAATCTCTCAGTAAGACTTTCTCCATGGGTGATTCTAGGTTATGTCAAGTTAACAATTAAACATAAACATCATACTAGGAAATTCTTTTATACTCCTACCTGTTTATCTCAACGAAAATTGCATTTTATAACAAAAAATGCCAGTCACATCCATATAGTCTTTTCAATAAACCTGTTAAATATACTTATCTGGCCATTTACATCTATAAATCAGACAATACACGTAACCAGCAATAACCAGCCTGGAAATAAACATTACTGTGCTTATTTTGGTATGAGATGATTTTGTTTCCTCTTTCTTCAATCTAGTGGTCACTTATATTGACCAAAACCAAGATAAACTTTTCACTACAATTACCTATATCACGACAATTACCTTTGATGTTGACATTTGTTCCATACTTCCTTCACATAAACATTTACTTCCTAGGATTAGATGATACAAACAGCTAGTCTACACACACATGTAATTTTAGAAGTGGTCATAGCCTTCTCTTTCTTCAAATAAAGGGTTAGCTATATGGATTAAATCCTCAGCTAATTTGTTTCAATTTCAACATCACTGCAATTAATTTGGGTGGTTTCCCCTCTTCTTTCTCAAATAAGCATTTGTAGTTGTGGAACAGACAGCTAGCAAAGAAAACAACTTGGCTGGATTTAATTTTGGCAATGACTTTTTAATCCTGTCTTCTTTGAGATGAGCATTTAATTATGTTAGCTAGACCTCACAGCTCTAGGATCAAATATCACTGAATTAAATTCAGGGTTTGCCTAAAGCCAGAGCCTTCCCCTGGGCTACATATACAGATTCTTACTTGTAGTTATTCCGAAGACTCCTTTTGGTCTATTTCTTACATCCAGAAAACAAAAGGCTTTCTTGATCAGATTGTATGCAAAGTTTAATCTTGTCTAAAAGATTCCCATCACTTTTCAGGACTTCATTTTTTTAACTGTAAAAGTAGATAGATTAGGTGATTTAGTTTTCAGTTTAGAAAACATTTACTGAGGGCTTATTATAAAGCAAATTGTTGTGCTACTCTCTGGAAATGTATTGAGAAGCCAACAAGTTCCTGTTCTTAAGCTAAAGAGTCTAGAGGATGAAACAGAAACACAGCCTATACTAACTTTGTAGTAAGATCTGCGTCCCAACAAGAATATGCACAGGGTGGAGAAACACAAAAAAATGGCTGCTATTAATGTAGATGTGTCAAAAAGTAGCTTATGATTAAGCTAGGTCTTAAAGATGACATAATTTAATAGATGTTGAACTTGAAGTACTTCATTACAGGAAGGAGAAATAGCATTCATAGAGTTAGAAAGGCATCAAAGTACCAGTAGGATTGAGTAATGAAATTTAAACAGACTAAAATTGAATGTCTAGTGATAGTAACAATTAGTATTTATTGAGTTTGTCATACGAGCAAGGACCTGTACTATGATACTATTATTGGTGTAAAAACATTAATTAAATATGCCTTCTCTTTCAAATAGGTATATTATATATACCTCATACCTCAATTCAAAGCAGCCACATTTTTAATATAAGACACCTTTGGCGATAGCAATATAGCTTAGGATAAATTCACTTTTACCGTGTCTTATCATCTGGGTTAGAAGAAGAGAATTGATTTCTCCAACCTTCACATGCCTGCTGTGCTATGAATTCTCTGTCTCTGTCTCTGTCTCTCTCATACACACACAGAGAAAGAGAAAGAGAGAGAGAGAGAGAGAGAGAGAGAGAGAGAGAGAGAAGGAGGAAGAGGAGGAGGAGGAGGAGGAGGAGGAGGAGGAGGAGGAGGAGGAGGGAGGGAGGGAGAGAGAGAGAGAGAGAGAGAGATTTTATAGTTACTTCTGCTGTAGATTATATTCTAGACTGAGTGATACCATTCCTCCCTGCCACCTGCCCCCCAAAAGGCCTTTGTAGCTATAGCTGTTTTGAAAGTCACTCCATAGACCATACTCGCCTTGAACTCACAGAGATCCTGTGAGATCACAAAGATTCTGCCTCTGCTTCCAGAAGGATTGCTGGGATTAAAGGCATGCACCACCACCACATAGCGAATGATATATGTTTTAGTCTAGGGGCATGAAGGTTCTCATTACAGTTTCCTTTGGTTTGGTTTGGATTGATTAGTTGTTTTCTCCCTTGCTGGTTTCAACAATGATAGTGTTCAAATGCCAAGCCATGGCAACCTCCTGTGGATCCAGAAAACTCCAAAAATCTTTAACTAATCTGTTTGTTGTCTTACTTCAGGCCTATGATCTTCCTCTGAATGGATTTCATATTCTTAGTCATATCTAGTGTACAAGTGATTCTGCATATTTACAACTTAAGAGAGGCTTAATAACAATAGATGTGCATGTTGACTTACGAACCTAAACTCAAGGAAACTGCGCAAAGCGGTAAAAATAAGAATTTGATGACAAGAGACCTGGGGGACTCGGAAATATCCAGACTTAAGGATATAGCAAAGGAAAATATAATGATTAAAAAAATTAGGAGCCCATCCAAATAATACAGAGCCAAGTAAACCTTGAAAGAAAGAAGGAAGGAAAGAAAGAAAGAGAGAAAGAAAAAAAGAAAGAAAGAAAGAAAGAGGTAGTGTTTACTACAGAAAGCTGGTTACTTCTACCATTATGCAAGCAATTCCATAATAAGCCAATTAATATGGTTTAGGAGACAGCGAAGCTAACATTTTTAATGAAAAAATTTAGACAGTTGAGCCCATATTAAACTTTTCATTTTGAGGAGAACGCTCCCTCTTGTGTCCGGAATAGGAATTTTCCTGAAAATTGACACAAAGACTTTTAAGAACAGCTTCTGCTGTGATATCACACATACACACACACACACACACACACACACAGAGAGAGAGAGAGAGAGAGAGAGAGTTATAAATGTTATATATGTCAATAATTCTGTAACAAAATGGAAAAATCCTAATACAATTTAAAATACATTGCTTTCTGTTAGACTTATGGCTTCTGCAGAAAAAAAATTATCCAATGAGACAGGATATTCCATTGAGTATTATTGACCTTTCCCAGAGGTATACAGGGAATTCTTTGACATTCAGTAATGGCTTGGAGTGACTTATGTATTTAATTATCAACAAAGTTAATTCAGACTTATTCTCCAGTTGCCACATGCTGCCAAGGACATAATGCACACAAACAGCTCCACCTGGTTGGGAACATTCAATCTCTCAGTATCACTACCCTGTGCATCAAGCTTTCAATTACATAGATGGTTGCCGAAGACTCCAACAACAACCAAATCACAGCAAGTAACTAGAGCAAAGGAGAGGTAACCCAGGCTAACCTCCTCTCCTTGACAAAGTCTGCCTGTCAAACAAAGAATGGTTAGTAGTGGTCCAGTAATTTCATTTTTTTTTTTAAAAAAAAAGAGTTGTTGTAAGGGTTAGAGACATTTTATTGTATAGTCTTCATTAGATTTGGATTCTTTACCAAATATATACTCAAAAATATTAATATGTGTTAAGTGATAATATTCTCTCTTCAACCATTGGCATTCATTTTCTTCTTGGGCATAAGTAGATATTTGAGAAGACTGGCTTCCAGTGAGATAATACTGGTGTGACATGATGATAGAATATTATATATCTCTCAGAAGAATTGTTATCACTACAGCAAACTCAAATACACATTTCTTAAGAAAGGGAGCCTATTTTTCATTACAGGTCGGAGATTTTGCTGATGTCGGAATAAGAATAAGGGGTGATGTAATCCCAAAGCCTGTCTTGTCTTCATCACAAATATTTTTCGCGACACCACAAGAGGGAAATACAAAAGCTGTAGCTCAAGTAAAGATCACCTAATGCTTTCCTGCGAAATAAAACAAGGATAGCAACATCAAGGATGCATAGAACCTGGGGATACTTGTTTCAGGGATTTTCTTTATTTCCTTTCCTCTCTCTTCTTTCTCTTCGAGTGCTTGCTCCATTTCTTTCTTCTGTGCTTATTATTTCTTTGTGTGTTTTTCACGTTCCACTCTTCTGGTTTTTCCAAAGACTATAAAAGAACAGTGCCTCCTACTTTCATCTCCCAGACACAAAGATCAATAGATTGACAGTAACATCAAGAACTTATTTGGTCATGCTACAGCTGATGTGTGGGGTGTGATAGCCTAAAGCCTAGCAAATGGCTAACACTATTACTGAAAAAAAAAACTGCACCCTTGTAGATAGAGGCAATAAAGAAAAGCTTATTAGAACATGTGGGTTTTTTTTTAAACTCCAATAATGGTATACTGAAGAGTAGAGGTATGTAGGAAGCAGAATACTATCTTCTACCTATCAAAGTATGAAAGGCCTCAATTAGATCAGAGTGCTATCACTAGTCACTGTGAGGGAAATAGCTTCACGGGGGTGAGAACGTAGTTGGGTACTAACCATTGCAAATAGCCTAAAATAAGTGTGTTAGTGACAGTATCCTTTCTGTTCTTCTGGTCTAGGTGGCCCCTTAGTTTCCACTTTTCGCTGTCCGTCTCCTCTTTCCTCCCCTCACTCAGCACAGGGCCTCTTCTGAGATTTATTACAATGAAATTGAGGAAAAACAGAGTGCCTGTTCTTCCCTATAAAATCCCATGCATGGACTGCAATTCAGCACTCACCAGGGACTTCACTAACTTCCCTTCTCCCTTAGGAGGGAGGGGATGGAAGCAGCTAGTCAAGCCCGCCTGCTGAATGAAGGCCAAATGTGGGGGAAATGACTGAGTGCTACTCCTGTGCTGTCAAATGAAGTTTGCTTCCAGAGCCAAACCCACTAAAACAGGGTCTGGAAGCTATCAAAGAAGAAATTTGATGCATGTATGTTTTTACCCACAGTCGTCCATCATCAGGGATTTCTGTATTTGAGGTATGTTGCAGACTCAGGCAAGCTGCTGTATATCAACTGCGATCAGTTTTTAACATGCTGTAATAATCTAAAGGGAAACAGTTCCTTGGAAGCCACATGCCAGTATTTTTTTTTCACTTTTGTAATTTTCCCTCCAGTATCAAATCATTAAAACAAAACCCTGAAAGGCAAGACAAATTGAGCAATTGCTATTTAAGAATGCTCTAACTTGTATATATGACTGTGACTGCAGGTTAGCATGTGAATATTCAGATATAAACAATGAAGTCAGGCTATGCCACTTGAATTGTATTGGCCACCCACAGTGGCCTGGTCACTTTGCTTAGCCCCTTATACATGAGAGAGAGAGAGAGAGAGAGAGAGAGAGAGAGAGAGAGAGAGAGAGAGAG
>NW_021604681.1:1921874-1931593 GCF_004785775.1 Grammomys surdaster | reverse complement strand
GAGAGAGAGAGAGAGAGAGAGAGAGAGAGAGAGAGAGAGAGAGAGAGGAGAGACAGAGACAGAAAGAGACACAGAGTCACAGATACAGAGACATACAGAGAGACAGAGAGAGGAGGGAAAGAGAGAGTGATAAGCAGAGAAAAGGAGGGAGGAAAAGAGAAAAAGGAAGGAAAGAAGGAAGAAGGAAGGAAGGAAGGAAGAAGGAAGGATAGATGGAAGGAAAACTAGCTTTTATTAGATATAACAGACTGAATATGCATCATCCCCATCACAGTTTATATGATGTGGCCTTAATCCACAGCAGGAAGGTATTTGGTAAATCTTCTTCATGAGAAGATCCAAACTCTGAAACATTTCTGGTTTACAACAGTTTAGGAAGTATTTCAGAAAAGATAATACTCACCATTTATCCTCAGTGATGTAGGGCACGCAGTGCTTTCAGAACCTTTCCAGATGAAACACGGAAGTGCTTTTTTGAGGTTTCTCATTAAATCTCACAGTTCTGGCCTGGCATAGTGGTACATGCCTTTAATCCTAGCTCTCGGAAGGCAGAGGTAGATGAATCTCGGAATTTGAGATCAGCCTGGTCTACAGAGCGAGTTTGAGGACAGCCAGGGTGACACAAAGAAACCATCCCTCGAAGAACAAAACAAAACAAAACTCTCACAGTTCCCAAAGATGTAGGCTATAGCAAGCATGAAGCTTTTAGAAACTCTCTTGTCTGTTTGTCACCTGAAGCTAATCCACATTTGGGATTTTATACTGGGCCTTCCCTGATCTCATTAAATATTTTCCTTCTATGTGATCTCATGTCCTGGGATAATTTTGTTTTTGTGTATTATAGTCATATATATGCTGACCACTCAGGAATCACCCTGGAGCTCTAGACTCATATACTAAAAAGTGTGGCTATCATTTGTATGTCCCATAAGTGCCTAGGACTCAGTATGACCCAAACTAAACTTGAAGCTTTCCCCTTATGATCTATTTTTCATCCTTAACCTTACTTGGTGAAACTAAAATCATTTATTATTAAAGTCTCAAACATAGTCTGCACCAACTCCTTCTCCTTCACCCACTACATCAAATTAGCTGTAAGGTACTAAATACCACAACTTCTGTTCTCCAGTCATCTCTTGGTCCTCATGTACTATCTTTATCTATGGCAATCACCATCATTAATGAACTGTTGCAATCATTTCTTAACACATCTTCCTAACTTCTGATTTCCCCTCTACTAAAGTCAACCCCTTCAGTCCCACCATCCTCACTGCTACCAGTATAATAATAGACATATCTATACATGTGGGAAATCCACTAATTATGTCAATAGCTTCCTTTGTTACACTAGGATTGATCCAAACCCTTTGCCATGGCATATTCATGTCCTCTAAATGTATTCTCTACTCCTCTTTGTTTCATCCATCTAACATTCTACTCTAGCAATATGGAAATATCTGTAGCTCCTCCCACATCCCATACTTTGCAGACTCCTGTGAATTTCCAGGAGTCCTTTCATAGACAGTCTCTCATGATTCTCACTGTAAAAACACTATCCTTTCTGCCTTCCTTTCTTCTCTCTCAACAGAACATATATATCATACCGTAATGGATGGCTGCTCTTTAATTTGTTTTTACAATGCTGAGGATGAAACACAGGTACTTGTTTGTAGTCATCAGATCCTCTTTTTAAAAAAACATATTTGCTGTGTTGTTTTTTTAGGTGTATGTCTGCAAATGAGGATGAAAGAAGACTGTCAGTTTGCCTGGAGCTGGAGTCACAAGCAATGGTGAGTTGCCTGGTATAGGTGCTAAGAATCAATCACTGGTCCTCTACAAAAACAGTATGTATTCATAACCACTGAGCCACCTTGCCAGCCCAAGTTAAGTGGGTTTTTTCCACAGCTACATCCACATCCCAGGTTCATCTTTGATTTGGAACTGTCTTCTGCATTATATAGTGATCCTTTGGAGGGAGAATAAAGATCACAACCCCCAACCATACACAAACTAAATATTGTACTTACTTCTAGAGAGGAAATAGAATACTTATTTTCCAGCTGTCCAATTCCACGTATCAGCACCACTATGTTTATCTAGAACCTTGTCACTGACTTCAATGAATTCCCAAACACATTCTGATACTTGGAGTTTTTGATGATTCCCTGCAGGGTAAGGTTTGCATTGTTTATCATGGCAGTCACAGAATTGCCAGAAGAAACCCTGATGTCTGGTTCCTGCTGATACAGATTCAGCCACTATCTGTGCTTCAGTTAAACACAGTGATAGAACACTGACCTTTATATACGATCTGTCACTCTTGATGAAGCTTACCTTAAGGGTTCTTACCCCTGTCATTCCTCTCTCAGCTTCCTACAGTCCAAATTAGACATGTCTTTGTACTCCTGGTGCACTTGCATGTCACAACATTTTTTTTAATACTCAACTCTAACTGTTTCATGACCTTGGTTTCCTCTTTGGGAAAATGAAGATGAGTATTTACTCTATTGGGGATTTGGAAGTGTAAAGGAGACAACACAAGGAAGCCACATAGCACTCTCTTGCACATAATTAGCACCAAATAAACAGTTGGTGTGAATGTGTGTTAGGCATTTGTCATGTATGATGTCCGTTCACTGTCCTTACCTACTACGTACAACTATTGTCTCCATATTCTTGGCAAAGGCACAACAAACCGAAGACTAAAATAACTTATCCAAGGTCACAAAGTTGGTCAGTGAGAAATCTGGTTGAATCTTTGTGATTTGGTGCTAGAACCAAAGTGTTAACATTACAAACTCACAGACACTTTTCTCACCTGCACACAATGAGAACTCCTGCAGGATATAGACTACTTTTGTCCATATCCACAAGATCTAACTCTCTCTTCCTCAATTCTTCCTAGATAACCAGCACCTGCTCTGTTAGTCCTTATTGTCTCCTGGCATTAATCCACTCTAGAATCCCTCTAAGGTGTCTAAACAAACTTCAGGAAGAAAGGTAAATGGATCCATGATCAAGAGCAATTCCAGTCACTGACTATTTATTGTTTTGATTATGCTTTTATGATGATTACAATTAGAACATCAAAAGCATCACACAGACCACTATTCTGATTTGTATGTCTAGACCACAATGTGAGACCTACATAAACAAGGAAAATTGTATAAACATTAAAGTCCATTTTAAAGATGTTTACTGTCCCGATTGTCTTGCAGTCTTAGAAAACCAACAGTAGCATCTAAAGGCAGCAGCAAAGAATTCCAATATTGTGATACTCTCTCCATTTTAATAGGGAGTTGACCCTCCATGGGTGCCAAAAAGTCTAGATACTCAAATATCTAATATAAAATGTCATTGTGAGGCTGGTGAGATGGCTCAAAGAGCACTGATTGCCCTTCCAGAGGTCATGAGTTCAAATCCCAGCAACCACATGGTGGCTCACAACCATCCCTAATGAAATCTGATGCCCTCTTATGGGGTTTCTGAAGACAGCTACAGTGTACTTACATTAAATAAATAAATAAATAAATAACCTCTGGGCCAGATGGTTCGAGGCCAGAGTGAGAGGGAGAGGGGAAGGGGGGAAAATATAAATAAAATAAAATAAAAATTAAAAAATGTCATTGTGGTTATATACAGCCTAAATTGCTAATGTAAAATGGCATGGTGTTTACATATTACATCTGTACATCTCCCTGTAGACTTTAAACTATCTTTAAATAGCTTACAGTACCCAATGCAATGCAAATACTATATAAATTGTTGTTAGACTATTACCTGTGGGATAATGACAAAAAAA
Organism: Grammomys surdaster; assembly: GCF_004785775.1. Lineage (NCBI taxonomy): Eukaryota > Metazoa > Chordata > Mammalia > Rodentia > Muridae > Grammomys > Grammomys surdaster. Next base: position 1,927,791 of record NW_021604681.1, on the reverse strand, counting down.
GGGAGGCTGCACATGATTTGTATAGATCCATTTGGACCCATGATTCTCAACCTTTCTAATGCTACAGCCCTTTAATACAGTTTCTCAAGTTGTGGTGACTCCCAACCATAAAATTATTTTGTTGCTACTTCATAACTGTAATTCTGCTACTGTTCTGAATTGCAGTGTAAGTATCTGTGTTTTCTGATGGCTTTAGGCACTTTGAGAAATGGTTGTTCAACCCCCCAAAAGGGGTTGAAACCCACAGGTAGAGAACCACTGATTTAGACTTCCTACATATAATACAAAAAGATGCAAGGTAGTCAAGGTGCAAACCATGAATGCTAAAGAAGGGCTGCAGGTCTTTGAATGGCCGGAGGCCAGAGGACGGTGTTCACATGGTTTCTGTGTAGCAGTCATCACACAACAAGCTCGTATTTTGCTTTTTGAAGTTTTCTGGAATTAAAAAGATATTCTAATCTGAAGTTGACTGACTCTGTAGATTTGGAATTCACTTAATATAGAAAAGTACACTAACCCTTCCTTTATACATCCATTACTGTTTGTGTTTATATTCTCTATGTCTGTGAAGTAAATTGGTAGGGCTCATAAAGATTAAGAAATTTTTTTCTGAGCTGGAGAGATGAATGGCTCAGTGGTTAAGAGCACTGATTGCTCTTCCAGAGGTCCTGAATTCAATTCCCAGCTGCCACATGGTGGCACACAACCATCAGCAATGGGATCCAACGCCCTCTTCTGGTGTGTCTGATGGCAGCGACGCTGTATTCACGTACATAAAATAAATAAAATCTTTAAAAATATTTTTTTTTCCTGAGGTGTGTTTGTAAGGGAAGCACAGTTTTTAAAAAATCTTACAGGCAATAATATTTGAGGCAACATGATAAATCTGCTTCCCAAAACGAAATTTAGCACAAGTGACAGTGGCATTAAGGTTATGTAGAGAGTCTTGCTGGATGCGCTATAGAGAATTAAGTTCCATCACCCTTTTCCAGACACTTTGTAATTTGGAAGAAGAAGGGAAACCCCTTAGCTTGTGAGAAACCCCAATTAGAGAGATAAGAGATTCAAGCTGGGTAAGGAAGGAGTGGGGGAAGGGGATGGGACAGGAGCCAGGAAGAAGGAAGTCACACCCACCCTGGAGTCAAGGCCAGGTTTGTAGTTTCCACTGAGAAACCTGAAAGCTCAAAACAGGAAGAATGAGGTGAGGTGCAATCCAAAAAGCAATCAGCTCACTGACATTTTATTTATTTTTACCTGGGGAAAAGGGTTGTGAGGAAGGGGGTTTAGACTCCCAGGCTGTCCCAACAGCTGCAGCTGCTATAAAGGAAGTGGGTGTCTAGAGAAGCAGAAGAGGGGGCTAGGAGAGGGAGGGTGTATCAGCCTGTTTCTTGTTCCCACTGGAGGATCAGACATTCTGAAGAAAAGAACCAGAGACAGCGTGACCTGTCAGAAAAGGAAGTCGCTCTCTCAGAGGACACAAAATCTATCTCAGTAATTACCCAGAAAGCTAAGGGAGACCTCCTTGCCCCTGTACCTTCCAGCTGGCCTATTACTTTGTCCACTTCCAGGGCGACAGAAATGGAGGGAGAGAGGAGAGAAAAATATACAACACTAAGAAGAAAATAAAACACCCTCTTTTTTTTTTTTGAGATTTCCATCTGGTCTTATAGCATTGAGCTTCATTCCTCCTCCAGGAACGTTGAAAAGAAAAAAAGAAGAAAGTAGAGGGTGAGAGACAGATTGTGAGAGTATTCAACGCTATCCTCTAAAACCTCGAGGCAGCTGGGACTGCAAGCTCTGAGGTGAGGCTCTTGCCACTGAAGAAGCCAATAGCACACTGTTAAGAGATTCTAGGATGTGGAATGGTCTCAAGGAAATTTGAGATGATTAAGTATCATTATTGCTTCCTTTGATAGATAGAAAAACTGGACTGTAAAGATTTCACACTCTGAAGGTAAAAGCATCTAATAGCTGGAGGGATAAAATCAGCTCTGATTAAGTGTAGACCTTTGAACACTCGAACTCTAGATTTAAGTAGTTGTTAAATTGCATGCTTCATAGTATCTACATTTTATTTGCAGGCCGTATACAGTATGAGTAAGAATTTCTTAGAGATTAGGATAAAAGTGCTTCTTGCCTGATGAATGAGTTATATCCTGATGAACCTATGGTAGGTTGAAGATTTCCTTATGTCCAAAAGGCACTTAATGCAGGCGACTCAGCAAAAACCACTACAGTGCCACAGCACACCACACTGTTGCTTATGTATTCTTGAAATTTTGTGGCTTACTTGCAGCATTAGATAACGGTTCCTGCCATGTATCTTGAGAGAGGTCCATACTCTGTGGCAAGCCTAGGGAATGATTAACATTTAAACTTAGAAATATAATTTCTAAGGAATGCAAATCACTGTACAGTATCATGAGACTTTATGTACATATAAGTGAAATCCTAAGTAAGACATCTTGTGCACTGCTGTCTGCTAAGAATAAAGAGCAAGAATTTAGAGTCATGGTCTGAATTCCAAATTTGAGACTCAAGGAATAACTCCCCATTGGGCTTTCTGGACTCAGTCATGTCTGGTGTGAAGAAAGGGGTCTCCTTGCATTCCCTTGGGAGGCCTTACTATTTCAAGGCAGCATTCTGTTCACAATTGAGATTCCCTTTCATCCTTCTTGGTTTACTGAGTGCCCTAACATGGCTCCCCCAGTTCTGCTTTCTAATACTTCATTAAAAAGGATTCCTCAAAGGAAGGAAAATTTTAAGACATGCGAAGATCTCTCTAACTGCAAAAGGATGTTAGAATTAAGAAGCACGAAACTAAAATGTATGTAGAGCACAGTGCTGATAGGAACCAGGACAGTATATGCATCTGGCCTTGAATCTGGTTCAGAATGAATGTAAACTACCCTAAGCTGTTCAAAGGGTATTCTTTCAAAAAGACAAAGAAGTAGGCACGAGTGCCTTTGACTCTTCCTCCCGATGCTCTCATTCAGATGAAGCTGGCTAAGAAGACAGCTCAGAGGCTCCTGCAACCTACACTGGGTAACACTGAAAGGACTTGCAAACACATGAGACCCAGGAATGTCTTCTTAAAAATGAATAATGTGGGATTGTTTTTAATGCTGTACTCTTTCCATGTGCCTCTAAGTGATATCTCCCATCACTCAAGAGTATCACCTACCATATTCTTCCAACGACAGCCTCCTAGAATCTAGAGTCCCTTCAGGAAGGACTAGAAAGGACTCTGAAGCTTCAGAGGGGATGCCTGTGCTTGCTGTATCAGCATGAAATCCTGAGTTCAGATTCCTAGCTTTGTTTCTCTAGCAGTGTGATTATGAGTAAGTCACTTGGCTGTCACAGGGAAGGAGAAAGGGGGACTGGGAGGGAGGATGGAAGGAAGAGAGGGAGAAAGAGGCAGAGACAGAGACCAAGAGAGATCATGGGACAGGCCATGCTTTGGAGTTTTAAAGTATCAAAAAGTGTGAAAAAAAACATTCTAACAAATTGAAAGTATTTAAGGAAAATAAAATTATTTTTCAGTTGGCAATTCATTATTGTCATCTAGGGATTAGGTTCCTTAACTTTGTTGGCACTGAACAGCAGCAGGCTCCCTTTCCTTCTCAAGTTTTACATGGATGAGTTGCTGTGGAGAAAAGACAATGATCAGAAGGAGAATATTGCCAGTCAGGATAACATCCAGAAAATGAAAATACAACTCCCATTTCTGGTGACGACTTGGCAAGTAACTTTGAAAAGGAAATGAGAGAAGTGCAAGAGACAAAACATAAAGGGACAGAGAAGGTAGGCAGCAGAGCTGAGGCATCAGGGATAAGGGCAAAGCGTTGAAGACTTGTAACTTAGAGTCTCAGGTTTTAACAAATCCAGCAGATATGTGACCTGGGAGGAGCCATAGAAGGGATATATAGGTTTTTCATTTCCTCTGTGGAAATGACAACATGAGAATGTGGCTAATATGAAGGTAGCTCATGATTTTTTTAAGATGTGCTTCAGTACAGAATTTAATGTTTTTTTCTGAGCTGAACTAACTGTATTCCCATTACAAACCTTTCCCTTTCCCTCACCTCTGGTCTCCCTAAAATGTATTGAAATGGCTAAAGAGGTGACTTTGTGGGAGAAATGTTTTTCATGGAAGTGTGAAGTCCTGAGTGCCGATCTCCAGAAACCATGTAAGTCTAGATATAGTACTGTGTGTCTGCAGACCCAGGATTCGTATGACAAGATGGGAAACAGATGCAGGAGTATCCCCAGAGACTCATGGGCCATACCACCTGACATATGCAATAGCAAAGCATAATAAGGAATCCTTTAACAAAGAAGGTAGAAGGCGAAAATCAACACCTGATGCTGTTGTCTTCTGACCTCTACGTGTATTATATGTCTCACAGATGCCTACATTCAAACGTATGACATACTCCTAATCCTCACAAGTACATGCACATGTGTTCATGTACGTGCACACACATGACATTGGAACTCAGGGAGGAGGCAAGAGAAACAAAGAGGAAAGGAATTTAGAACAGAGGTGAGTTGAGGGAAACAGGACTTCCTAGCCTCTACAGGGGTTTACTGACTGGACATCCGTGCATGTGGAGCACAGTGCTGCTAGGAACCAATACAGTATGTGCGTCTGGCCTTGAATCTGGTTCAGTCACTTACCAGACATGTGACCTTGAACTACTTACTTCCTTTCCCTACACGTCATCTTCCTAGCTGGAGATACAAACGTCATAGCCTCTATCTCTTTGTGTCGTTCTGAGGATTGAATAAGAGACATTCAAGAAATGTTTGACGTTACAATAATAATTCGATACAAAAGAAGATTGTCCCCTGAGCCATGTTTTATAGAAATAATCTGTCTCAACCAGAGAAAATTGCTAGAATCAGACTATTCTGTACTCTCTACACTTTTTCAAATACATTCTCAAAATACTGGCCATTCTTTTCTTTTATCTCTTTTAGCGACTTCTCCAGCAGGCTGCTCTCTCACTCACTTTTTCTATCTCCCTGTGCCCCTCCTCCACCATCATTCAAGAAGGTGCCAATGTACCAACTAGATTTAAAAAAAAACACTTGGAGCTATGCATGTTTGTCTTAAAGGGATAACAATGCTATTTTTGTTTTTCAGTTACTAGAAAATCCCACATACCCTTAAAGGCATATTCAGTAACTCTTCAGTCAGCTTTCAGCTACTTCAACCCAGGCTTCAAGACTCCAGTAGTGATACCCTTAAGTTCTCTCTCACAAGTCTGACACCTGCATCCTGGGTTCTATGGAAACACATTCCCACTAGTCAATGTGTATGATGTTGGGAAAATTGGAGGATGAATAGGAAAGGCCTAATTATACTGTTAATAAAATTTTAGGCATGAAAATTTATGTCTTATCCATTGATGAGCTGAAAAAAAAAGTGTAGATGTGGGTAGGAATGGACCAGGGGTATCCCAGCACCAGGTGTGCAATAGACCTAGAAATAATGAGAAGAAGAACATTGGTTATTCAGGAAAAGTGTAGGATTGAAAAATTCATGTATGATGTTGGCTGTGAGTAGTGGCCCATGCCTTTAATCCCAGCTAGCACTAAGGAGTCAGAGGCAGGCAGATGTCCCTGACTTCAAGGCAAACCTGGTCTACAGAGTGGTTCAGTAGCCAGGCCACAGGGAAACCTTGTGTCAAAAACCAAAGAGGGAGGGAAGCAAAATTAATATAGGTATATAAGTAAAGGAATAGAACGAAAAAATGGGAGAGCAAAGTCTAAGAGCTTCAAGGAGCACAGACACAAATATAGAGCTCTTGAAAGCTGGAGAGGAGAGGAGAGGAGAGGTGAGGGGCTGTTCGGTTACTATAGTGCTATATTAATTTTGCTTCCCTCCCTCTTTGGTTTTTGACACAAGGTT
>NW_021604681.1:1895981-1921474 GCF_004785775.1 Grammomys surdaster | reverse complement strand
AGGAAGAGGAAGAGGAGGAGGAGAAGGAAGAGGAGGAGGAGGAAGAGAAGGAGGAGGAGGAAAAGGAGGAGAAGGAGGAGGAAGAAGAGGCGGAGGGAGAGACTGGAGAAGGAAATACTGGGGCCTAGGGCCCAAGGAATACGGATCCAGCAACCTTCGAAGGAATTTTATCTGATCAGACTTCTAGGTAAATTCAGAAAATGTTTAAACCTGGGACAAAAGAGCCCACCTAGAAATCAGGCCTCAAAGCTCTTGGCTACTTTTGATAACGTTCTACTAGAAATCTGCAGTTTTCTTATCTGTGTAGCCTTTGGACCTTGGATGCATTCTCATAGTAATAATGTATTATAACAGCTAACTGTATGGCTCAGTGAAGAAGGCCAGGAGAGTCTCAAAGGATACAGTAGGGGCCCTGATTTTACATCAAGCTGACTTCATAAAAATGTTTATCTTCAAAGAAAAGCAATGAGGGAAAGGATAGTGTGTGCTCCCCGAAATTTTGCTGAAACTCAGCATCCCGGATGCTACAGGACTATACTAGAGTATAAAAGACAGCATCTGATTTAACAACACATTTTGTGTGTAGATATTGCATGTCTTACATACGAATACTGCTGTAGAGTTACAGATCTGTGTGACTCCAGCACTGTGTCAGCGGAACAAGATGAGAAAGACTAGAATTCAGGAGTGGGATCATTGTCATGATACAGTATAATGATTTTTCTCAATTCATTTTTCCTCCCTTCTAACTCATTCTCCATACAGCAGTCATTATGATTATTGAAATATTATAACTGAGTTAGGACACACCCCAGTTCTAGTGTCATTAGTGTTTTACCACATCTTTTAGATTCCAGACAATTTCCTGGCCATGACCCATATGCATGAGTTGACCCCTTGACACCCCCCCAGCCTCATTTTGTCTCATGGTCCTTGCTCATGATGACCCTTCTAATGTGATAGCTCAGGTCCTGCAATATGTCAAGCAAAGCCTACCTCAGTAAACTTGCTCATCCTTTTGCTCCCTATGCCTGTGAGATCCTTTTACCCTACTTTCTTCCTCCTGGCTTCAGGGCAGAGACCATGTTAATTCACATGTGAAAAATATTTATGTAGGTATACTTAAGGCTATGAATGAACTGACTTTAAAATAGAAGTCTGCCCTGGATTCTCTATATAGGCTCAAAGCCACTAGGTCAGTGGTTCTCAAACTGGAGGTTGTGACTCCTTTAAGGATCAAATTTCCCTTTTACAGGGCTCACATATCAGCCTCCACATCAGATTATTTACATTATGGTTCATAACAGTAGCAAAATTACAGATATGAAGTCGCAACGAAGATAATTTTATGCTTGAAGGTCACTACAACATGAGGAACTGTATTAAAGGGTCACAGGATTAGGAAGGTTGAGGACCACTGCTTGAGATGAAGAGACTTGCAGAAGAAAAGTAAGTCATAGATACTTGAAGCTGTCTCCAGACAATGTCTTGGTGATGGAATGAGACATGTATAAAATGGATAAAAGACATGGAGTTGGAAGTGGAGTTTTCTTCGGAGACTTAGATAGTGTAGCTTTGAGTATATCTTGACGTTGGCCCTAGAGGTTTTAAATAAAGAATAAAACTCAGTACCTGTGCTTTTGATCCATTGGAACCAGGCGATTGTCTGTGTTGTTTGAGTTCATTAAGTGTGAGGTAATTTATTATAGTAGTAATGGAAAATGAAAACACCAGTCTTTCCTTTTCATGATCAACTAACTCCTTTACATCTTCCATATATCAGATCAAATGTCATTATGTCTGAAGGCCTTTCTTGTAGCATCCCACTCAAAATCAGTATCTTCTTCCTCATCCATTTCACTCTCAGTCACTACTGTGCATGCATAATGGTCCATCATAATTTAGGGGTTTTTTTGGTCTTTTGGTTTTTAAACCATTGTTTGATCTATTCATGTCACCCAGTGCAAAAATCATGGGAGCATTTCTATTTTGCTTTCCATGTGAATCTCACTACCGGAATCATGACTCAGGTACCTTATATAAGTATGTTGAATGAATACAGATAGGGTACTATTCACAGAAATTCACTCATTGGTCTAAAAGCCCCAGGAGAGTATAGGTTTTATATTATGACTCTGTCTCTGAGATGCAGAAGAGTAAATAGCACAGACTAGGAACTCAGCTCAGTATGTGTTGATGAAATTGCTTTTCATTGAGCACATATTCTATACCATGAACAATTTTCTCTACCTAGTTTCACTGGATGTCAGATACCAACTCAAGGTTTGACACTACCATTTCCTCCATTTTACAGATCATACTTTCAGAGGTCAATCACACTGTTCAAACTCACTCTGCTGTTAAGTGTTAGAATTGGAAGTTAGGATTATGTAACATCCCATGCTTTCTACTGTGTCATAGTAGCTCTCTTGGAGTAACACAATCCACTACAAGCTCTCTGGAGAAGAAAAGGTCAATACACCACAAGAAAACCTACAGAATCAGCTAACCTGGGCCCACAGAGCTCATAGAGACTGAACCTCCAACCAAGCGGCCTGCACCGGACTGACCTAGGCCTGCAACACATGTGTTATAGTTGTGTAGCTTTGTCTTGTGGAACTCCTAACAATGGGAGTGCTGTCTCTCACTTTGCTGCCTACATTTGGGACCCTTTCCCCCTATTGGGTACCTTATGTAGCCTTAATAGGAGAGGAGGTGCCTAGTCTTACTGCAACTTGACGTTCCATGGCTGGTTGATATTCATCCAGGCAGGCCCTTTTCTGAAAAGAAATGGAAGAGAAGATGGAGGTTGTGGCTGGGAGGAGAGGGAAGAGGGGAGACTGCAATCAGGATATAAAATAAATAAAATTTCAAAGAAGAAAACACAAATGTACTAAAAGATGCTCATATTAGAATTACGTAAAACTGTGAATACACTTTCAGGGATTTCATAGAGCCCATAATCCTCAGGTCAACTTGAAATATACTACTTCCATCAAAGGCTGTTTCTAAGATAAGCTGAGTGGAACTGAAGAGCTTTAGATGCTCTGCTATGTTTCTTGTGCTAGGTGGGCAATGTGAAAGGTAGAGAAAAAAAATTCCTCAAGATTCAGAGATATTAAGAGCTAATTCTAAGAGGACAGGTGTGGATAATTCCTGCACTGTAGGCATACTGCTCTGTCTAGTTTCCTGGATGACTGGAAAGCATGCTAGTTTCCTGCTCATAAATGCTGCTCTGGAGGCTTCAGTTCCTCAGTGGTAGCTCATCTGTCAAGTATGTGTGCAGTCCCCGGGGATGAGACAAATGAAGCAAAAGGCCAGTGAATGATAACTTTTCACAGCACTGTGAACTTTGAGGTAGGGTCAGCTTCATAGCCCCTAGCTCCTGCACTTCCAGGTCCTTGCTCATTTGACGTTTCCTTCTCACGGAAAACTTCCACCAAGGCCTGGCTCAAGGGTGCTTGCTGTTCCCCCGCTAAACACCATTTCATTGGAATCAGCTATTTATGTTCCCTCTCAGCTTTGTGGAACACTTGAAATTCCTTCCAGATAAACAACAGGATGGTGGCCCAACAGGAGCCAAGAAATAAGCTCGAGATAAGACCCCAAAGCTTGACTTAGGAAGTTGTGTTTCTAAACGTGCCCGTAGCCTCCACGGTCAGGGAACGGCTGGCTAATTTCTCTCGTTCACCTTCCTTGCCCCTACCTGCTGGAACTCTTCTGGCATTTCAGCCTTGGGATACTCCTTTTCCTTATCTCTAGTCCTCCTTCCTCAAGATGAGTCACTGTGACAGCTACCCACTCCCAGACCGAGCTTCCTGAGTGCAACTGAAAGTGCTTAGGGGCAAGCAGCAAGGAAGTCATAAGCCTCCCTAAGTCATTGTCAAGGCAGTCAACACAAACAGGAGCCACTCCAAAACCCAGTTTTCTTCCTGTGCATATATGTCTATGTTATGCCTGTGTTAATGTGTGTGTACATGTGTTTGCTTGTGTATGCATATACGCATGCATGTGGAAACCAGCGAGCATGTCATGTGTCTTCTTCGATTGCTCTCCACTTTGCTGTTTTTTGAGACTGTCTCTCACTACAGTGGACCCCTAGACCTGGGGCTCACTGACTGGTTGAACTGATCAGCCAGCGACCCCTGGAAGCTGCTTGTCTCTGCTGCTCCTTCCCCAAACAGGCTACTGCATCTGGGAATTTTTTTTTAACCTGGGTGCTAGGGATTCAAACTCAGGTCCTCTTGTTTCTATGACAACAGAACCATTTTTCTCATGCCTGCCATTTCTATTCTAACTCCAGGTACCTTCCACTTAAATCCTTAAATCACTCTCACTATTTTCACTATTTTTGCTGCAAAAGGGGGTATTGTTTTCCAGTTTGCAAGGTGTATAGCATAGGAGTTAAGGACTCGGGCATTAGAGCACGGTGTGTCCACATTGATTTGCCAGCTAGTAGGTGGTGGCCTGTTGCCAGTTCCACAACTTTAAAGAAGTGTGTTTTTAAAGAGTGTATCTTCTCAATTGTAAAACGTAAATGATAACAATGGTTGTGAAATCTTAGTGGAATAAGAATTCATCAACCTAGAAATAAGTATAACACAGAGAAAAATCACACGGTTCATGGTTAGATCCAAAGCACAAGTAGACACTTTGTTGCTTTTCATGTCATTATCATCTACAGCAAAGTATGAGAGGCTTAACTTGAGATTACTCAGTGCCCCACAAGAGTAACAACAATAAAAGTTGCAATGGCCATGGTGTCTCTTCAAAGCACTGGAAGCCCTAACTAAGATAGTATCTGTCAGCCATACTGAATTCCATACTACTCCATCTTTACAATTGTAAACTCACATTTTGACAGAAATGAAAGTCCAGGCAGGATGTGAGATACTATCTTCTCCCTTGAGCCTGGAATGCATACCCAGATGTTGCCATGTGTTTCCATTGCTATGAAGAAACACCATGACCAAGGCAACTCTTATAAAGGCAAACAATTAATTATGGGTGGCTTACACCTTCAGAGGTTTAGTCCATTAACAAAGCAGGAAGCATGACAACATGCAGGTAGACATAGTGCTGGAGAAGGAGCTATGAGTTATGAATCTTGATTTGAAAGCAACCAGGAGAGACTGGCTTCCTCAAGCAGCTAGAAGGAAGCTCATTTTCACAATGGGTGGAGCCTCAGCATAGGAGGAAACCTCCAAAGCTACCCCCCCACACACACACACTCCAGAGAGTGAAACTCTTCTTACAACAGACCACACCTCCTAACTGTACCACTCCCTATGGGACAAGCATATTCAAACAACCTTATCATGATAACTTACTAGTACCCAGGTTTTGAGCCTGATCTACACAAACAAGTTAGTGTGATAGTCCTCTAGTGAGCATCCGGCTTATATGCTTTTGCATTTTGTTTACTGTTTCCTGGATGTTAATAGCATGCAGGAATCTTATCAGATCATGGACTAGTCTCGAAAAGAAATGTATTATTAGTGAACCCAGACAGAAGAAACTGGCCCACAAGGTAGAAGACTGGGCTGTACTTGGAACTCTTTGCCAGCCAACTATGTAACTTAGCAACCTGCTGACTTGCCTCACCTCATTTGACCTCAAATTCATTTCTAGCATATGTCATGAGTATACTAGTTGATTTCCAAGGGCTTTTTCTTTCCTCAAATGATTCTACACATATATTTAACATGCCCTGTATGTCCCTGCTTACTATTAAGAAAAGAATGTGGTTGTTTAATGAGAAGCTTGTAAATGGATCAAAAGAAAAGAAATTTATACGGGTGCATTGACCTGCCATAAAATTCCATCCTGATAAACTCAGTTGCAGATTGAGAATATAATGAGTAGAAATTTGGTTTAATGCATTTAGTCTATCAAACATCACAGCTTAGCAATATAACATGTTGTAGAATATGAGTGTTTACCCTTCCTGATTACATGACTGACTGAGAGCTTCGGCTTTCAGTGTCTAGCTTGTATCTATGTATTTATCTATATCTATCCATCATGTGTATTGCTTTCATAGTGTCATAAAGTCAAAAATCGGTAATGTTACACATCATAGGTCTGGGACTATCTGGAAATAGGATGTCAATGATGGAAGACAGACTACATAGCTTATTGCTTGGTGGTAGCTGTGTTACATGAGAGAACATTTGGTATCAATGTGTAAATGGGAAATTGAACTATCTTTTACTCTCTGTGCCTTGAACCTTGGGGGAGATAACATTCCTTGTTTTCTTGCTTTTATGTGGACTCCTTCTCCATCGGAACTTCGTCATAGTTCTCAGGTGAATCCTACCTGTAAAGCCTAGGTCAGTTCCCCTCATGCCCATGAGGACACTTATCTGAACACTTCTCAGCACACAGGCATCGCCCATATTTCTGAACATTTGTGGCTCATGAGATGTGCACTTCCTAAGCCTTGTCATAGACTGCTTTCCCAGCATAGCTGTTTTCAATTTATTATTCTAAATGCACTTTCTTTTAAATTTTTAATTTTGTATTGATCTTGAATGTGGAAACATTAAAAAGAAGTAAAGAAAAATGGAGCGTAATTTTCCCTTCTAACTGTGTTGAATTTATTTTATGAAAAACTAATACATTGTGGGTTAGATAGATTAGTTAACAGTTAAGAGGGTGAATTGACTAAAAAAAACCCCTCAAGTTCAGTTCCCAGCATCTACTTTAAGCAGCTCCCAATCACCTGAAAATCCAACTCTTAGGACAATCCTACACTGCAGTGAGTATTCTGGAATTTTGTTTGCTTTAAAAAACACAGAAACAGTTTAAGAATACTGTATAAGTTTTACAAGTTTTTGTTTTAATCCCAGGTGCGGGGCTACGGGGCTACTTAACAGCAGTTGACTATGATTTGCCTCGTGCTCTAGCGGAGGCATTTTTTTTTTTTTTTTTTTGCCAGCTCCACATAGTTTCTGTGATTGTGTGACATTTGGAATTCTGGGAATTTTTCAGAGAGTGTATAAATGCTAGGACCCCCAAGAGTCAGTCGGTTTGTTAGTAGTAGTGCATAAAGAAGAAACAGGAAGAAAGAAATTAGACTTGGACACCCCTCCCCCTTTCCCTCTTATCTACTATCTTATCTTCCTTTCTCTCCTATCTACTGATAGGGGTGAAACTGGTGGGGATAAAGGACAGGAAAAAGAAGAACCTACACAAGACCATTGGCCTCTATAGGCACCTGAACTCATGTGCAACATACCCAAACACAGACATACATACAAACACGTAATTTAAAATATGTTAAGAAATAAATAGCATGCGTACACAAAATTACAGAATTTCAAAATGTGTGGAATGGAACTAGAGAAATGTCTTAGAAATTAAGAGCACTTACTGTTCTCAAAGGGGAGCCAAGTCTGGTTCTGAGAACCCATGTTGAGTGGTTCATAACCATTTATATCTCTAGTCCAGGGAATCTGATGCTCTCCTTTGGCCTCCACAGGCATCTGCATGCTTGTGGAATACGGACAAAGAGGCAGACACATATGTACATACATAAATAGACACTGTAGCAGCACACACAAGACCTGCACAGGTTCAAGCCAGATGGGGTTTTGGCAGTGAAAAGGGGCAGTGAACACAGGATCCCACCCCTAACTGAGAAGCTATTTACAATTAATATGGTATTCTCCAATGGAGTGTCACCACATACATCAACCACGCTCAAGGCAGGCTCCATGCCCAGGAGTAGCTGGCCAACACAAAATGAATGTCACAATTTTTTGTGAGCTTATTCTTTGTTTTGGCACTTGGCTTATTTCAGTTTGTTTGCTTGTTTGTTTTGATTTTCAGTTTCATAGTTTCTCTTATGCTCTCTGTCTCTGTCTCTCTCTGTGTATGAATGTGTGTGAGAGAAGAATAGAGCAAGAGAGAGCAAGAGAGAAAAACAAAGAGATCAAGTGAGCAAGCAAGAGAGAATAAAAAGAAGTTAGTTAAATAGCGAAGTGTGGAGAATGTGTTAAGTGTTGGAGAGGAAACAATAAAATATACTGTATGGAAAATTTTAAATATATGTAAACGAAACTAACTGGAAAATAAATGAACTTACAACAAATAAGATGAGGAATGGGAAGGCTTGGTAAGTAGGACAACTTAGGGAGGAAAAGCTAATACTAAAGACTTTTCAAAACCTCAAGATACTACCCTGGAGGTGTCATAAAATATAGATACACACACACACACATACACACACACATGTTATAGGAGCATATATTACAACTCAACATTTTCAAGATTTTAACATAATGATATAGTGTCTATGACATTTCGTATGTCACTCTCCTAGTGAGTTTCAGGACAATGACACAAATTATACATGTTCAATATTCATCAAGCATGTTAAAATTTCTGTAGCAAAGTATTTGCTCATACTGTGTGGAGTTATTGAAGATTACTAGTCAAATATCTGGCTTTTCCACAAATGAACATTTATAATGAAAAGTGCTACAGTTAGAGCTTTCAGATGAAATAAATACACATACACTCTTGCTTTTATATTCATATTCTGTTTACTTTCTTTCATAGTTCTCTACACTTACACACTTATATGTGCACATATGCACAGAGGGAAAATTATACACACTAGTTTGTACTTAATTATCTTTCCCAATACATAACATTCATGAGAGATATTTTTTAATCAGTTGATATGGATCAAACTTAATCTTTCCAATATTACTTCTAACATCCCAATGCATGGGTTTATCACTGAATTTAACAGGTCCCTGGATTGTGGATATTTTCATAATTATTGAGTATTTGATTCTGTCTTTGTCCTTTTTTGGTGTTTCTTCTTATCTTTAAATTTTATTTTTGGTTACAAGGTTGCAGTGAGCCAATTCTGCCTTCATATCTCTTGATGATATTTTGTAAGTTTATATATAGAAAGCAGCTACTTGATGATTCAAAAATCAGTGGTGATTTTTTTCTGTGTAATTTTATGAATTTTATTTAAGATTCATTTTGTTTTTTATTCCCTTTATAACCCAATATCAGTCCTTCCTCTCCTCCCAGTACCCCCTCAGGAAAGTCCTTCACCCTTTCTCCTTTCCCCTTCTCTTTTGATAAGAAGAAGCCCCATCCGAGTGTCAACCCCACCCCTTGCACATCAAATTGCTGCAGGACTGCC
This sequence comes from Grammomys surdaster, assembly GCF_004785775.1. Lineage (NCBI taxonomy): Eukaryota > Metazoa > Chordata > Mammalia > Rodentia > Muridae > Grammomys > Grammomys surdaster. Next base: position 1,912,305 of record NW_021604681.1, on the reverse strand, counting down.
ACATACTTTCCCACTGATGCCAGACAAGGCTGTTCATTTATGGATATGGGACCCACAGGCAGGCAACAGACTCAGTGACAGCCCCTGCTCTAGTTGTTGGGGGACCAGCATGAAGATCAAGTTGCTGATTAGCTACATATGTGCAGGAGGCCTAGGTCCATCCTGGGCTTGCTCTTTGGTTGGTGATTCAGTCTCTGGGAGCTCCCAAGAATCCAGTTTAGCTGAATCTGATGGTCTTCCTGTGGAGTCCCTGTCCTCTTTGAGTCCCTCAATTGTTTTCCCAACTCATCCTTAAGACACCCTGAGCTTCAACTACTATTTGGCTGTGGGTCTCTGCATATCTTTCCATTGACTGCTGGGTAGAACCTCTCAGAGAGCGGTTAAGTTTATATTCCTGTCTGCAGGCATTAACAGAGTATCTTTAATAGTATCAGAGATTGGTTGTTGCCCATGGGATGGGGCTCAATTTGGGGCAGTCACTGGTTGATCATTTCCCCATTCTCTGCTCTGTCTTTGTCCCTGCACATCTTGTAAGCAGGATACATCTTGGGTCAAAGGATTTAAGGTGAGTTGTTGTCCTTATCTTTCCACTGGGAGACCTGCCTGGCTATAAGAAGTGGCCACTTCAGGATCCATATCCACCGTTGCTAGGAATCTCTGCTAGGGCTGCTCCATTAGGCCCTCTGGGGCCGTTCCCCAACCCAGGTCTCTGGCATGTCCTAGAGATTGCCCCCCAAGCCAATCTCCCTTCTCTCTTCTCTGTTCTCCCTACATATGATCTCCCCTTCTCCTCTTCTACTCAGTTCCTGCCATTCATTGGTCTCTGATATCTATTTTGTTTCCCCTTTTGAGAAAAATTCAAACATCCTGCCTGTGCCTTCCTTGTTATTTGGCTTCTTTGGGTCAGTTGATTATAACATGGTTATCCTGCACTTTTAGGCTTATATGCACTTATAAATGAGTACATACCCTACATTTGCTTTTGAGTCTGGGTTACCTCACTCAGGATGATATTTTCTAGTTCCATCCATTTGCCTGCAAAATTCATGATGTCTTTGTTTTTAATGGCCAAGTAGTATTCCATTGTGTAGATATACCACATTTCATGTATTCATTCTTCAGTTGAGAGACATCTAGGTTTTATGAACATAGTGTAGCACATGTCCTTATGAGATGGTAGAGCATCTTTTGGGTATATGCTCAGGAGTGGTGTAGCTGGGTCCTGTTTTGAATTGTACCAATAATGCTTAGGTGCTTTCTCAGTTGAATACTGGAAAAAAGTCATTTTTTTCCTTTTAGAAGAGAGCCAGCCAGCTGGGCAGTGGTGGTGCATACCTTTAATCCCAGCACTTGGGAGGCAGAGGCAGGCGGGTTTCTGAGTTCGAGGCTAGCCTGGTCTGCAGAGTGAGTTCCAGGACAGCCAGAGCTATACAGAGAAACCCTGCCTCAAAAAAACCAAAAAAAAAAAAAATTAAAAGAAGAGAGCCAAAGAGGTTTCACTATCGAGTCAGCCCAGTTTGTATCACTATTTTGTCTCCATTTTCTTTAGGCTTATTGGTTTCAGATGTGTGGGACTGCATAAGGGTATCCTGGGTCATGGTTGAGCAGGTACCTAGAACCCCGAGATTCTCCGTGGAATTCTGCGTGAGAACCGGCAGGAGTTCGGTCCCTCCCATCATCCAAGATCCTGAAAAACAGTCACATTTCCATAGAGTCACATAGGCCAGGCTATAGGCCTCAGGCCCTAGAGATTTACATACTAATGAAGGCCAGAGGGCAGAGCAAAGTAAACATTCCTCCCCCAGATCCTCCCCTAATCCTCCCCCTTTCTCCCTCCCTATATAACTCGGGACTGCCCTGAGTTTTGGGGGGGTACGCCTAGATCCATCTATTATCCGCCATGACAATAAACCTTTTTGGAACCAAGGACTTCCTCGTGTTACTGGGGCCTGCTGCCGCCAAGGCCCTCAGGCCGCTGGAACCATAAGATCTCCCTCCCTGATGTGGGACCCGCCATGGCGGAGGGCTTGTGCTGCTGTGGCGGCCTTTTTAAATTTTCCCCACACAGATGGATTTCTTTTGTGGGTTCTTTATTCTCCATACTTTTTTGTTGTTGTTTCCTTGTTAAGTTTTATAGCTATCACTCATATTCCACAGAAGACACCCATTTAAACTATACAATTCAATGGTTTTGAGTTGTGTTATATTCAAAGTTATTCAATCATTACAACAATCAACTTTAGGGAATTTTCATAATCTCAAAAAGAAACTTGATGCCTTTAAATCCTTGCTTTCTAATCTTCTTAGCACTCCAACACTTTCCTTTGGAAAGTTCATATACAGTAGAGCCACTTGTAAATAAGTTTATTTTTTCTGGTATCCTATCCTTATCTGCTGAAACTGATATCTTCAATCTAGCCTTCCTTTCCCATTGTTCTGTACTTTTCCAGATGTTATACACAATTACAAGTGCTAAATGGGGTCACACAGATTTTGAGCTATGTTCTACATACCATGTTAAACATGTTACTTCTCTCCGACTGTGTTGACAAGTTCTAGTACATGGGCCAGGTCTGCCTATGAATTCAGAATGTTATGCACCTTAAACCTCTTTTTAAAAAAAAATTGCCATGTATAGAGCACATTCTGATTACTGTAACCCTCTTCTGGCTTTTACTTTTCTCTCTAAATTATTATGCCTCCTGTGCCTTGAAAATCCCTTTCCCAGGGTTTGTGGCCCCATGAGGAGAGCAACAATACCAACCAACCACAGCTCCCAGAGTCTAAACCACCAGCCAGGAAGCACTTAGGGAGGGATCCAGGGCTTCAGCTGAATATGTAAGAGTGGAGGGCCCTGCTGGGCATAGGTGGAAGAAGAGATCCTTGACTTCATGAAGGCTGGATGCCCCAGGGGGTGGGAATTTTGAAGGTGGGGAGGTGGGAGTGGGGGCTAGGGAGGGGTTACATCCGCAGAGAAGGAGGAGGAGGGGTGAGGGGATGGGGGTTCCCGGGTGGGTGGGGGATGGGGTAAGGGGACAACATATGAAATGTAAATAAAACATCCAATAAAAAAAAAAAGAAAATCCCTTTCCCACATTCATGTCCGCTGGGGAGTACATGTATTTTTCAGGAATATTTGTAGAGAATATAATGATAGTATTTCCTTTTTATGATATTTCTTTAACAGTTATTACATTATTTCATGAAGGTGACAGATATGCAGGAATTCATGGAATCAGTTTAGTGTGCTTGATATTTTCCTAGATTAAAGCATAAATGGGGTTTCAAACAAATTACAAGATGCCAATACAGCTCAGTAGGTAGAAATTTGACAACCTAGCTTTGACTCTAAAAATCCAAAGTGAATCTAGAGAACTTCATTCCAAATGCTGTCTTCTGACCTCTACATCCATTCAGTAATAGTGTGGATACACTCAGTTTTCCCTCCTCTCCCTCACACACTACTCATATCATACACACATACAGTAATGTTTTTAACCATGAGAAGAAAGCCTTTGATGACCACAAAATTATGTAAAATTCAAAACAAATTTGGGAGTTTATATACAATGCTTTATTCAAATAAAGCCACTTCCCCTTCACTAACAATTTGTCTGTAGTGCTTTCGTACTAGGGTTACAGAGGTGACCAAACTTTATGGTGCACAAATTGTACAGAAAATCATGTGAGTCTTTGCTGTAGTCCAGTGGTTCTCAATCTTTCGAACAATGGGACTCTTAATACAGTTCTCCATGTTGTGGTGACCTCCAACCATAGAATTATTCCACTGCTACAGTTCATAACTGTATTTTTGATACTGTTATAAACCATAAGGTTTATATCTGTGTTTCCCGATGGTCTTAGGACATCCCTGTGAGAGGGTCATTCTACCTCCAGAATGCATGACGCAAGATTTGAGAACTGCTGTTGTAGCACATGCCCATAAGTTTATCTGTTGTTAGTATTCTCCCAATCCACTCTCTTTGTTAAGGGTTAGGCTAAGGACAGAAATGGAACAAGCAGCCGTGATTCCTGTCAACTGCTCAACTTCAATCTCCATTACTAACCTCCCTTCTTATATTTCCTCCTTAAATGCTATGGTAATCTGTGAATTATCCTTGCCCTTTCCCTTTGAACTTTGTACACTCCTCCTGCCTGTGCAATAACAACAGTCCTGTGCTCTGAATGTTAACATACAAGTTGATAAACACAGAATCTTTACTTCCAGACTAGATTGCTTGGGTGCATGTATTTTTCTGCCTGTTTAACAGTAGCTTAAAGTTCCCAGAGAGACCTAGGAGACACCATTTGAAACTAAATTCAAGAACTCTTCTGCTCCCTCTCCAGAAATCTTTTTTTTTTTAAGATTTATTTATTTATTATATATGAATACACTGTAGCTGTCTTCAGACACACCAGAAGAGGGCATCAGATCTCATTACAGATGGTTGTGAGCCACCATGTGGTTGCTGGGATTTGAACTCAGGACCTCTGGTGCAGTCAGTGCTCTTAACCACTGAGCCATCTCTCCAGCCCCCTCTCCAGAAATCTTAAGGGTAGTCTTAGTCCATTGCACCTCTTCCAATCCTCAAATCATCTCATCCGGAAATACAGCAGTAACACGAGATTTCCCTCTCTACCTTCCCCTCCTACAATGAACCACATACAGTGATTTGTGAATGCTGTTTCCTAATTAGTTCTAAAATGCATGCTATCTATGTCTGCTAATACTTGTCCTGGTTTAGCACTCAGTATCAGTGGTTGAAAGAGAAACCCCAGCTATTTTAACAAGCTGCTTCAAATCTGCTTTCCTTCTGCATATCCTCCTGGATTCTTCCAGAGTGATTTTTTTCTATACTACAAAGCTAGCCACGCCATTGTCCTCCTTGAAGTCTTCCATTGTCGCGCTGCAGAGAGACAAATTGAAACTCTGGTATATGTCAAGGAAGACTATTTCAGACATGGCTTTTAGCTTATATATACACATGTGCATACTATACACATATAATACTTATGACTTTCATGTGTCTGGCTGCAATGCTCTTCTTTACAAGTCTTCATATACACAGTTCCTAGAACACATCTCGGAAGACTTGCATGGTCACAAGCTTGCTACTGTCTCAGACATTTACAACACACACGATGGTTCCTTTCTGTCATATGAAAGAAAGAATGCTAGTATTAAGCAATTTTTATAGAATGTTAACCATGTTGTTGGATCTGCTGTTTTGCTACACTAAGCCATTTAATCTTCACAACAGCTCTGTGAGATAGGTACCATTAACATCTCTACTTAATAGATGAGGACACCATACCACAGTCACCGCTCTTGATCACAGCAAAAGTGAATTCATGCTCAGCTATCTGACTGCAAAGTTAGGCTCTTATCACTACCTCCTTGCTATGACATTACTTCATTATGTAAGTAGTTTTTAGAAGGCAGTGTAGTGCAGCAGGCAATAGTATGGATTCCTCAGAAAGAGCCCGCTCAAATCAAGGTTTTGTCGCTCTGATACTTAGCTTTCTAATGCTAAAATGGAGTTAGCTGAATACAGATTAAATAAGATAAGCAACCCTTGTACATTACCTTGTACACACTAAGTTTTTCATAAGTAATACCATTGTTGGTTGTTATAGTGAATAAAAACAATGACACTAATGGGTATTTCAGTCATCAAAGAAAAAGGAAGATAGTAAAGTGGTTAAGTAAAGAATTTCAGATATCACTTACACTTCTTAATAAATGAAGTAATTGATCTGACTCTCATATAAAACAGAACAGAGCCTGACAGTAAGTGCACCTAGCTTTTGCCTTATGATAAATATATTTCCTTGAGGCCTTTGCCTCTTCTGCCCATATATCTAGTTTACCACAATACAGCTTTGTTTTGATAACACCTGTGATAGCCTGCTGCTTTCTGTTTTCAGTGATTTGTCTCCTCAAAGGTAGGCTTGCTTTCTTTGTTCGACACATCCACAGTCAGTAAGCTCCAGGGCACACAGTATGATGAAGGCATACATACATTCACCTGTGCATCTGTGATGGATAAATGATTGAGTCTGAGGTGCACTACAAATAAACAAACAAAAAGATGAAATATTTCAGGGCTGGGGAAGTGGCTTCATAAGCAAATTCTTTGCTGTACAAGCATGAGAACCAGACTCTAGATCAACAAAAAGGCTGGGGTCAGTGGCTTCGATGTAATCTTTGCACTGAGAATGGGAGGAGAGAGAGAGGCCAGACAGGCTAACTGAATTGAGCATTGGCAGGCTCAATGTTTTCTGATGCCTTTACCTAGTCTTAAAAAATAAGGTGAAGAGTGTAGGCTTAAATGTTTTCCAACCTACTTTTAAGCGTTCAACATCTCCGCTAGCCAACCACCCACCAGAGGTAGTGGAAGAGAAAATTTATTAGGACACAGGGGAAGTAGACCTGTTTAGAAATAGTTCTTTGGGGGTGAGTCCAATCTTCATTGTCAGGATATCAGCAGGTCAGTCGCATTGCAAACACCAAATGTGAACCACCACACACAAGGAAGCAGCTACAGACCAGTCCACTCAGGGGACACCACACAGGATCACAAGGGCAGTTCAATCCAAAAGAAGCTGCAAGGTTTGCCAACTGGCCAGGGTCTGCAGAAGTAGCAAGAAGCCACAGAAACCTCATGAGAACATCTTTGGTGAGTTTCTCTCTGGTGTTACCATAAGTAGAGCTCAGCAATGAAATGTAAGGCAAACCAATACATGTGTGTCCTTAAGGAAGAATAGCGAAGCAGAACAAAGCAAACGAAAGCTCCATTCTCCACTATCTGTGGAGTCATATTTATATTCCTTTATCATGAGTCCTTCATGTATGTGTCTGCTATAGGAAAATATCCTTTGACCTGTGTCTGTTTCATGGAAACATTCTTTCACAAGTCTGCTCTAACAAAAACATTGTTTCTCCTGTGTGCCCCAGCAAAACATCCTTTGACATAACTGACTTTCCAAAGAAACTAGAAGTTCTCATTTCAGAAGAGTAGCAAAAAAAAAGATACACAATATCAACCTTACCTCTGGTGTCTACATGCACACTCATACACACGCACATACACACACAAAATGAAAGAGAGAGAAATATGTACATCACATATCCAAAAGAAAGCAGATTAAAATTGAGGAAATCCTATAGCTAGTATAGCATCTACTATGAGGTCAAATTTTATTGACCAAAGAGTAAAATAGAAAACTCCCATGCACTTCTGTTAAAACTTATTAAATATTAAATAAATGACACTTAAAGTTTAACAGGAAAAGGACATAGTTCACGTCCTTTAGTTCACCATTTTACCTCATTGTTCTTCACTGGAGGACAATACATTTTGACTTCCATATCAAGCATTAGCCTGAAACTACTGCTTTGTCTCCCTCAAAACATGGTAGTGTGTGGATGTGGAGCTGATATAAGGAAGTCCATAATGTGCATTTGTGGTGATATGTCCACCTCTCAATTATGGAGGTTCTATCAAACAAGCAGATGTTTTTCATTCTCATCGTATATGAGAATAATGAAGAGAGTTTATTAACTATGCAGACACCCAGATTACATGTCAGATTGTATCAATCATGTTTTCAATGGAGAAGAAATCCAAAGAATCTGTATTTTTTAGATACTGTCCAAATGTCAGCAACATGGTGTCTCAAAGATGCATCCACAAGGTTAATTAGTAGATGTTACTGAATTCTTCCAATCCTACATCACTCACTTGTCTTCTTGTCCTAGCCTTTACATATTTACTTGCAAACATTGACTATCAAAATACCTTCTTAGGGCATCTCAGATAGCACAAGTTATGAAGACTGTGAGAATGAACAAGGGTTCTGTCATGCACAACATCTGGAAACCAAATGTTTTCCTAGGCAGCTTGGTGAAGCAAGAGTGGCAAGCAATTTGGCCCATACAGGAAGCATCCTGTAAGCCTGTGGTTTTTCATTCTGTCTCTGCACACTGGCTTGTAAACTGATACAGTCTGAAGGAGCTCCTGTTTCTCCTAGTTCTTGGAAATAAATTTGACCCTGAAGCACAGAATCAGAAACAGCAATAGAAATACTTTTCAAATGGAGAAAAGAAAGATATTTTGAGTTTTAAGTGAACTCTGTTTTAAATGTTACTCCAGTTCTAGAGAGCAAGGGGGAAGATACGCCAAGAGAAGACACAGAAAGAATCCAGTTTGCTCCAAAAGGCCAACACAGAACTTAACCATTGAAAAAAGGTACTATTGGTGCCTCAGTAGTTCAGCTTCTCATGGTTAAGTGTAGAGAGCCTTACCATCACCATAGAAGGAGGCAGCAATATGGGTCTGCACAGAAATATGGCTTTAGTTTGAAGCACAAATGGTCCTGTGCTGTGCAACACTTGTTAATTTGGCTGAGCTAGCTTTGAATAGCAGCAGTCCTTGTTTGTAGATCTTACAGGCATCACCCACTTGTGGATCTTACAGGCACCACCCACTCACATAACATTAACCATTTCTTCCCTCACTAAAGGATCTCAGATCGCAGGAAGCCATTTCACACTGTTCTGGTTATTACCATGTCTATCTAGTAGAACAGAATACCCACACGTGCAACAAGTTACATGAAGCAGCTTATTATTTATAGATACTCAGCAAGAGACAACAGAAGTCTAGAATTTTCTCCAAGCCTTAGTTCAGAGTTTCTTAGGATAGATGAACTCTTGACTATTCCTACTTATACCTGATAAGAAGCTCTAGAAATCAAACTACTGGATGATATCTCTCCAGGGTTGTATAACTGACTGTGAGAAAGCCTAGAATGTTCCAAGTAGCTCTGTTCTTACCCAAGAATGTTCCATTCCCAGAATATTCCACAGGTATTATTGACAACAACAGGCAAGAGAATGGGGAAGATGGGAGGATTTCAATGCGACCTATTGAATAGTCCCACAGGAAGGCAGTGTAGGGACACTGAAAATAGAACCCTAGGGCAACAGGCAGCTTCTAGACAGGCCCATCAAGGAACAGAAGCAAATATCAGTGAGAGGGTGAATCAGCTATGAGAGTGCCAATCAATCTTCTCTCCATTAATCCTCATTTTCCATCACAGAGCTACCTAGCTGACATCGTCAATAGTAATATATGTGCCTTATGCCAAGAGATGCATTCTCCAACCCACATTTCACCAGGCACCCCAGCCAATATAATCAGATGCTCCAGGGCCCAGTTATTTTCCCTCCAGAGAAAATTATTAACTGGATAAGGCTGAATGCCAACTACTGGCATAATAATTTAGAAAATAAATGTTATCTGTACATCAAAAGAGTAGAAAAATGGACCATCTGTACAGTGATAATGACAACTCAATTTGAAGAACTAGATTTACATTATCCCAATTAATCATAGAATTATAACAGAAATTATTGTTCCTATTTGACAGATAATCAAAGTGATACAAACCACTGTGGGGCTGTAGAAGACATCCTGGGGTGTTTGACCACGCCCCCAGAACCCAGAGACCTAACATGCAGTCCCACCTCCATTTAACCTGCATGGTAGGTCACGTAAGGCACAGGTAGAGGGCATGATTAAATAGGCCTCTGCCTCAAGATTTACATATTAATGAATTACCTAAAGGCCAGGATGTAGGTAACTAAATTTTCATCTCCCTAGCCCCTCCTCTTTTCCCACCCCCCAATATAATGGGGCCCCTCCTGGCATTTTGTGGGAGAGCATTCACATCCAGATACAATCATCACCACGACCAATAAAACTCCCATGTCTTCGATTCCACGTGTCTCCTGGAACTTTGGACTCTCTTGTGTGAGTGGGAAACTCACCAGCGGGGAAACCCTCTCCTGCTCTCCCTGTTGCAGCCGCCTCTCTCCCTAGTAGCAGTGGCCTGTGCACCCGTGCCTTCACGGGCTGTCTCTGTCTCTGCTCCAGGGACTCCCTCCCCCACCGCCAGGCGTGCTGGGTCCCTGTGCCTCTGCTCCTGGGACCCTTCCATCACTGCCCGGGCATGGGCGAGGCCAAATAGCCCCCCCCCCCAGCACTCCATGCTTGTGAGTTCTTTTCCTTCACCCACGGTTCACCAGCGGCTTCTGCCTCTGAGTCCCGGCCACTGCTCAAGGGACTACAGTCAAGGCCCTTAAACCACAAACCACCCATGACAGTACCCAATAGTACAAATCATGCTCTTATTGAAATTAATACCGATACCTTAACAAAGATAGCAGTCAAATTTACCAACCAATAAATATAGTTATATTGGCTAGCTGCAAACCAGAAGTGTTTTTATGCATATGGGGCCACAGGGTATAGCCCTAGTTTTCCATGCAATTACTTCATATAAATATACTTGGTGCCCGTGTGTTGTTAGTTTCTCAGAATCAAAAACCTAGGCTTGTGAATTATTGTTTTGCATATTATACTAATGGTAAGTCTGAGTAAAAATGAGCATGAGTTTTCTGAAAATGCTTACTGTTGGTAATAGTGTTCTTCAGTTTGCAAAATTCTTTCACATACTTAAATCATCTTTATGGGATCTATAACACAATAATACATGGGAAAACAGTGTTCTGCCTTCTTTTCCTTATGATGAACATTTTATTTTTATTTTAATGTATTCATTTCATGAATTGTTTATTGAGAGATTACCATCTTTTCTCATCACTAATAACTAACTGATTGGGTACCTACTATGTTGTAGGAATTAAGTCCGGCATTGTGAAAAATGTTGAGGGTACAGCTTGCAACCCACTCAGCTTTGAGCTGAAAACTGGTCTGGAACAAGGGAATGAAGAAATGACAGACACACAGACACACATACAAAGGAGCTGGGAGCAGGTGGGCTGTGCAGCTTGACAGAACCACACATACCACCACCATTAGGCACTTCAGTGTGCTTATTGTATGCGGCACAGGGGGAGTGGTTAGCTAGTCCCAGTAAGAGGTCTGTAGGCAAGCAGGCTCAGGCTATAAACATGCTGGGGGAGGAAGCTGCAGTTGCTAGTTTTTGCACATGCACATACCGATCAATCATCCTTAATCCTTTGTACTTGAACCAGAGGAAGAAGGCTTTGACAATCTTGAGCAGGAATGGGCCATATGGGGAAAGGCTTTTCCAATTTTCCATGAGTCTGAGGCCATGGTCCTTGCCATGGCTTTGCCCAGGTCAACAATATACATTCATTTAGAACTTTAAGGCACTTATTACTCCCTCCTCCGGATACAAAATAAATCTCATGCTTTCCTTCACTAAACAAAGGTGTCTTGGGGCTAAATAAGTAATGTGCTGTAAGAATGCCTAGTAAATAATCATTTGACCTCACGACTATAATGATAAAAATATAATTTCACTCGAGCTAAATCACCTTGGGTTCTGATAGAAAATATATTCTCAAACTGTAGATATATAACTCTCCTTTATTTCCTGCCTGCATTATAGGCTCAGACTAAGGATGTTTACTAGACAACATTTCGGGTACTCAGATGCAACTGTCATTATCAGCTGCCCTCATCTTCCCTATCTGAGCCTCTGTTCACTTCTTCTGTATGAGGGATTCCAAAGATTCTTCCCTGCCCCAGTTTCCAAAGTAATTGAGGTTTGTGGCAGGATGCTTATAAATGGCTGAATTCAGCCTCTACTATTTCAATTCCCAGTTGCTTAGGATTTCAATTAGGGCACTGGCTGTGTTCATTTCTGAATCACAGCATCTTTGCCTCCTGTGCCCAATGGGTTTTCTTCCTGTACCTCTCCCCTTACTTTCTGGCCTTGTAGCATAAGCCTTTGTTAAGAAACTGAAACACAGCTATGAAAGGAAAGGAAGAGACTTCAGCTTGAGTACTTAAACAGACTAAGAAATGGAAGGGGAGGAGGGAAATAGAGGTTTCTTACAAGGGAGTGAAGGGGCTTGTGGGTAATTGTTTCAAAGTGCCTAAGACGGTGAAGAGATGAGATGCAGGTCAAGGATGGGAAAGCTGGGGTTTGATGTTGCTCAGAAGGTTGCCTAGCTCACTTGCAGTCTGCAAATATGAGCAGGAACTGAATGAAACTGTAAATGAATGTACCTTTGGAGATGGATGAACTTCCAATTTCCTGACATTGATTTTGAGCTACACAAAAATAGCTTGTAACTGGGCATAGTGGCACACACCTTTGATCGCAACACTTGAGAGACAGAGGCAGGCAGATCTCTGCATTCAAAGCCAGCCTGGTCTATAGAGTGATTTACAGGACAGCCAGGGCTACACAGAGAAATCCTGTCTCGCATGCCAAAATCAATGATTTATACCTAAAGTGAATTCTGGGTGGCTAATAACTTACACCCACCTGGTTTTACACTTTTTAAAAAAATATATAGCCGAGATTCTCAACTGAAGACTGTTTTCAGATTGAAATGAGAGTTGAAGACTGTGAGTAAGGTAGGTAGATATTTATAGATTGAATGAATAGAACACTGTGGGTGGAATAAAATCATGACTCATTTTACAAAATGGCTATATTCTGATAAATTTGTTGCTATATTACTTTATCATTTTGCAAATGTGAGAATGTGCTTACATACACAAAGATAGCTGCAACATCAATGCTATATGCACATCGAACTGCTAGCATATATGTGGATCACATCTGATCAGACTCTCAAGTGATATGCAATTATTCTTAGTGTCGAGAACAAGAAAACTGGCTCATCAAGGCGGCAGTGCAAAAAATTTTCAAGTGAAACTAGAGATTATGAATATGTAGTGACTCCATAGCCTTACTATAGATATCTTTCCCAACAGGTAGAATATCTACATTTCAGGAGTATGGAATGTACTTTGCTGGGTTAATCATTAATTCTTTTTAACTAAACAGTATGTATTGAGCACTTATTTTACATCATCTATTATTTAAGCAAGAACTCTCAGTCATTGTCATAGGAAAAAGGTTGCATAAGTTAGCCTTTCCCCTTTTCCCTTCCTGGAAATTATTTAAGAGTAACACGCGACATGAAAACCTCACAAGCAAGTATATTTGCAGTCCATAGTCAATGTCTCCATGTTAGTTACTTTTCTTGTAGCTGTGACCAAATACCCTAGAAGATGCAGCTCAAAAGAGGAAGAGTTCAGCTTGGAGTTCATGGAGACCCATTCCATCAGATAGGGAAAGCATGGAAGTAGAAGCAGGAGGCAGATGTCAATCTTATTATATTCACAGTAAGAAGACAAAAGTATGTAAGGAGTGAGAATAGGCTCTAAAACATCAAGACATATACCCCAGTGACCCAGTTTCTCCAGCAAGACTTTACCTTCCCAGCATTCCAAGCTAGTGGTGATCAAGTATTCTAACATATGAACCTATGGGCAACATTTCACATCCAAACCATAACAATTTCCATTAATAGGGCATAGAACTTTTGGGGTATGTAAAATGACATTTATAGAAGGCCACTGATTTGGATTGGCTCCCACTGGACCAAAACAAAGGGGAATTATTAAAGTTTTGTAACAGGAAACCAAAATCAAGTAAATTTATCTGCATAACTGTCTCCCGAGAGGCTTCTTCCAGCAACAGATGGAAACAGATGCAGAGACCCACAGCCAAACATCAGGTAGAACTCAGGGAGCCTTGTGTAAGAATGGGAGATAGGATGGAGCGAGCTGGAGGGGACACCACTACCTTGTTAACTAATCAGGGCCCATGGGGGATCACAGAAACTGAACCACTAACCAAAGACCATAGAGGGGCTGGACTTACCCCCACCTCAACATTCATTTGTAGCAGATGTGCAGCTTGGTCTTCATGTGGGTCCTGGAGCAGCAGGAGGTGTCTCTGACTCTGTTGCTTGCCATTGGTTCCCCTTACCCTAACTGAACTGCCTGGTTGGGTCTCAGCAGGCGAGGATATGACTTGTCTTGTTGAGAACAGGGCAACGGTGTGGTACACAAGGGGGGCTCCCCCTTCTCTGAGGAGAAAGGGATGAGATAATGGAGGGAGGGATTTGTAAGGGAAGGACTGGGGGGAGAGGAAAGAGGGTAACTGAGATGGGGAGATAATGTGAATAAAAAAGTAAATTATGGGTAAAATCAGAAAAGAGAACTACATCAAGTAGAGCAGATTCAGACCACCATGATAAGAAGTCACCTCTGCTTTATCCTATACTCTAAAGTAAATTTGGGAATAATCAATCCATTTTTTATTCTGTGTTTCAGCTTTCTCCTATTCTATTCTATGTCTGTACCCACTGCCCATATTGTACAATGGGGTTCTTCCGATCACTTAGGCTCCGAAGGATATCCAATCTGGGAATCGTTCTTTGCTCAAAGTCTGCTAGACTGACTTTGTGTAAACTGCTTTAAAATAGATTGTTAAGCAAAGAAAGCTCTTGACCCAAATTTCCCTCTGGTGCTGCCTTTTAAAGGATTTAGGTTAGGATACTTCAAATTGTGCAAAGCTGGATAATTAAATGGAATGGACACAGCACTGGACAAAGGTATATTGCTTCTATACATGGAAACGTATAACAAAAACTCAAGCAGTACAAAATGTCCCCCAAACTAAATATTTATACAAACATACATTCATAAAATTAGAAACAGGTGGGAGTAATTATGTATTTAAATAAAAAACACAAAGCATGGATTACTAGACTGTGTAAAAATGGTGATACATCAGAAAAGAGTGAATTTGAACAGTCACAACTCAAAGATGAGAATCTAGGACTGTAGGAGCCAGAGAGGACAAGGACACTAGGAGAACACAGCCCACAAAGCCAATTAAGCAGGTCTCATAGGGGCTCACAGTGACTGAAGTGGCAATCATGGAGCCTGCATGGGTCTGTACTAGGTCCTCTGCACATGTTACGGTTGTTTAGTTTGGTGTTTTTGTGGAACCCCTAACAGTGGGAGTGAGGATGTCTTAGATTCTTTTGCCTGCTAGTGGGACCATTTTCCTCATACTGAGATGCCTCATTTGACATGAGGGTTTACGTCTAGTCTTATTGTATCTTTTTATGCTGTGTTCTGTTGATATCCCTGGGGGCCTGCTCCTTCTGATGGAAAAATGAGAAGCAGTGGATCTGGGGAAGAGGCGAGGTTGTGGGGCAACTGAAATGAAAGTATTATATGAGAGAAGAATAAATAAAAATTAAAAAGGAAATGCTCTATTCTGAATGTGTTTGAAGATGGAATGAATGAGATTTACTGATACATTGAATTATGGGTATGAAGTGTGTAGATCCATTCTGACATCCTGTAAAGGTCCACATGAATGAGTTTGCGTGGCTATGTATTACTATAAAACTTGAAAAATGGCAGATCTTAGTCTATTGGCTACAGTGGTTATGATTATTAACTTTGTATGATAACTGAAATAAATCATTTATTTTTCCTAAGACAAGTCTTGGTGTGGTTTACCCAAATGTTTCATAGTGGAAATGGGCTTCAGGTAACCACTTAAAGGCCTTGATGCCAGTGAGTTTTGTTTCCCAAGATAGAGACAATTCAGTTCCAAAATTGCAACAGACACACACACACACACACACACACACACACCCCTGAATTTTTGGACTGTCAGATTATTTGACTACTCTACAAATACTAGATTTATTAGCCACAAAATTAAGAGAGCCAGTTCCTTATAAAAGTCTATTGTATACATTTTTATTCATATTTGTTACAAAGCAAAGGAAAGTTGAGATATATTAGGGGTGTTTTCCTGTGGCTGGAGAGATGGCTCAGTGGCCAAGAGCACTAGCTCATTTACCACAGGACCAATTCCCAGTGGGTTCAATTCCCAGTGCCCACTTAGCAGCTCACAGCTGACTGTAGCTCCAATTCCTGGACATCTGGCACTTTCACACACATCCATTTAGGCAAAACACCAATGCCCAAAAGGTAAGTAAATAAATCTTCAATAAATATTTTACCTTGATAATTTATGTAGCTTCTTGACAGCTTTGTATATGTACATATTTAAAGGAAGATCCCCCAAAATACCTCTATTGCTGAATCTGCCTATTTATCAGCATGATGACATAAGGGTCCAAAGCCAGAGTTCTCATCGCTATAGGAATGCGACTTATGATAATTGGCCCTGAAAACATGTGGTGCTAGGAAAATAAAAGTTGAATCACATGGATTTAGAAGCTAGAATGTGGATTAGCGAGATGATTCAGGGGTAATGGTGCTTGCTCTGCAAACCTAGAGATAAGAGTTCTTTCCTCCAAACTCACATGAAAGCGGAAGAAGAGAACTAGTTGTCCTCTGACCTGCACATGCATACTTTGTCATTCTCTCTCTCTCTCTCTCTCTCTCTCTCTCTCTCTCTCTCTCTCTCTCTC
>NW_021604681.1:1832262-1895971 GCF_004785775.1 Grammomys surdaster | reverse complement strand
CTCTCTCTCTCTCTCTCTCTCTCTCTCTCTCTCTCTCTCTCTCTCTCACACACACACACACACACACACACACACACACACACACACACACACACACCACTAAATTGAAATAATAAGAGGCTAGTTTGTGGAAACTTCTTTCAGTTATCTGATATCTAAAACTGTAATGTAGTGGTGGTGTTAATGTGTTGTTCCTGAAGAATTTCTTATTACAAACATAATAGCAAAATATAGACAAGTGTGAATTTTGATTATATGTATTTTCAGTGGAATTTACATACAACAGAAGAAGTTATCAAATTTTCTATTTTGTTAAAATCCCCAAACTAAATTACTTTTATAAGCATGGGGAAAATCTATATGTCAATTTAGGCCATGCTTTTGTGTGCCAGCTATCAATAGGAAGGTTATTTTAATCAATCATGCTAATAGAAAGATATTGTCAATTATCTCAATAGAAAAGATTCTCTGGTATTGTCAAACCATTGCAATATAAAGGAGCAAACAAATAACATTAAATCCTATGCTGGCTAATCTTGGTTTCCAACTTGACACACATTGGAAGAAGAAGCTTCTGTTGAAGGATTGCCTTCATCAGACTGGCCTGTGGGTATGTCTGTAGGTCATATTCTAGGTTGCTACTTGACGTAGGATGGGCCATGTCATCCCTAGTCATGTGGGTCTGTGCTGTACAAAAAAAATGTGGCCTAGCAAGACAGGGGGAAACGCCAGTAAACAGTGTACCTGCGTTGTTTCTGCTTCAAACTCCAGGCTTTGTTTGCCCTGATGACAGAATATAACCTGGAAGATGAAATAAATCGATTCCCCCTCAAGTTGGTTTTGGTCAATGTGTCATCACAGAAACAGAAAGCAAACTAGGATAAATGTCAGAAGAAAGGTACTGCGTGTGTGTGTGTGTGTTTGTAGTTAGCAAACATATTACATTTAATTATTTTTATTGTGATGTTTGGGGCAGTTTGATTTAAATTTTGTATAGAGTTGGGATTTTTCATTATAAACATGTTTTAGTATCTGTGTTTGCCTTCACAATATTTTTGCATGCAATATGGCATGTGTGTCCACAGTGGTGTGTGTGAGTGTGTGAGTGTGTGTGTGTGTGTATGTATGTGTGTATGTGTGTGTGTGTGTGGTATATGCATGTCTGTACATCTGTGAACATGTGTGCAGAGGCCAAAGCAGGAAATCAGATGACTTCCTCTACCTCTTTCTACCCTATTGCCTGGAGATAGAATCTCTCACATAACTGGTGGCGTGCTGCTTCAGTAGACTCTTGAAATCTACCTATCCCTATCCCCTTTGGTGGTTACAGGCACATGCAGCTATGCTCCACTTCCTATGTGATTGTTGGCAATTCAAATTCAAGTGCGAATGCTAGCAATACAACTGAGTTTGCCCACTAAGCCATCTCCAAGCCCTGTTTTCACAATTCTTAAGGATATTTGATCTAGAAATGACTTTCTAAACTGTCTAAGTTTCAAGTTTTACAAAAAGATGGCTCTGCCCCTCAGTAGGATGGAAAGAAAAGTATTGAAAGACATGTTGTGCCCCCACTTTTTGATCGTATAACTGGTTATTTCTGGGTTTTCTTACTCTAGAACAGTAAGACGAATATTACCATGACTGGATGTACATAAGTTATACATCTGTCATACTAGCACATAATACTCAGCAGGGCACAAAATAGCAAATTCCCTTCCTGGTTTGCCCATGTCTTGTTATTCCTCTAAGTTTTCATGATGCTCCAGCAACTGCTATGCTTTTCTTGTCCATATTCTGCTATCTAACCTTGAATATTTCCCTTTTACTATCTCTTGTTTAGTCCACTGCCCCCCTCTAAAACTAACTAAATGCAAGCTACCATACATTCACGGTTTCAAAGAGAGGTCAACTATCCTATTTTTTCTCTTTTTTCGAACTCTCAGATTTTGTACAAAAGGGATTCTTGTGGATATCTCTTCTATGAAAAATCATACCCATGGCAGGGCAATGGAGTTAGTGAAGTCAGAATGGGAGAAAAGGTGTTATGTAGTCAGAACTAGTAGAAAGAAATGGAAGCTTTAGGGGTATATCTACAAGTATACAGAAAACTTACAATACATTCAGATTTGGAGATATTTTTATGTGTGCCTCACAGTCAATTTTGGATCTGTGAAAGAATGTCTGACCTCAGATGCAGTATTTAGTCTCATGGAATCATGTAGTGTTGGAGCCAGAAAGGACATTAGAGATCATAATCCAGTGACTTCATATTACAAAATGGTCATTGGCACTAAATGAGCTGGGCAAAATCACAGATGTGGTTGCACTTGCCTCAAGGACTATAATCCATGTAAACCAGTAACTAAAGTTACCAACAACATGCTCTGTTTGATAGTAGCAGTAAATCCAACTACTTAGAGTCATAGCTGTTGAGAAGTATGGACAGCCATTTCCAAGGATAAATGAAGAAAATAAAATACCCATTTAAATAGGAGAATGCATTGTAGTTAACATTTAAATTTACTCTTTAGCCATGTATGATTAGGGGTCTATTGCAATGTCAGAGAATTTAAGAGAAGGGGGAATAAAAATAAATGCCAGGAAATCATTATTTCTCGGACCATGTGATCTCAGGAATTATATCACTATCTTCTAGGGAGCTGGACCAGAATGAAGATTCCAAGGTCTTACTTTAGAACTATAAAATCAGCATGTTTAAATTCAAGACCAGGTAGTGGACACTGAATGAATACCTGAGATGATGCTAAGAAAGATGGCCTAGCAATGCACTTGCTTAAAAATACAGCTTTCTATGTTAGTCATATGAGCCATCTACAAATGCGGTAGGGTGACTGTAGGCAAGAAGGGTGTACTATGTATTTCAGAATGCTAAGTAAAACGATATTAGATAGTTCACCATAAAGTCTGGACTCTCTCCTAGAGAAATCACAACACCCCAAAGCCTAAGTCTGTTTATTAGATAGAGTCAGAGAAGAGGAATTATTGCATCTAGCCAAACATGGAGGAAGGATTATTACATGCAGAAGAGCAAGGAGGCAGAGTTTATGATATATAGCTTGATCAAGGAGACAGACTTACCTAATCTCTTTAGGAGCAATCTATGTAGGGAAGCAGTCTTTGAGCCATAAACATCTATGGGTACCTATGTTGGACATTTTCTGCATACACTATCAACATCCACACCTGGGCTAAAGAGATTTTGCCATTTCCTTTGGAGTTTGAGGATAGGGTCCCTGACATGGCTGTACCCATGTCAACATACACACACTGACTCAGGACCTATCTTTAATGTTCTTACTTTGAGTGGCTCTCCTAATATATTCTCAAGAGGTACATTGAGACTAATATGTTTATTCCCATTTTACTGGTAAGCTTTTCTTATTCTGTATATATATGTATATATACGTATATATACATATATATGTATATATACGTATATATATATATATATTTTCTCCCCACAGGTAAATATGTTTATTGGAAGAGTCAGTATTCAAACACAGTGCTCTGTTGACTTCCATAATAGTCCTGTGTATCACATATGTGATATCCATATGTGTATCACATATGTGATATCACATATCCAAATGTTAAGATTTTATTCAGATTTTCAGCTGTTGTATCAATGTTCTATAACCTTTGTACTTGGAAACAGTCACTTGATTTCACCTTTGCACACACTGCTTCTTTGACCTGGAATGTTAACAAGCCCCCTACTCTGTCAGGTTGACAGCTAAATAGTTTTCCCTCAAGTCATCCCAACAGCCATTTCCTTAAGTGTGCGCACACATGGGTGTGTGATTTTCTGTAATTTTCTAGACTCACAGACTTAAAATGGCATATTCCTGTTTTTCTTTTCAATATGCTAGCATCAAGTAAGTATGTACTCAGAAACTCACATATACTTAATTCAGAGGTAACTGGTAGATGACAACAAATTTGCATCTAAGAGTGAGTACTCGTGAGATGCTATGCAATGTCGGTAAGTGATGTGTTATGCAGTGTTGGTGTTGAAAAGAACATGGATTTGAAGGTGGTAGGGAATAGGTCCTATTCTTGAGGATTCTTCCCTCATCAGGTAATTACCATTCAACTCCACAAGCAGGAGAGCATTTGCAAATTTTTTCAAAGCAATTGAGTAAGTAAATGAACAAATCAAGGGACATGGGCAGCTAGCGGTATGAAATGGGATTTCTGATCTCAGCAGGGAATGCCTACACCAAGCGGTGTGAGGAGCAGGGAAGATATAAAATTTGAGTTTTCACACTACTTAGAAATGCTCCGGCGTATGTAACGGCACATGTTTTGAATGGATCCTTGAATCACAACCTTTTAAAAACCAGGGACAAGATCCTTGTGAAAGTTCTGGTTTGCAAAGCTTTGTAACAGGTGGTTCATTTAATACCATCTTCTTTGTGCTGAAAGGGGCCAGGTTTTCATCTCTAACATTTTCAAATAACTCATCATAAATACGGAGGAGGGCTGGAGAGATGGCTCAGCGGTTAAGAGCACTGACTGCTCTTCCAGAGGTCCTGAGTTCAAATCCCAGCAACCACATGGTGGCTCACAACCATCCGTAATGAGATTGGATGCCCTCTTCTGGTGTGTCTGAAGACAGCTACAGTGTACTCATCAATACAATAAATAAATAAATATTAAAAAAAAAAATAAATACGGAGGAAATGAAGTCCCAGCTTCAGACTTATAGTTGGATAAATTCAGTATCCCTGATCATTCTCATTTGTAACATCAATCAAAATCAATTCCATTTTGAGAATGTGTCACTTCAAGTTACTTCTGGAACTTTTCTTCCCCAGTTAGGATTCTAACTTACCAGTAAGCATGAGGCATAGAAAAGGCAGAGTAAAAACATCCTTATCACTTTTAATGAATGCCCAACTTATGTGGTTTTCCTCTTATTAGTTTATTTTTATTACTTAATTTCATATATGACTACTGTGTGTTTTGATCAAATTTGCCTCTACTCCCCAACCCCCAAAGGTGGTGACCCTTTCCTTCCAACTTCCTGTGTCCTTGCTTTTCCTGTGTTTTTACTCTTCTTAGTGTTGTCAGTATATGCATAGATGTGCCTGGTGTTTATAATGAGCCCACGCCCCAACTAAAACTAATTGGCATAACTACTACTGTTATAGAAATGGGATCCCAAAATGGTGGGGGAGGAGTGTGCTTCCAAAGCGCTAACCCTGAAATTAGTCCTCTGCTTCAGATGTCCATCATTTTAGCCTTCAGAACCAGCAAACAAAAAGGTGCAAAGCTCTTACTATAGCTTGCTTGCCTTTGTATATAAAAGGACTGATTAGAGCATGTGGCCTGCTTTTTAACCTCATCCCATACTTTGAGCAAATGCAAATTCTGCTGCTGGTGCAAGACAATTCCACTGTCTTGAAAGTAATTGTTAGCATCACACAAAGCCAGTAAACACCAAAGCATTTCCCACACAGAGTTGCATTTTAACATGGTTAACTTTATTGAAAGATAGGCACAAAGTGGATTTAACCTGCTTAACTTTATTTGATCTAATTCTCTTGTTTACAGAATAGGATCACAATCACTACAAGACCACATACTTTAAGCCAAAAGTACTTCTTCTTGAATAATCTGCCAATCCCATCTAACCATCTTAAACATATGCCATGGATCACAAAGGAGGTCAAAAGGATTTGAAAATTTCTTGTAACCCTTCTTGTAACCCACCCTTACTACCAGAAGAAAATGTACATGCTTCCAACCCTTGTCCTACTGTCAATGGGTGGCACTCAAGAGAAGAATTTCTGAAGATTGTGGCAGGTAGAAATCAGTGACGCTGAACCCACAGTGAATAGTTCCCTTTGAAAATATTTTCTGTAAGAAGAAACATATCCTAAGTAACATATTCCATGTATGAGTGAGCATGTAAGATAACAGACTGTATGGCTAACAGACATGAGCATTTATTCAAGTTAGCACATACATCTATACTTTAAGCTGCCACATTATTTAGATTCTTCATTTTAAAAAGTAGCTGGAAAATCAGTTTGTTAGATCCACTCAACAGTGCAAAAGTAAAAAGAACATGACAGGTATCTTGCTATGTTTCCTACCATAGATGATGGCAGGTGTTTCAAGTTTCTACTGCCCCATCACCCTGCAGCTCAAAAAAAAAAAAACACTGAAAATTAAAACCTTCATTAAGACAACAGTCACAATACATGACTTTCAAAGGAAGTTCAATTACTTCCCCCAACAATGTTAGTAGTTTTGTATCAAGTATAGCTCCCTCAAATGAAATTTTGCTGGACATGGGACAAGGGGGATAATAACAAAATGAATTAGAAGATCCTCATAGACCACCAGACATTAAAAGTTAAGACAACAAATATTCCCTCCTCTTCTGGGAAGTCCAGGAAGAGGCCCCAGATGTTACATCCACAGAACTGTGAAGATATGCTTAATATGAGGCTTATTCCATATACTGAATTTTTAAACTGATATGTGGTAGAAAGTTTTTTCAAAAGGTGGAGTCTATACAGACTATACCAACATAGTCTTCTTCCATCTTTAAGACATACAAGGTCCTTTGAGCAAATTGCCTGTGACAGAAAACCGAAAAGGGTACCTCTTTGTGTGACAGGGCACAAAGGTTCTGGAAAGTTCACCCTTCAGTAAGGACTTCCTTTTGTCCCCAAACACACGATTCTAAAGAGATGGCTGCCACAATGAGGAATGCATCTCATCTGTCACTTTACAGTGTGGGATTATAGTCATGGCTCGCAGAGGCAGCTCAAATTCTAGCCATGTGTTTTCATCATGAGAGGACATGACGTTTCTTTCATTTTCATTCATTTGCTTGAACAGAAAGTAGCTCTCCTGGTGTTTGCTGCCTGATTCTTCTACTGTCTGAAGGGTTTTTTTTCCTTGCACTTTTAAATGTCTATTTGACATTCACTCTGTAACTGAGGACCAATACAGTGGATGATCACTTTGCTATTAAAAATGTGAAAAAAAAATACTAGTTAAAAGTTGTTGTATTGCCTTCCCTCATCTACAGACACACAGACACACAGACACACACACACACACATACACACACACACACACAAACACACATACACACAGGCAAATAAATCTTTGGGAAGGTAATTAGGAACTACACAAGAATACAGGTAAATATAGCACTCTTATACTCACAGAGGAATATATAAAATGACCCAAGACACCCTATTTTATAGTGAAAAACAGTTGAGTTGACTTTTCTTTAGGGTGCATTTCATGTAGCTAAATGATTAAATGGGATGAGGAAAAAAAAACCAATTTCATACAAGGCACTCCAGCAGAGACAAGATAAAAATTCAGACACCCAATCAATCTATTCACACCAAGAATATTTTCATAATGTAGGGATGCCCTAGACTATGAAGATGTCCTTTCTTCAAAACAGACTCTTCCTTTTTTTTATAAGCATTTCCCAAAATGGGTATGCGATTGGCAGAACAGAGAGATGTGCTGTGCGATCTTGAAAAAGTCACTGACCTTTTCCAACTCTCAGATTCCTCATCACTAAACTTAATGTTACATTGCTAAGTAAAGTTCCTCCCCACCGATATAGCCCATGGCATAATACAGGATGCCCTTGTATCAATCTGATTTCTAACTTAACACATCTCTAAACTTCTACCCCCCCTTACCTAATATCCTCCCTCCCCTAACTTCCCTATACCCCTGAAAACTGATCTTAATGGTACTATCTGCAGTTCTATTGCCTTAATGAAGGGCAGAGACAAGGGACAAGGACCTGTGACAACTGACACCCTCTGTGTCCTTGGAGGCAGCTCTATGGCAAGGCCCTCTGTTGGTCCCGCCCATGTATACATTCCCAGCTGCTTCCCAAAGGGATTCCAAGATGGAGTCACTGGTAGTGAGAAGAGGTAGTTGAGGAGATGGCTGCAATCAGCCTAGCTCCTGACTGCAGCCTGGTACTTTGGATTTCTTCTGTTATTTATTTATTTATTTTTGGAGGTGACAGTTGCATGCCTTTGAAGGTACATGCTAAGGATTTGGGAAAACAAAAGAGAAATATTTCCACGTATTTGCCAGAAACTCAACACATTCAACCTGGCAACAAAGATGTTTCCTTATCTTGCAAACTACTGGCAAGCAAATCCTGGCAAACCAGCCAGTGAGTCTGCACTGTGGGGGAAAAACAACGCTATGTCAGTCAACTGGACTAATTTAAGGTGACTGAGCCATGTTTATGACTATACCCAGATCACAAAAGTCTGCATGCAATATCTCATGCAGCCCTTCATCAAGGCCTCTAACATCTAATCCCCTATGAGAGAGGCAGTCATGCATCACTGTTCATTTACCTTCCTACTGTCTGAAAGCAATATATTAATTATCCAAATGCATAAATTATTCCAGAGTATATATATGAATGTATCAACCTCCAGGAGGGAAACAAAAGAATCCACTTCCAAAGCACCATTGAAATGGAGAGAAATACCATCAATACGAGGGGGCAGGGTAACTGGAAACAGGGAGATAAAAATTAGTTCCAGTATCCTTCTTCGCCCTAATACTCTCTACCTTTTCTTTAGCTTCCAAAGCTCCAAAACCACTTTCTTTTCTCAACCCCACAGTAAGAGCTTTCTGTGGCTGTTGTCTAGGTAGTGACTAGACAAAGTAGTAAGTCCTCAAACTCTCCCTGAATTTCCACTTCGAAACTACATGTTACAATCTGCCTTCTACACGTACTGAATTCTTCAATAAAAATGACCTCAAAGAGGGAAACTTCAAATGAGTTGAAACATATTCAAAACATCAATGGATATCACTACCTGTTAATAGCCCATGAGTTGTACAAAGCCCAACAATAAGCTTTAGCGCACATTATGCTTAATCTATCTTTTTGAGGTACTCTCTAAGTATTCCAAAATAGTTTGGAATTCATTTCTATGGTATTACTTATGTACTACCAGAGTCCAATAAAAAGTCCCTTTAGAAAAATCATCCCCACCTCCCAACCCCATCTTCACCCCAGATTAAACAAATGAAAGGGAAAAATTATGAAAAAGAACTCTTGCTGATTAACTCCAGCTCTTGATTGTGGTGTTTAGATGAGATATTCCACCATCTCGGCATCAGGCTCTTGCCCCAGGATCTGAATGGGTGTCTTTCTTTCCAGAGTGCTGGAGTGGAAAGCAGGACCATCTAAATGGAAGTGGGGGGTTAGAAAAGACTTAGGCACAAAGCAAAAATTAACTTTTGAAAACCAATGTTGAGAACTATCACAAAACTAATTTCTAAATGTGACTTGTAACTAGACATGTCCATCATTTACTTTACTGAAAAATGGCCTCTGCTCTTGACCATTCCCATTTTAGTGGATGACAGACCCTCTTCTTTTCTCTCCTCTGACCATGCAATGTTCAACTCCGTCAAAATGGCAGGCATTAACTAATAGACGTACACATGAGAACAATACCAGAAGATGCCTGCTACAGAAAATTGTGATTACCTGGCTTATCTGGATTGCACATCAGATTTGGGGTAGACAAACGGCATGGTCTGGAACTGGCACCTGGACTTGCAGGACCCTCAGCTTGAACCAAAGCTGGAGTTGGAGCTGGAACTGGAGTAGGAGGTTCAGTCGGAGCTGGAGTTGATGCCTGAGTCGGAGCCGGAGCAGAAGTCTGAGCCATTGCTGGAGCCGGAATCGAAGCTGGAGCTGGAACCGGAGCCGAAGTAGCTGGAGCAACCTGAATAGCAGTAGTAGCAGCAGCAGCAGCAGCAGCAGCAGCAGTAGTAGCAGCAGCAGCAGAAGCAGCAGTTGCAGCAACAGCAGCAGTAGCAGCGGCAGGAGTTGGGGAAACAGTAGCCAAAGTAAGAGATGCAGCAGCTGGAATCTGAACAGCAGCAGCTGGAGCGACAGGAGCAGTTGGAGGCACTACAGAAGCTGGAGAGACAGGAGCAGCTGGAGCGATAGAATTAGCTGCAGAGACAGAAGTAGCTGGAGTGACAGCAGCGGCAAGAGCAGCAGCATTTGCTGGAGATGGGGTGGCAGGAGCAGCAGCTGGAGCAGCAGCAGCAGCAACAGGAGCAGCAGCTACCATGATAGTGGTGTTGGTGGCAGCAGTGGCAGTGTTGGTGGCAGCAGTTGCATTGATGGCAGCAGCAGGGGCAGCAGCAGCAACTGGACCAGCCATTGGAGCCGAGATGGGAGTGACAGCTGCAGTTTTGGTCGATTCCGTTCCACGTTCAGTTTGAGTGCTGCAATCGCGACTGCCTGTCTTTGAGTGAGCTGAGAGTAGGGGAGTAGATGGAGGCACAGGGGAAGGTGTGGATGGGACAGGTTCAGCACGGTAGTCTCCACCCAGAAGAATGCCTAAAGATGAAGCAAGAAACAAGAGGATGGGAGGTGATTTTATCTAGATACTGGTTAACTATTTACCCTTGTTGGAGTTCAGGAAAAGAAAATGCTTGGTATCTCTTTGAAACGTGATTGCTTTTGCCTCTAGGGAATCTCTGGGATCCTCTATCTTGCATCCCAGCTAAAAGTTGCTTTTGGTCCCTTCTTATCTTTATTATCCAGTATGCAACATAACATTAAGTCTCTAAGTGTCCTTGGTATTTGTTAGACTTCTTTTCCATTGGGGATTGTGGAAGACCAACTTGTCAGAGGTCTTTTCTGTACCAGTAATATTAATACCCCACATTAACCAGAGAGATGAAAATACCTCAGTGGCTTAGGGAACCTGTAGATACCAATAAGAGTAATTTTCGTTGTATAACCTATGGTACCAAACATGATCATGAGTCTGAGAATATTTACTCTAACTGAAGTACACCGCAACAATTATTGGATCAAGAAAGTAGTTAAAAACAACAAAAGATTTTAAATATATATTTGTTTGCTTCCTCTGGATCAAAAATGTGTCTCAGTATCTATGGTACTCCTAGGCTTTAATTAGAGGAGATAAAATGGACAAGAATCGAACAAAAAAGTACATTCTGTTCTCATATCTGAACATTCTGGTAACAAAAGCTGCCTCCTGACTCCATTAGCTTAAAGAGAACTTTGGGTCCTCTTCCGTCGGGGAGGAAGGAACACAGTGATGCTCTAACTTCAAATTTTGCCTGAGATGAAGTCCATTTGGGTTTTGAACAAAGTTCCCATATGGCAAAAGCCAAATACAAGATTTTTTTTTTTAAAGATAAATTCAAGTTAGGTTCTTTCCCACCCTTAAAGAATACAGGATTCTCACATTTTTAGGCTTTGGTCTCAGTTACTGTTCTTACCCTGAGACTTCAGAGGTCCTGCTTATATATCTAGTTCCATCAGAGAAATAAATTAACCCCAAATTATCCTCTCTAGTACCTGGACGATTGTCTCTTTTCCTTGCTGTGTATAACAGAGTCAGGACAGTTTCTAAGTATGTTACTGTGCCATTGCTTCTGTGCCTTTCACTTTCCTTACCTAGGCTCCCCTTCCAGCTCTTGTCATCTCGCTTCTCCTCCATAATGGGTGCACCAGTCAAGGTAGATGAGTGTGCAAGCAGGCCTGATCCAGCATTGGAGATGGACATCAGAGACTTTGCTGGCCGCATGGATGAGAGTTGCTCTGTCTTGCTTGGCTCCTTTCTGGAGCGCTGCTGCAGCACCTTGATCATGGCATCCTTTTCAATAATCTGGGCATGGAGGGTCTTAATCCTAGCAGTCAAAGAAAAAGCACATACAGAAACTTGATTGCTACTTCTCTATTCTGATCTCACTGCCTACATGGATCTGCACTCCTATTATCCTTTCAATTAAGGGTTGGTTTAGTTAAGTCTTAGTTGGAGGCAAGGATCAGTATGTTAGGACTTTAAAGAAAAAAATAGAAAATCCTATGGACTGCCAAGTAGATGTAAGAGAGTATATAAAAACTTTTATGGACACCCTAAAAGATCAGAGTCAAATACTGACAAACAGAAAGACCATGTAGGAAAGAAGTCATTCTTTGGCAAAGGAGCTATGTCCATAACAGTAAGTTCAATAAGAAGATGGAGTCTTCTACTAATAAAGCATGACATCCAGGTAATAATAAATGACAGTGAGTCTATAAAAGACATTGGGTGCCATATTCCCCAGATACTGTTGACAAATTGTCTGTATTATAGAATTGAGGTATTATTGCTATAAAGAATACCTCAGAGCAGAATGCAAATGGAAAACAATTGTAAAATCCAGGAAAAGGCAACCCCTACCTGGAATTCTGTAATTAGTAAGAATGTTCATTCTTAAGGTCATCACATCAAACCTTAGGTAACAGACTGGCAGGAGTGAAGAGTTGGGTTTGGGGGCAGGCTCCACAATCAAGTTCATCACTTATGAAGAAACACGCTTGCCCTTCTCTACTGATGTAGCTAGTCTCAAGATCAACTTCTCAACCCTTCTGAATCCACAGTCAGACTTTACCTTCCCTCCATGTCCAAGCAACGCTTGTTGGCCATCAGGATTTCTTCCTCTTCCTTCTGGATGCGGGCCTCTAAGGCTGTGTCATAGCTGGTGTTAGGAGAGTGGCTAATAACTGTTGTGTCTCTGTGGGAGAAAAAGGACAGTGCTGATGTTGAGCAGGCATCGAAATCAATAGATGTTATTCTCTAGATTAAGTCAATGGAGGTTTTGCTGAAAATTCTTAAATTAACATTGATCTCAATAGGAATGTTTGATTTGCCAGGGACTTGCTGGAAAGAGCTTTTAGCAAGAATGATTTCAGGAATATGTATACTTCTGACTTCATTCTCTTTAACAGTCACAAAGTGGAAAGGTATGTTTGAATGAAGCCAGAGGATTGCTAAGTAGGTTTTGTGACAGTTGAATATCATTTACATAAGAGGGCTAGAAACACACAACAGTTAAGAGACACATAAACAACTAAAGTCAGTTATGAACTAAAGAAAGGGCCTTTGACTCAGTGCTGTTTGGTTCTTTATCTAATCTGCACCAGAACCATTCTCTCACTGAATGCATGGGTTTTAAAACCAACTCAAGTGACTGTTCTCGTGCCAGAGTCTCAGCTGTGCAAGGGATCATTGTGTTCCACCTGGAATTGTCTCAGGCCATTAATTCAAAGACTGTTAATAAGGAGAAACATGTGTGCAGAGAATAACAGACAGAGAGGCGTGAGCAGACGAGAGAGAAAAAATCAAGGAAAGGAGATGAGGACTAAGAGAAAGAGATAGGAATTATGATTAAAGAAGACACACGTGGAATTACAAGGGTTATACAGGAAATCAGGACAACAGGCTGAAGAAGGAAGTGGCCCTGCTTCACTCCACTCCTTCCAGATCCCAGGTACATTGTCTGCTGGAAGCTAAACAGTCATGTTCTCTTGGCATTGAGACTGTGATCAGTATAGATATGGGGTAATATAATAAACAAGGGAATGATCCCATGGTAAGTTAGCCTTAAAATTAGGGAAGTCTGGCGGGCCTCTATAAAAACCACTGCTGTCCCAATGCCTACAGCTCATTTGCAAAGTCGTAACCATCTATTGGAGTTGGAAAGAAGTGGGAGGGATACAGTTTCTCTCATCTTTTGCCAAATTCATAGTTTAACATCCCCAAATTCTATATTTCTCCAGAGCAATCCATTTGTTCACAATTCTCCTGGATTAACAACACCCTTGCATAGTATTTGATATGAAGGCTATTCCTAGAGACAGCCTCAGGATCAAGTCGTAGCTTCCACAAGAACTCTGCCACTCACAAACTTTCTGACCTCCGAAAGTCAGTTACCTGCTTTTATACTTACTCTTCTTCATATACAAAATGACAACTGAAGTGACATTTCCTTCCCTTTATATAAATTAAAATGATTTGCATGAAAACATATACCATTGGACACAGTTGTGGCACATAACAATGCTTTTTTAAAAATATTGAAAAGTGTGTAGGTAGAAAGAGAATAGCAAAAAGTCGGAATGCGTTTGAGACAGTCTTCCCCTTGGTGCAATACTGGAGGCCATTCCTGCTCTTACCGAGTGCCAGGGAAAAGGAAGGCTAACACATTAGAGCCAAGCCTCTTGAAAAGTGCATGCTGTCTACAGACACTGGGGGTTTGAACGTACAGTTTGTCATTGGGGGAAACTGGTGCTGGCCTACAGCCACTTCCATTGCATAAAAGACCAGTTTGGGTACACAGAGCCCTGCCAGCTAATTGATATGGACACTGTGAACTGCTCAGGAATGGAGCCTGAAAATGTGGGGCACTTAGTGAATTCCTACAGGGCTGCCAGGACAGCCCTCAACATCAATCTTCCTTGGAGAAGACTGGAGCTATGAAGCCAATGGCTTTGCAAATGCAAGCTAGTACAGCATTTGAAGGAACTAGTTCCACAGCTCTCTGAAACTGCCATCAAGAACATCAGAAGATAATGGCTGCAGGTTGTGGACAGCAATCAAAGCCACATGTCCCTGAACCTGCTATCTAATTCTCTCAAATTCTTAAATAGATTTTTATTAATATCTCCCCCCCCCATAATCTCTCCTTTTCTCTAATAACATAATCCCAGTTCTAGTGTTCTTAAGGTCATCATGATGGCTTCTTAAATAAAACACCTCATGGCCATTTAAACTTTACCATGACTACTGTGGTGATTCAAGCCTTCAATCCTAGCACTTGGGAGGCTGACACAGGAAGATCATTACAAGTACAAGACCAGCAAATTTCAGGTCAGCAAAGGTCAGGGTGAGACCCTGTCTCTAAAGATCAAAAATAACTTTAAAAAAAATCAATTAATAAATACGCTTCATTTTTTCTAACTGGTAGCATCCTGTTGCTTATTTAACCCATAAACTTTATCAAAAGTGGAAGATCATGGGAGGCTAGAGAGAAGAAACATGTGGAAATGATTAGGCCCTAGGTGTAGGAAACTTGCAAGGGTAGACAAGGAATAAATAATTAACTACTATAGGAATGAGTTTGGACTTTAGTCCAACAGGCACTGAAAACCATTAGTGCTTTTTGTGGAAATAAAAGAGCGTGTGCCAAGCTCTACCACCACAGCATTATCAGTTGCTGAGATATAGAGATGGATCAGAAAAGAGAGGCACTTGAATCAAGCAGACCAGTTAGGAAGAAGGTGACTGCAGTAATCCCATTAGAGGATAACAAAAACACAACCCGGACACTGGCAAAGGAAATGGGAACAGGCTGTAGGCGGTTGATGTGATTGGACTTGGAGACCATGTCCATGGTAACATTAGGAAGATAAAAGAATGAGTGAGAACTGTACTTGTAATTCAAATCATGGAATAGTGTTTGCTGCCATGGGAAACCAAGGAGAGGATTTTTCCAAAGTGCTATGACAGCTTTACATTACCAAGCTGCTGGAGTAACGTTGTCTTGAGGACAGCTCTATGATAAGATCCAACAAGTTGTTGGAGATTTGTAAGTTTAATCTCAGAAATAAAAGCACTAGTATTACAGCATTTTTCTAACTGCAGAGATGTCCTGGTAGAAAACAAGGTAACTACGATACAGACAGGGAAGAAAGCAAACTCAGAAACCGAGAAAGGACATTAAGGAAGGAACAAATAGCCACGTGTGGCATGAATCTTCCTCATAGCCCTCAGTTACTTTACTTTCTCTTTTTCTGGATTTGCATTGCCCAAAACAAACCTGAAACATTCCAAGTACAGCTAACAACTCAATTCAGTAAATCCAACCGAATAGATTGCATGGTTGATGGGTTGTTATCGTATTATCTTCTTGCTGCTCTACAGGCATAAATTCAGCATTTATGAGCTCAAACTCAAAATCTGTATTGCCAAATCAGGTCTGCTGGGAATGAACAAGGACTTCCTTTTAGGGATTTCCATTCATCATAGTAAGTACCTAGATTCTCGAGAGAGACAGTAACTTCAGTGCCTGAATGCAGGGAATGACCCTGCAATTATTGATAATGTTTCCAAGTGCCTAAGAATCTTCAACTGATCCTTCATTCAACAGCTAATGATCTCAAGCTCACCATTATTGAGCTGGGAGACAGTTAAACTGATAAATTGTTGATTGAAATCCTGCCTCTTGTGCCCTTTAGTATTGATCTAGAGATGATATAATACCCCCGTGCCCGAGTGTAGACTAGATAACAGCACCTACCCTTAAAGGATAAGTAATACGTTTAAAGTTCTCACTAGAGCCCTGCCTGTTTCTGAGAAATAAATTTGCTAGTAGCCCTTGTGTCACAGACTATTGTATTTTATTTTATACAGGAGTTTGCATAGCCTAAGCTGGCTTTGAACTCACACTCTTCATTCCTGTCTCTCTTGTGTAATGAGACAACAGGTCACAACAGGTCGGTGTCACCACACTCAGCTCAAGTACTTACTTTAAATAAGAAAAAAATTAAACTACCTCACTAAAAAAAGCCAAAAGAGCCATCAGTTTATTCTTTCTTTCTCCCCCTCTTTCCTTCCACTTCATTGTATTCAACTTACCTATATCTCAATCTCACTGTCTATTCCTGGACACTTCTAGCTTGTAGTCCCCTATTCCTACCTGAAACCATTGTATCACCAGCTTTCCCATGACAAAAGGTTATTTAGAATCAAAGCACTACAAAGGTTATAAACATACTACCACGTAGTATGCCTTGTAATGCAAGAAAATAAACTTTTTAAAAATCTTATGTTAAAATTTGTATTTTATTATATTCAAACGTCACACACTGGAAATAATCCAAATATCCATCATCAGGTGAATGGATGAATGATCTATGATACATCCATTCCATGACACATTACACAGAAATAAAAAGGCATGGGCTATTAATAAATGTATCAACTGGGATGGATCAAAATAATTACACTGAGCAGGAGAAGTAAAACAAAGAGCATAAACACAATGTAATTCCTTTTATATTGACACTCTAGGAAAGACGTTTGTAATTTTATGACATGAAGCAGATGAGTCATTGCCCAGGAAGGAAAGCATCAAGTTTAAAGGCCACAAGGTCATGGGAGAATGTGACTTCTATTTTGAGTGCTAAAATGTCATGCTAATTACACATTTATTAAAAATCTTGCTTTTTCTCCCACCTCCTCCTCTTCTTTCTTTGCTCTCTCCATTTTTTTATTTTCCATGTCTACATTTAGGTTGGCAGATGGAAGAGAAGGAATGTGAAGAGATATTGGCAAGACAGATAGAAAAGCCTATAAGGTTAAGAAATAATGTTTTCTGGATGTCATCTCACAGA
Organism: Grammomys surdaster; assembly: GCF_004785775.1. Classification (NCBI taxonomy): domain Eukaryota; kingdom Metazoa; phylum Chordata; class Mammalia; order Rodentia; family Muridae; genus Grammomys; species Grammomys surdaster. The sequence continues at coordinate 1,878,711 of NW_021604681.1, read as the reverse complement.
GAATGAAAATAAGGAAACCAATCCGTATAGCAAAGTGAAATGATACTATTTTTAGAAATATAGCATAAACCTTTAATAAAAGGGTCAGGGGGAGTCATCGAGTCTAACTCACTTATGTTACAGGCATTTCAATACAATCTATCTCTCATTTTCTCCTGTTGTCTGAATCCATTAAACAGTCCGGATCAGGAATGTTGGCCTCTGGAAGATGGTGTTCCTACTTGCTAGTAAGACTGGGAACAGGCTGTGTTCTATCACATTAAATAATAAACATGCATATTTTGCTGAAAACAGTAATTACGTGGACAAGTTCTACCTAGTGATACAAAGCAATTTAATTTAAGTCAACACATATTTCAGGCATAGATGTGTAAAGGAACTCAATTCTTAATGATTTCCAGAGAGGAGGAATGGATGTTTTATTGTTATATAAAGGCCCTTGGGCCAAGCACCTTTCTAGCTTTCTTATGAAGTCCATTCAGTAGGCAGCACCAAGATGCCTCCTTCAGACATTTTCTCATGCCTTGCACAGTTATGAGCTACATCATGCAAAGCTTTTGCACAAAGCAGACAAAATTACCCTGCATCTCTCTGGCTCACCATAAGCAAGTTTCCAGCATCGGGCTTTCACAAATACCTCTGAGCAAGGGCTGCACTTCTTTGGAAGCCTGTAGGTAATACGACACTAAATTCTGCTTCATATCTGCCTCCAGGCCTTGTGACCATCTTCAGACACAGATGGAGATTCATTGGACACTATTATGACACTGGCTTTTCCTGAGCATGCTTTTCTCAGGAAACAAAGCCAGGGAAACTTCAGCTGATGAAGACCTCAAGATTAAGCCAAAGACAGCTTCAGTCTATTAAAGGTATAGGGCTATCTGGAGGATGGAAGAAGTCTTCCAGGAGAATCGTGAGCATCTTTAGAATGTGCCAGTTCATCTCTTTCTCTCTTTTGTTTTTTGTTTTTTGTTTTTGTTTTTTGTTTTTTTGAGACGGGTTCTCTGTGTAACCCTGGCTGTTCTGGAAATCACTCTGTAGACCAGGCCTGCCTTGAACTCAGAAATCTGCCTGCCTCTGCCTCCCAAGTCCTTGGATTAAAGGCATGTAGCACAGTTCATATCTTAAACACTGATTCCTTCTACACACCTATTACTACCTAATATCTGGCAAGTACTGGACTCTACTGATGTCCTACATTTGCAAGAATATAAAAATACACTGCTGTAACTAATAACTTTCTGGATAGAAGCCTGTTTGGGTACAATATACTCTACATACAATAGACCAGGTTCTAGACCACCTTCAATATAAGTCTATACCTACATTCTGTCTATTATCATCCCAACCAAACCTAACACCTGATTATACCTGAGCTGTTTCTTTCTCAGCTAACTATTATGAACACAGGCAACATAGAAAAACTATGAAGAACAATTGTTTCTTATAAAAGCTAGTAATTCTTTTTGTAATATGCAAAGAAGGTGCCCAAGAAACCATAAATAAAACTCCTCTTGCCTTCTTCTCTCTGGTACCAGATAGAATGAGACTACTTATAGGTGATGAGCTCAGGAATACAGAGAATGTAGCCTTCAAATATAGACCTTCTCAAAGGGCAGTGATGGATTCATATTCGGCACATAACCAGGAAGAGCCAGAACTATCAAATGACAGCAGTTACATTTGCTTTCTGAGTGGAATTTCTTTAGTGGGGATTTCACTTTTGTCCTGAGACTAAACAGCATGCACGTGTGGCTGAAAGAATATATAGCTAATAGGGAATGAGGTGTCCAAACACTTAGCTAAGCCCATCTGCAATGTTCCAGCTCACTCCTAACGCAAACTCAATTAAGATTCTAGAAAGCCCATAGTTTTGAAATCCTTAAACTTCTGACACCAAATCCATCCAGTCCACGTATAATTAGAAAAAGGAAAGCACATGTAAAGAGAAAGTAAAGCAGGGAAGGAGACTAGATATTGGGAAATCTCTGAATGAGTTAGCATACCAGGTTTTCCCATTGACATCTTTCAATGACTTACCTCTGCGCAGCCACAGTTGCAGCAGCATCCAGAGCAAAATGTCTCATCACATTCTCTTCCAAATACTTTTGTTCCCACTTTGTCATATCTGCTTCCAGGGCCAGAATTCTCTCCTCCTTCTCCCGGAGGAGCTCCATCAGTGCAGCAGCATTGTATTCTGAAGCATTAGTGGGCTGAGAGTTGCCCTGGCGCTATTGGGGGAGATGCCAAGACACCTCAAGTTAGTGAAAGAAAAACCATAGTGCACAAGTCCCCAAGATTGATTATCTATATATCTATATATCTATGTATCTATATATGTATCTATGTATGTATCTATGTATCTATGTATGTATCTATGTATCTATGTATCTATGTATGTATCTATGTATCTATGTATGTATTTATGTATGTACGTATCTATGTATCTATGTATCTATGTATCTATCTATCTATCTATCTATCTATCTATCTATCTATCTATCTATCTATCTAGTATTGCTGACTTTCTAAGACAGGATTTCACTATTTAGACTTGAATACATGAATCTCTTGACACAGCCTCTGCTAGTATTCTGTCTAAAGTCCACCTCCACAGTTACCTGGCAACAGCCAGGTATGCTCCTCCCCAGAGTTACCTGGTAACAGCCAGGTAGGCCTGCCCACTATAAAAGGGGCTGCTTGTCACCTCCTCTCTCTCTTGCTCTCTTATTACTCTCTTGCTCTCTGCTCTCTTGTCTCTAGCTTCCCCCTGTCCCCTTGCCCCTCCCCCTTCCCTTCCCCCTCTCTCCTAACACAAACTCAATTAAGATTCTAGAAAGCCCATAGTTTTGAAATCCTTAAACTTCTGACACCAAATCCATCCAGTCCACGTATAATTAGAAAAAGGAAAGCACATGTAAAGAGAAAGTAAAGCAGGGAAGCGTGATCATGGCCGGCTTCTACTCCTCTACTTCTCTGCTCTTTCTCTCAATCTCTGTCTCTGTCTCTCTGTCTGTCTCTCTCTCTCTGTGTCTCTCTCTCTGTCACTCTGTCTCTCTCTCTGCCTCTACTACCCACCTGGCTCCCCTCCCCATGCCCTGAATAAACTCTATTCTATGCTATACCGCTCAATCTCTGTCTCTCTCTCTGTGTCTCTCTCTGTGTCTCTCTCTGTGTCTCTCTCTCTGTCTCTCTGTCTCTCTCTCTGTCTCTCTGTCTCTCTCTCTGCCTCTACTACCCTCCTAACTCCCCTCCCCATGCCCTGAATAAACTCTATTCTATGCTATACCGGTGTGTGGCTGTCCCTCAGGGGGAAGAGATGCCTTGGCATAGGCCCACTGAGATATCCTCTTCCCCCATACCTCTCCACACACCCACAGAACATACTCTTTATCTCTTTATCTTTTTATAAACACAACAGCCTCCCCTACCAGATCCAGTTGGAAGAGCTTCTATTTTATAAGAAAGGGCTTTCCCCTGCTATTTTGTTTCTTCGTTTGCCTGTTTGCATAGTAGCGAAGATCTAACCTAGAGTTTCATCCATGTTAGGCAAGAACTTTATTACTGATTCCTATTTCCAGGTCTCAAACAGAGCAGTGCTGTAAGTACTGATGAAATGTTCATCACTAAGCTATTCCTATCCTCAACTCTTAGTCTGGATACACTACTTATCCAAAAGAAGAAAGGAGAATTTACATCTCCACATTGCCATGTTGTTCAGAAATTAGATTTAATGAAATAAAATCTTCAGTCCTTGGCTGACAGAAAAGACTTCAAGGAAAATGGGAGGTTTTCTTTTTTTTTTTAAATCTATGATTTGGTTCCAAAACTGACCCTAATTTATGAGATCTTTACTGAGGTGTTTAACATTTGGGGAGCAGGGAGGTGGTCTTGATTTTTTTTCTCCTCTAAACCTCAGTAAGTTGCATGAGCAGAAGATTTCTAAAGAGCCCTTCCAGCTGGAAGTGATGCTATACACCTGCCCAGACTAAGTTGTAAGCCAGTCTGGACTACATCAGACCCACTCTCAGAACAAAACAGAAAAACTGCCCAAGGATTCCACCAGCTTCGATTCAAAAACATCAACAAGTTTAGGTGTATAGCTGTTTCACTTCATAGAGTCTTTTGTTCTGGTCCATGTGAAAAATAAAATGACAGATTTTGCTGGAATAGAAAACTAAGGAATTAGGTAGGCTGTGCATTTGTACTGGCAACGCCTTTGACTGTAACATGGGGAACTGGGGAACATGTAAAGATGAGCAAGCAGTCAAGGATCTTTAGAGTCTTTGCCAAACACAAAATGTAAAAAAAAATTTAATAAATATGCAAACAATCACCCAGGAATAATGGAATTTCTTTCTTTTCTTCCTGTCCTTCATTCCACAACTCGTAAGTAAGACTTGGGAAATAAATGAATCTTACGAGCCTCAAGAATTAAAGAAGTAAACAATAAAGTACCCAGCACAAGATTTATAAGTCCCACTCCCTAAGATTATATAAGCAGTACAATTGCTGGAGAGACAAAATTCTGATTGGTGGAGCAGCCTGGAGGTTCAGAGGAGGTCTTCAGTGATTCAGCTATACTGACTCATCAGCCATGCTGAGGGAGGGAAGACTTTTACAGCTGCATTTGAGTCACCTATACTTCTGTAAGCATCCCCTCACCAAGATTTCTGGAAACAACCCTAAGAAACTTACTGGTTCATGACAACAGACTTGGGTAGAATAATTTCACAGATCTATCATCTCTGCCCATCCCCAAGATGTTCACACAGAATTACCTGCTGGATTCTAAGGGATTCCAGTTCCCTCTCCAAACGTGTCCGGAGTCGGTGCTCCAGTTGCTCACGCTTCTCACACGCTGCCTGGAGCTGCACAAGGGCCTGCTGCATCTTCTCCACCTTATCTACGTACACTTGCTTCTTTTTCAGCTGGAAATCCAAGTCAGGAGATTTGGGAACAGAAAGAAAAACAGTAACAGGGTCAGTTATGGCATTTCCAAATCCAGCCTCGTGCTGAGATTTCTTCCAGATTCAAGAAGAACAGTGAGATGGACCTTTGGGAGGAGCGTTTTGCTTGTGATGCATATCTTCTCCTACAAATAATGTCAATAGAGATAGGAGCCTCTCTTGTATCTCTTCCTCATTCCTAAATTCTATGCCTTCATCAAGGCTTCTCCCCTCAAAACAATACCTTAGAATGTAAGGTGGCCAGTTCCCCACTTATGGTTGCCCTTAGCCCTCTTCATTACTATAAATGAGAATGGTGGAGGGAAGTCTGTCTCATTTTAGCTCTCACAGTTGACAAATGCTAAAGAGGTGGGAGGAGAAAAGGGGAAAAGTTCAATGTTGTGAAGAAGACGACTCCCTTGAATTGTGTTTTACATTGACTGTGTGTGTGTGTGTGTGTGTGTGTGTGTGTGTGTGTGTGTGAGAGAGAGAGACAGAGACAGAGACAGACAGAGAGACAGAGATACTCATCCACACTCACACGGTCATATCCCACAATGGGAATATTAAAGTCAGAAGACATCTTGTGAGACTTGGCTTTCTCCCTCTACCATTTGGGTTCCAGGGATCAAACTGAGGTTGTCAGGTTTGGTGGCAAGCCATTTACCCATGGAGCTATCTCACCAGCCCACAACCTCTTTAAAATACTGTCTGCTTCCAGGGCTGAGGTTAGAGAAAGCAGCTACTAAGGACATAAAGACACCAGAAATGTCTTTCTGAAAAATAGCAGTGGTCATTTTTCAAAATAGCTTACAATGGCTCTCTTGGAAAACTACTGTTTCTCAAATTGGTAATGCCAAAAAAATGGCTCAAATGATTTTTGGTGTCCTCAGGATGAGTAGTGTCCTACTTGGTGGTTTTTTATTTTTGTTGTTTGTTTGTTTGTTTTTTGTAATTAAAAGACTTTACAAATTATTTGGGATTTTCATTTCCAACACTGAGGCTGATTGACTGTGAAATGTATACTCTGGAGCCAAGGATCCCTTAAATATTCAAATGAATCAATATATATCTCAGAGAATGATTGAGTCAGATATGATTCTTCACCTTTGCAAGTCTATAACCCATATACCTAACCAAAACTTGAGATAACTGGGAAGAAGAATATGCGTTCTTTGTACCCTTTTATCTTGCAAGCCAAATCCTGGCTCAGCAGCAATGATCAAGGGAGCAATTGGACAGCCTTAAATAAGATATTCATACTCCAATATCCAATAAGGTGAGAAAATTAGCAGGCAGCCTTACCACTTTGCTTGCAAAAAGAACAGATCATGCTTCCCACACTACCTGTATAGCTTCCCTCAATGCTAGTAAATCAACTTGTAGTCTCTGTCTAAAATAAAAATCCTCTCAACTAGGGCCCTCCTACCATTAGCTTTTCCTCAGTCACTAAGGTTAGAGATATCTCCACCACTGAGATTAAGAGTTAAAATATTACTGCTAACAGGTATTTTAGAAACATAAATCCAGGGAGTTGACTGCAGGGAATTCCTAAGCCCCGAGTGACTTTTGTAGGTAGCTGCAATGTAAGAAGTTACCTATTGTACCTATATTGTTCATCGCCAGATAGACCTCAATAAATAGGACCTATCAAATCTTTTCAGTGCAGAAACCAGGTAATTCCTTCATGGTAATGAGTCGAACCCACAGCTGTTTTGTTTCTGCTTCAACAGTACTACCATTTACTGGTGGGGAAACAATATTTGCTCAGAATCCTCCCATATCCAGGTCAAAATTACTGAGCTTTCTACAGGTAGAAGGAAACATACCTTACATTTTCCTATCACCAGACCACTGGCATCTCCTTTGACCATGACACAAGAAAACATTTTAAATTGTTTCAACGTTTTGTTGGCATTATCTTTCAAAACAGGCCTCATTCAATCTAGCACTGTAAACCAACAGAGGTAAATTTATGTCTAGATCTTTTGCTCTTTATGAAAATTTCCTAAGGTATACAATGAACAAAGAAATCATCATATTTTGCCTCTCAGTAAGCTCAAATCTTTCCTTTCTGTCTAGGACAAGCGAGAGATTGAGGTTGGGGATGCTTCTGCCTTGCTTTTTGTTAAGCTTTCAGTACTGGCAAAGAAGGAATCATTCTGTCGCCTTCACCTTTGGAGTTTTGTAATGTTCGTGAGCTATTTAGAGCTGAATGCATTTATTTGTGAATCATGCTGAAAACCCTAAGGGAGCAGTGCAATGGTGATGCAGAGAATGTGAACTATAATTACAAAGGCTTACAGCAGTTATACTTAAAGGCAATTAAACAGACAGCATGCAGTTCTTTGCCTTGATGGCAAAGTACAGCAAAGTGAGCTCTGAAAACTGAAAAGCAAGCAACCCAAGATCATGCCAATCTCTCTACATCCTGCCTTTCTCAAAAAAGAAAACTAAATATCCCATGAAAAGCACCCCCAGAAAGAGGAGTCAGTGAGCCAACCCTCTGAATGGGAAAGGCAATGTGGGATCGGTGAGTTCCCTGAGTTTGTTGAAAAACGGGTGTTTAGACAGATTCTGCAAAGCAAGCCAAGAAAAACAAAGAGCATTATTGCTGGCGAAGTTCTACATCTTTTTTTTTTTTTTTAAAAAAGAGAAAGAAAGATTATAGCTCACCCACAAATACTACAAGCACCTGGGCAGTACTTATCCCCTTAGATATGTCACAATGGAAAGTGACAATTCTTGGATGTTGCCCATGCTAGGCTTTAGGCACGGAACTTACAAACCCAGCCATTTTCTAAGTTATATACTCCACATTGTGTAGATATTTCTAAGTACTATGGTCTATGTGTTCTAACTTCATTACTCTCCTAGATTTTATGTGCTTTAGTTTTACTCTCTTTCCAGCTATGTAAGCCGTTAAGCTCCTCAATTCAGATTACTGGTTGGCTATGAATGACAATTTCCCTACTCTGTCTCAGAGTCTCGATTTGTTAACAAACAAATGTGGGCAATAGGAGGAGAAGTTCAGGAATCAGCAAAGCTAAATGGCCAATATTATGCCAGGCCTGTAGAATGTGAACAGTTGTCTTCCACCCATTATGCAACCTACACTACATTGCCCTCAAAAAAAAATTAGAACTATTTACTATTTAGTGCCAGCCATGGTAAATTTTATGGGGTGGGGGTACCTCATCAATCTCTGAAGGTTTTCAAAACTTCAAATTGTATTCCACAGATCTGCTACTTTGTAGGGAGCTTCTGTTATGGATTGGTTGGATCCCTATCTTCTCCTCTTTTGTGTATTCATTTATGTATTTAAGGTTCTACATAAAATACCCTAATACATACATACATACATACACACATGCATACATACATGCATGCGTGTGTATGCATACACATGTATGTCTGTGTATGCATCCCTTCTTGTTTCTGATGTTGTTTTTCATAAAGAACTAGCTTCCCACCTTATATAACTCAATCATCTTGTTTGTTTGAGACAGTGTTTTTCTGAACTGCCTAAGCTGACCTCAAACATAAACTCTTCCTTCCAGAATGCTGGGATTAAAGGACTACTCCACTACATCTAGCTTGACGTTTATCTTTTCATAACAGACATATCATTGTTATACATATAACACTTATAGGTCCTACATACCCTTTGGAGTTTCACTCCTCACTGCTTAGGAATTCCTTCTCTCACAACGTTTTAAGAAATTTAAAAAAAAAAACCTCTAAACTAGATAAATAATTTACAATGACTTCTACAGTTCTTTAAACTCTCATAGCTCACAAATCTAGGAGTCCTCTTTCCATATTTAACAATGAGCTCAGAGGGCTAAATAAAATAAGAACTAGAATATTATATAGTTATAACTATGGAGGTTACAAACTAAGTAAATGCCTTGTGTGTTTTGTGTGTGTATGTGTGTGTGTAGGATGGATCACAGAAAATGTACATTTATAGAATCCTAGATTATTTATTTTTGATGTCTTCAGTGTTTAAGGAAATGAGGGTTCTCTTGATAAGTTTCCAAATCCACAAGAGTGGCTCTCATCTTTGTATGGAAAATGAGTTTTCAGAACCACGGATTAGTCATTCTGAGGGGCTAATCAAACCCCATACCCATGAGTTCCTAGAAGAAGCCATGCAAATCCATCATCTCAACCTAAATCCCTCTGTTTATCCAGTGAATGAGAGACCATTCTATCTATTTAAGTTTTCTTAGTAAACACTGGTCCTCAAAACTTGTCAAAGATTTTTCCTTTCCCTTCCTTTCCTCTAACCTTTGTTCTCAATTTATCTCCTTAACCCATTATTTGCCTTTGCATTCATCTTTGAGTCATCTTCTCCTCACCCCAGAGGATCTGTCTATGACAACTTCCATTTTTGTCTCTCCACCAATAGTCCTTAAATATTTACTTTGCTTGGCCAAGTCACGATCAGGGTATCAAATCATTCCTATTCAGGATAAATTTTCAAAGGAGAATCTTAGTCAAGTATCATGGTGCAGGCCTGTCATCCCTACACTTTGAAAACTGAAGCACTTCTCTCTCTCTCTCTCTCTCTCTCTCTCTCTCTCTCTCTCTCTCTCTCTCTCTCTCTCTGCCCCAACAAATGCACAGACACACAAAAGGAATCTTTAAAAATCATTAAGAAATGGGAGAAAGAACAGTAAGAAAGTAATCTGATAGAGAACAGAGCAAATCCTCTTGAGCTAAGTCAATCATCTTTTCCACTGCACTTCTGTAATAATTTGAACCCATTCCCAAGAATTTGGCAGATCCCATAACCTCTTCTGACTCAGGAGAATCTGATCCCTACAAATGAATACCATGTGATGGCATCTCTTCCCTCCTTTCAACAACTGTGGGTGTCTTTCAAACTGACTATTTTTTTTAAAGATAGCTATATACAAAACTAGTTTTAGAGAACCTTAAGCTAACTGTTTCAAGCCTTTATGAGAAACTTCCTTAATCTATCAGTTTCCCATTTATTTGCAGGATGACAAGTAAAAGGGCTGTAGTGTGTGTGTGTTTCCCTAGATATCTTTCTAACTGTCCTGTCTAATATTCTTTAATATTCTCATATTTAATATTTTAATATTCTCATCTGTAGAAAGATGCTGATACTTGAAAGGTTCCCAGTTCTTTTCTCTTTTTTTTTAAACTAGGCCATGTGCATCCCCACCACAGAGCCACGTCAACCACTATCTGTAAAAATACCAGTTAGAGATTAAAACTACAGATGAAGGTAGAATGAGTAAATCCTGACACATACAAAATACCCATCTCCTCAAGGACACTGAAGCTGAGGCAGAAGGAAGATCAGTGTGCCTGCATCATATCTGCTTCCTCTCTTGCCTTCCATTATGTACACATAGTCCTTTCTAAAAATGGCATGGCATGTCTACAGTATATTTTCTCTGTTCTACCCCTTCATACAAGGAGTTTTATGTTGCCCTGTGAGCTTTCAGTAATTTTAGTTTGATCTGACTTAGTTTTACCCGGGGACACTACTCTAACTCAGGGTTCACACTGAAGCAATTTGGTAACACTAGTCTGGTATTAGCAAGCTTCCTCTGTCCATTTCCAAAAGGTTATGATAAAACATCACCTCTGAAAATTTGCTAACTTGGGAATAAAGAAATATACAAGGCTCCTACCTTGGGAATTTAAAGTCATAGTGATAAAAAAAATGGTGTGTGGATATAATTTCTTCTTTTTAAACACGTTGACTAAAACAGCCAACAATCACTATGAAGAAATCCCACTGTCATGGGCATGAGAAGTGTCATCTTTTGATAAAATGCCTTTAAAATGAATTGATAGTTTATCATTAGAACATCCCAGGAAATGCCTGAGTGCATATGTACTGCATCCTATCAACTGTCTAAGTACACACATAATTCATGCTCTTAGACTTCCACTCAAACGTAGAACACACTCTAATGACTATATAAGCTTAAACGTCATAATTAAACTTAAGAATTCCTACTCTTAGACTTCCACTCAAACTTATAACACATTCTAGGTATTGTATAAGCTTAAACTTTACCAGCGGAGTCCAACTGGTTCAAAATTATTGGAGAGTATGAAACATAAATGTTTATGCAGATATCTTCCTCTATTACTGGGAAAGAGGAAACTGGTGTATTACCTGGTAGATAGCAAAAACTATCTTTTAGAATAAAACAGACAAAAAGCCTAGCAAATCTAGTAGTGAGGGACATAGAAAGATTGGCAAAATCTTTAAAAATCTTTAAAAATGCTGGTGGAGATAGAATAAGAGAAGGTAGGTACATTGGGAGAAGTGACTGAGGTGGCAGCAGGACTTCAAAAGTGACATGAGGATCTTAACAAGAATAACAATATCTAAGCCACCACCAGTCACTGTGATTCTGAACCTGTGAATACTTTAGCCTCCTCTTCAATCTATATAGTGTTCATTCCAGCCCCAAATATGGCTCACTGGCTCTTCCAGGCAGTCCTCTCACCTCCTGCTTTCTCCTCTCCTACACACTGCGCTCACTAAGCAGCTCGCCCTCAGCATCTTCCCGGGCTGGATTTGCCAAGTCTATTTTTCCCACCATCCCTGAAACAATTATCCAAGCCACTGCTTCAACTCTGTATTCTCCTGATGTAGCAGTCAGCCAGAAGCCCGGGCTGACTTGAGTTTTGTGAGAATATATGCCAGACATCCATGGAAACTCCCCAGTGAGGTTAACTTTGAGGGGATGGGAGGAAGCTCTCTGTGAATGTGAGAGTACTGTGGTTGCTTTAGGACACAGAGCTCTTTTGACTTGTTAAATCAGTGCCAACTTCAATAAGACCCATGTGTCCCAAAAGGTAAGGGAAAGGGGGGTTAGGAATGCATCATTTGCCTCCTCTGGCTGTCTGCTACATAGGATGTAGAGTGATTTTTTTAAGGTCTGTAGCACAGTGACTTGTCAGGAAAAAAGAATCTATTCATCCCTACCCTAGCAAAATATCTCTGTAGGTGTCATGAGACCATACTTCATAAAACAATCTGCACTAACTTGGGAGAGATTGCAAGTTATGGCTTTAGGAAAACAGTTCTTGCCTGAGGTGGCCCTTCTGTGGAATGCTTATGAGGGTGACTGCTGAGACCCACAGGAGGCTCATTGGCTTAGAAAAATGAAATGACTGTCAAGGAATGCACTCACATGAGAGCTTTGAAGAGGTGAAGGTACAAAAGAACTCAAGGGTCCTTGAGTCAATACAGTTAATTCCCTGCCATCTTGATGCAATGAAAACTAATTACCCGAGTGACTCTAAACTTAAGAAACCCGAGAAAAATATTTCCCTCACAAAAGGCCTGTTTCGAGAAAGCTCTTATAAATCTGATTTGCTAAATAAGTAAGAAAACTTCTTTTTTTTTTCCTGGAAAAAACTCCAAAGTTCTAAACAATAAGGAAAACTCACAAAGCCAGACATGAACCACACAGTGTATGTTTACACAGGACACTGGCAGGTATTCCAATATATCTCTTTGATTTCCAACATGGCTTCCCTTGAGCCATGTCCACCAAGCATAAAACAGTCTTATCTATCTCTACCTTCTACTCTCTCACTCTGTTTTTTGAGACAGGGCTCACTATGTAACTTGCTCTGTCCTGGAACTCAATATGTAGAGGGAGCTAGCCTTGGACTGAAAGAAATCTATCTGCCTCTGCCTCCCAAAGGCATGTGCCACCATGCCTAGCACAAAAATCACCCATAAGATAGAAATAGTCACTGAGTTTATGACAGAACCACATTAAAGATCCCATATCAAACTGCTACAGAGTTGGTGAATCCTAATATTCTATGTTAAGTAGTTTTAATCCTGAAGAATCAAGGCCTCTTGTGGGACTCAATCACATCCTGAAGTAACAGTATGTTTTTAAGGTAGAGGCCTGAAGAAGTATTATGTTGATTCTTTACAACTTGACATTAACACTTGGGTAAGTCAGGCTGAAGGATACCATAGATTACATGGTATTATCTCCTAGGAAACTGTTAACTCACAACCTAACTCCAACCCGTCTTTAAGGCTCAAAAAGAACAGCAGAGGAAATCTGCAAGTCTGGAGATCTTCAAAAACCATGGCCACTCTTAGTGAGGGTCAAGAAGTAGGCAATTAATGGAGGCAGGGACGACACTGCTCCTACAACAGTTACAATGTCATTTAGTCCTGAAAATTACACTTTTGTTTTATTTTAGGTTCATAAGGCTTTCAACTTTTAAAATAATGGAGGGTATTACTACTGTTTTCCAAAAGGTTTTCACTGTACAACTTGGGATGGCCTTGAATTTGCTATGTAGCTCAAGAGGTTTCCTACTAGAGATCCATGAAAGGTATTATTTCTCTTAAAACAATTCAAATTTCAAAATAGAATTTAACAAGGTTTTAGTATTTCTAGTCAATTTACACTCCATCATCACATCGTTGTTGGAATATACTCATTCCCAAACGTTCAAAACATTTAAGAGTTAATTTTATTCTAATACAATCACAACCAACATCCAGGATTAATTAATGAGCAGTACAGCAGCAAAGTTCCCTCTTTTTCATAGTAAGACAGTTTAGTGTTGCAAGAGAGCAACTTCTACATGGATGCTAATCGGATACATATTTAAATCATATTTTTAATAGTTCAGAGGCCCTTGTATTTGTCAAGGGACAGCTCCATCAACTCACACAAAGAGCTGACAAATTCAACCACACCACATAATAACATTCTTTAAAACTGGTCTCTAAGCCACAACAAAGATCTTTACCAGTGCATTCTCCTGACATAAACTATAAACTCTCCTTGGGTCTTATTTTTGTCCCAGACCTCTGAAGACTGATTCCATCTCCAAACAATATTGTAAAATTCAATAGCAAAATATGTAGCTGTCAAGATTCATTTCTGACCTAGGACAAGGGACAGGCTTGACTTTTCATCGAGTATGGGGAGAACAGGACTATTACAATTGCAAGATCATTGGAGGATTTTAAAATATCCAGAATCATTCTATAGTCCTTTGAAAGGAAATGTTTAAGGCTTGGTAAGAAGAGACTTAAAGCATGGCTAAGGTACTAGGGAGAACTTATGGTATGGAAACAGGTTATTAAATAAATGGGAGAATGGAAACGATCTATGTCTTTACAATGGAAGAGTCACTAAAAAGTTGTTCTAATTGTTGGTCACAGTCAGAAGCAGAGTAACATTCATAAAGAAGAAACCACTGAAGAATTTCTGTCAAGCAGGATATATAAAATATATTAGAAATGAACAGGAGAAAGAGACTCTGAAACAAAGTAAATGGAATCCAAACAGCATTCAATCCCTTATCTCTGTTCAGAGAAAACTGAACAGCCAAAATCTGTCTCTGTTGGAATATTGTATACACTACATATTTAAATGGATGAGAAACCAAGTGCTACGAGTTCCAACTCTTTTACTCTCAGGCTCCCATGCTACCTGAGGACACCTACCTCTTCTTCCAGCTTCACCACCTTCGCCTGGGCATTGCTCAATGCCTGGTCTCGGATTTCAATGTGTCGCCTTTGGTCTTCATTGGTAGAACGGGCAGTAGCCAGCTCAGCTTCTAGCTTTTCCTTCTCCCGCTGGTTTTCTTTATCTGTGTGGACATGAAATATCAATACTGTCATCCAGAAGCTGAGTCAAAGCCTTAAGTGGGCAAAACTGACAGATCATATGTATTACTTGACAGTGTGCACACTCCTAGCACATGGCTAAAAGAATCAAACTTTATAACATTTTGCCACTCGATGGACCACTAACTTGCCAGGTAAATAAGAATCAACGGATAAGAAGATATAAAATGTCATGAGAAGAATTAAGCATTACACAAAGAGGAACAGACATGTATGCAGATATACACAGACAGGAGAGAATAAGTTCATCTCTTCAGTTTTGTTGTTACTGAAAGAGTAAGCATGCTGAACAAAATTTCCGTCTGTTTCCTATGACAATGTACCAAGCATTCTAAAAACACTTCATCAAACAGATACAACCTCAAAAAGTTCACTGAAGGAGCTTCTGCCCTCAAAGCATGAGACAGGTGGACAGGGGATCACAATTTCCCAAATTAGAATTCCGTAAGCAGGGACCATGGAAACCTAAAGCTGATGAGGAAACCCTGAACTATATAACTGATTCATTGCTGGTGGCTCAGTGTGTACAAATGTGAGAACTAATTCTTGGGAGAGGCACTCAGACTGGAACACCCACATTTTTGGAAGTTTTGCCACCAGGTCTTCATGCAGATTCTTCTAGAAGATCAGAAAAAAAAATGTCTTCTTGTTATTGGCAGCAGGGGTGTGGGTAGGGGAAGAGACAATTATGAAATATCCCAGAGCATTCTGTTCTTCTCAACAAGGCATGCCCTGCAGAGAAACTTTAACCAGAATCTAACTTATTGGACTAGTTTGGATACTAACCAGTCTGGAGAAGGGATAACATTTTAACATGTTCCAGCCTAGAGAAAAAGAAATACCCTGATTCTAGGCCCCTCTGATCCTAGTACAGTAAACAGGAGTAGGGCCTGAGCCACACTTGTAAGGCCCATAGTCCAAAAGCACAGAGTCAATAAAGCTAAAATCTTAATCTCAGGGCTAGATACCATTTAATTTGCCTCACACCTCATGCCACATCAGGAAGGAATATTGCCCTTAGAACAATGCAGGACAAGTGTCATTCAAATACTTGTCTACTGCAGTTCTTAGCCACTATCTAATTCCTGCTACTCAACAACAACGATAGCCAAACTATTTTTAACTAAAAGACAAAATACACAGCTTTTTCTGCATCAGGACCACACCCAGAGAAATCAAGAAAGTTGGAATGATCAGATCCTAAATCTGAAACACCTATGAATGATATACTTACATCTTTAATACAAAAAAGTAAATGACATAGAAGGACAGGAGAGTTTTGTAAGTAAAAAAATGGACATCCTATGAAAGGATAAATACACTCTATAATGAAAGCACGGGTAACATACTATATTGTGTAATCCATATTTCTTAAGGACCCTATGAGATAATGTAATGTACTTAAATGAACGAAACATGAAAAAGCACCAAAGAATATGATAATCATCGCTATGATCAATGATGAAAAAGAATCATAGAGCTTCAAAATATGTCTTTTAATTAAATGTGACTGATTCTTTATATTAGTTTTTAAAATGTGACAGCTAAGTGTCACCAGATCTGTAACAGTAGTAATTTTGTTTCTGAATATTAAAGTACAGCGACCTTGGCATATACAGTACATCTCATGTTTTTCCAGGTACCTCTCCTGTGACCTAGGACAAACCTCGTACCAGAGACTCAAATAGTTTAGACTTGGAAGTGGAGGTGGTCTTCCTTTGAAGACCTTGAACATTATCTTCACAATGCCAGTTTCCCACAGGCTCCTATCTGAATAGATGTACCTTGAAAAGAAATGAACATTTGCTGAACACTCACTACATATCAGGCATTGTGCTAGCTTAATCCTCAGAACAAGGATATGAGGTATTATTCTTCACTTCTCTCTTTTGCATACGAGGAAACAGGACTTGGAGAGCAAACATGACTAACTTGCCAGAGCTCCTGGAAAATGAGAGGTGGATTGCATACTAGAGCTGAGTAAGGTACCCAACTGCCTCCTGGCTTGAACTGCTTCTGTCTCTCTGGGGTTGCTGGAGTACACTCCCAAGGAAGGTTTTTTAAAGAGCCTTCTTTCTTCCTGTTACAGTTCCCCCATCTTTTAGGGCCCCTTGGATGCCCAAAGGCACAAGAAACAAAGGGGTAAAAAAGGCACGCTCTCTTCTCCACCTAGTTTTGGAACCACTAACAATATTCCACCCTGCTGTTAATGTAATTCCGCTTAGTAACTAACTGGATTTTATAAACCCATGGCAGAGCTCTGAGAGTACCTGAAATACCATATCTTCAGACAGAGTAGTACAAACTAGAAGATCCAGGGCAAGAATCCATATGTTTTGTTTTATTCTGGGAGGCCGTCATCGTCTTCCTGCCACTGAACTAGCTTCCAGGGTAACAGTGACACCACAAAAGCAACTTCACAATTTACCCCGGGTTCTGATGACACCAGAAAAACAACATTCTTTGGTCTTAAGACTACTGACAAAGGAACAGGAGGCTCAGGGCCAAGAGGAAGAAAAACTGTTGTGAAGCCAGAGTACAACAGAGCAGCCCAAGCAGGGAAGGGAATATTGTAAATGAAGATCAAACAGACTTGTAAAAGCTAACTGGAAACTGCACAGAATGACATGAAAGGGTCATTGGGAGTCCCAACAAAAATAGAAGAGACTGACAAGTCCCCAACAAGAAGGACTTCAGTGGGAGTTGCACCGAGGGAGGCTGGGGTGGGTGGGTGGGTGGGTGGGGGAAGCCAAGCTTAGGCATCTGTAGAAACAAGGACAGTTCATCTGTTCTCAACCCAATTCATTCTCCCAGTGGACTCCATCTACTATGAAGTTTTTATTGCTGCTTTTATTATAGCAATTGGAAAGAATTAGGCATTGTCTAGCTGGGTGGAGACCATTAGGGACTCGATAAAGAAGAGGATTAATTCATTGTTACAGTCCAAGGAGTATTTCCAAACAAAGGAAACACTATTATGAGGAAAGCCCAGCTCTGCCCAGCCCCATACCCTCCAACTCTGTAATCAGAACCATGAGTTCAGGTCATAGCCAAGGCTCTTCCTTCTCTGGCTATCCTACAATCTGCCAGTGGGTAATACTATGACACAGCAGTAAGTGTTTAATAGATGAACCAACCCATGGTATAGGCTGGAGATTTGAAACATTCATCATTATCCACTACGTTCACCCCACCTACCTACAATAATCCCTTTGGCATTATTGAGGACAATGTTCCCTAAGATCTTTTCTTCAGCTAGCCTACAATGGCAGGAATTCTAATGGGTTTTATCTGACTTAGGATGGAGAACACTCCTTTGATGTGATTATAGTTGTGACAGAAGCCTTCTTGATCTTTCATGCACTAAGAAGAAACAGATAATTCATTCTCTCCTGGTTGTTCTAGAAGGTTAAAGAGAAGAGCCAGGCAACATTTCCATAAACTTTACCTCAGTCCATACCTGCAACATTTTCAGACCTGTTACTACCATGCACACGTTCATGATGCCTGCCTCTGGAGTTTGCAGACTTACGTTTGGCAAAGAGCTGAGAGATGGTCTTCCTGGTGTCCTCGGACCCCTCATACTCCTTCTCTGCCAGCTGCTTGTTGGCAGTCTCTAGACGGTCTGTGGAATATGAAGACGATTAATGTACATGCTGCTTGCCTTCTAAATACTGGCCTTTGGCAAAAGTCAGCATCTTTTTTTTTTTTTTTTGACAAATAGGGGTGGGTGACACAGTCCCTAATTTTCAAATGTGAATCTTAAAATAATACTAGGGCTACTCTATAGTAAGAGCCAGATGTAGGGGTGCATGCTTTTTATCCCCACTACCTGGGAGGGAAAAGCAGTGGAATTGTGGAATACAAGGCTGGCATGGACTGTGTTGTAAGTCCCAGGCCAGCCTGAGCTATGGAAAGTGACCCTGTCTTAAAAACAAACAAGCAAACAAACCAAAGAAAGTCCACTTGATGCTCACCTCGCAGATCTCTGTTGAAGTCATGCATCCTCCTAATCTCGCCCTCCAGCTTGTTTCTCATGGCTTTCTCCAGAGTCTCTCTTTTGGAAGATGACTTCACCAAGTTCTCATATGCCTCTGAGACCCGCTGGATTTCTGTCTCCACCTGAACATTAAAAAGGAAAGAAAGATGGTGCTGAGACTAGGAGTTGGATGAAAATGACAGTTTAGAACCATACATGCAACTCTTCAGTGGCATCTTCTTTCAGATTGACTGTAACCTCAGGAAATGACTCAAATGCTTCCTGGGATTTCCATAGGACAAAAGCAGAGTCTCTTTCCCGAGAGAATAGACTTCATACAGGATTTGAATGTCTACATTATTTTCTGATTTTGAAAATATTAATATATTATCTAGCAATAACTTTATTTTGAAGCCCTCAAAGGACTTCTGTTCAGTTCTCTCATTTTGTCCTGACACCTGCCTAGGCGATGTAACTTGTCCCATTTTAGCATAACCGAGTACTTAACCTACCTATCCTAAGTACAGATCAACAGCAAATATAAGCTCTAAAATCCCAAATTGTCAGTCTTCTGCAGTATAATTCAATTCACTCTCGCAACTATTTCATCAAGGGTCAAATTGTTAAGACCTGATTAAACTGTGATCCGTGCAAACCGGAGTGAGAACATCCACATTATCCTTGCCTCCAAGGGACTTTCAGTATAATTAAGTGAGAGAATATAGGGCAATCTACAGCTTTAAGAAAACAAGGAATAACGATATAAAGCTAAAAGAAGAGCGAAATTATCCCTGGCTGGGGGAGGGGAGAAAAATAATTTCAGGGAGAGATGGCATTTAGAGTCGGATCCTGAAAGCTGGATTGGATTTCAATGGGCAGAGGTGAGTGGAAGGGTATTCTATTCTGAGTAAGCAAATGCATTCCCAGAATGACCAGGAGTCTAATCTGGCTGGACACTGTGGTAGCCACAGGGAGGCTACAAGGATGTGGCTGTGAAGATGGACTGAAGTCAGGTCATAAAATGGTTTTAAATGTCAGGCATTTGGATTTTATCCCAAGTCACCATAGTCAGTGGGAAACTAGTACAGATTTCCAGCTGAAATTCAGGATTTCTGTTGTTTTATGACACCTCTCTGCAAATCTTATAAAATGAGAAGAAAAAAAAAAAAAACAACCAAAGACTCTTGCCCAGAATTAGACAGAACCAGGAAGAAAACAAGAAATTAGACTCCAGAGTCTTGCGACCAGTACAGCTCCAGTGCATGTATAATAACCGCAGAGCTTATTTGCATATAATTTGTATAAGACAAATAAACCCCATGGCCTATTAAGCAATTTTCAAATTAAGTCTGACTCCTCCAACCACTCTGCATTTCTTCTCAGTTTTCCACTCTTCCAGAACAAAGCTCAGGGTGCTTTGGGGGGGTGAAATAAACAGGCGCCCCAATTCATGGTGGAGGAGGGGAGGGAGGATTTCAATCAACTCCAATTCCAGCTGTCCCCATCTTCAAAATCCTGCTGGAGACAGGACTGCCTGCAAACAAATGAGGCTTCCCCCACTGAAAAGAGCAGACTTGAAAGTGTTTTTCTCCTTGCAGATGGCACCAAGACAGCAGCACAGAAGGTGAAAACTGGTGAATGGCATTTAGAGACAAGATCCTGCAGGGCCTGTGCTTGGTGCAGCTTTTGCATGAAATTCAACTGCTGGAGAGGAGAAAAGAAACACTTCCGTTTGAAAGAGCAAGCAGGCCAGTGGTGTTGGTGTGAAAGCAGCAGCCAAGAGCAAGTGAGGCTTCCTACTTACAGCTCAAAAGGCCACACCTAAGAAGACAGTCCCTTTTCTCAAAGTGCACAGCCTGCTTGTGGAGGATCTGGTGCTAACCATTCCCCTTCCCCTTGTGGAGAGATACTGTCCCCTTGCAAAAAGCTGTGTGATGAAGCCACAGAGAAGGGCAGATCCACTGGTTGGGCGTGTCTGGTGGAAGAGGTGGAAGAGAGGGAAAGGGAGTGCCCATGGGTTTCTACTTTAGGTCCTTTACGTTCTGTTTCATTTCCCCCCTAGCTCTACCATCTGGTGTGCATCTTATTTTCCCTGCTTTATTTTCTTCTTCTCCCCTACCTGTCTCTACCTCAGCCTTGGCTTACACAGTGCTTCTGCAGCCACTCCAGCTATGATGATTGTACTTTCCCTGACGTATTTCTGCCCAAGGAAAAAACAATCAACAAAATTCCTATTCTGCTACCTGCACTAGTTTCCCAACCCAGCTCCTGGTGTTTGTCATCAGGGATCCTTTGGCAAGGAAGATCTGAGCTCAGTCACCACGGGTGATTGGGTCAAAGAAGAGGCCAGCCCAAGGCAAATTAAAAGTTAGACGAGACGAGGTCTACTCAGCCAAATGGGGTTTCTAGTCAATGAACAAAATCCATAGACAGCATGAATATGATGTGAGTGATGGGTATTGTCAGACTGAGAAGACAGAAACTATAAAATCAAGACAAATAATAGTTCTCAATCCATCCTGGGAACTCCCTGACCAGATTTAAGGAAAGTGAGAAAGGGGATATATGTATATGTATATATGTATATATGTGTATATATACATACACACACACACACACACACACACACACACACACACACATATATGTATATATTCCACATAACTATGAAAAAATAATCCCTCTTCTTTAGGTAAAAGATCTGGTGTCAATGAATTCTCAGCATGATGCCATGATGCAGGTCCCTGGACCTTGCATTCCTAAAGACAGAGCTGCTGAACAATACACAGGAACCCTCTCTCTGTCCCCACCTTCAGCCTCACCTTCCCGGAACAGTTTGCAAGGAGATCATACCGCAAGAACTCCCTGATTGACAAATGCTACAAAGAAACTGCCACAGGCATAATTTGCTAAGAGCCACCAAGGCAAGAAACTGAGGTTTGGGCCCTGGGGGATACTGTGAAGCAGCTGCAGCAGAAAGTGGGTGTGGGGGAAACAGAAAAATGGGAACTGGGGACACCTTTTTTTTTTTCTTTAAATTTCCTCTGCCTATGGCTGTCACCTGTCACCCAGCTGTGATGCTAAGCCCCTTTTGTATGTGCTTCAACACACACACACACACACACACACCAGAGAAAGAGAACAGATGTTGAACTGGATCTGTGGTCAAAGACCAAAGCAAAAACAGGGAGGAGGGCCAGTATCAAAAGAATTAAGAAGAGAACTCCCACAAGGAAAAGCACTGTCAGCCTTTTCATAAACCATACAAAATCTCAGCTGGTGGGATTTTTTTAGTAACTATGTACTATGGCTTTATATTTTTGAGGCAAAACTCATGTGGGGAAACCATAAGACAAAAGGCCTTTAAATGCTGTCAGGTTTTTCCACGAACACAGGCTTTACTAATATTCTTTGTGAAGAACTATCTCTGATGACTTTTTGAATAAAATAATGAACAAAATTTTCTAGGAATACATATTCTGGAAAATCGATAGTATATTTCTTTTGGTAAAAATGTAAAATATTACTCCTCTTAAAAGAAAAAAGGGTGCCCAAAAAAACCCATAGTGCATATACATAATACATAATACATTGCTCACTCATTTAAAATTCCTATAAATTTTCACTACAAAGCTCATTGTTTTATAACTAACGTATGATAATAAAAAGAGAAAAAAATTAGTTATCCTAGACAGACAAGAGTTTTTTTCTAAAGTTTGACCAACATCAGAAGAAGAATCTCAAGGATCTACTCACACAGATGAAACCTTTATACAGGCATTTAACAAGTCCCACTACTAAAAATCAAAGAGTTGAAAACTGACCCTCAGGGGGAGCCGTACCTTTTGCAGTCTTGCCACTTTCTCATAGCATCCATCTAACTCCTGCCTTAAGTTGCGATTTTCATCAGAGAGTATCTCAACCATCTGCTGAGCTCTAGAGACGACGGCAAAAGGGTCAGCTGGCATGGGCTGATAAGAAGCAGACTGCTGAGCCCGAGGCATAGCTGAGTAGGCTTCTCCTGGCTGCTGCTGCTGTGCTGGAGTCAGGCTGGGCTGGGAGTGACGGTAGTGGTCCCCCTGATGACTCTGATTCGCAAGAAGATGCTGCTGATGCCTTGCCAGGTGCACAGAGTGATCACCTTGGTTGGAGACCAAGGCGTGTTGACCAGAAGACAATCTAGTGGATGGTGGAGACTGCAGCAAGGGCAAGCTGGAAGCCCCAGCTGTCAAGGAAGACGTAGGGCTATGAGGCTGAGAGTTCCTGGCTGACAAAGACAACGAGGAGATGTCCTGTGTTGCCCTGAAAAACACAAAATTCAAACTTTGATTAAATTCACCCACAAGGCACAAGGAGCTATATCCCCCCAAAAAACATAGAAAATGAGAAGCAGGCAGAGTTAGATCCCCACCAAAGACCTCTAGAGTTCCTTCTTACCGATACATCTTGTTGACTCTGTCCAACTGCTACCGCTCACTAGCTATGCTCCTCTTGGATATGAAACCAGATCACTTCTGAGGTAAGTACAAGACTCTTAAGATGACTATCTCCACATTCATTGCTCACTCGTTTAAAATTCCTTTTGTACAAAGTAATACTCATGTGGTTGACTGAAAACTGAACCTGTCTGAAAAAACTTTATGTATGCAACCCATCACATGCAGAGACTTAAACGTAAAAAATGTTTACTGGCTTTCTTCAAACAGTCATTCCACTGCCTTTCATCTTCCCACCTGTGACTACCTTGGAGAATTCCTACACTCAAGAATTACTTAAGGATATGAAGACATTTATTGACGTTAAAGACACCAAATAATTACTGCTCATTCCAGTTATCAATTTAATAATACATATGAACTGGCAATATGAAGGCTTGGGGACACAAGCAACACCATCATACTACTTGATATACTGAATCACAACATTTAGAAATTAGAAAGGCTTTAAAAAATTATGTTAGTGGAAAGAGTGAAACAAAGACCCGGGGACGGAAAGAGATGTGCTGAGGATTACGATTAGGGCGAGAACACATAGGCCTGAAGTGTGTAAGGCCCTGAGTTCTGCCCTGAAGGAAACAGAAAGAGACAGAAACAGAGAGATTGGGGAGAATTAATTAAGGTGAGTTAGCAGTAAGATCCCACTCCCATCTTCTGCCTCAACTAATTTCTGAGCAGCACTGCATAAATCCTCAACTTACTGCTTATAGAATGTTTCAGAAAGAATACTTTGGTACAGTGATTTTTGATACCTAATTACTAGACACAAAAAAGTCTCGAAAATCTCAATAAAGGAACTTTAAAGACTTTTGTCATTGTGTACTAGCTGGGCAACCTTGTTCAGTTACTTAATATAGAAGTTTGAGAGGCGGTTCAATGGATAAGAGGTGGCTGCTCTTTCAAAGGACCTAGGTTTAATCTCGGATCCACAGAACAGCCATGTTCCATGAGATGGGTTGTTGCATTCTGGTGGGCATCAGGCATGCACATGTAGCAGACATATATGCAAGCAAATTACCCATACATATAAATCTTTTTTAAAATTACTTTATCTTCTGGGCATGGTAGCACATGCCTTTAGTACCAACACTCAGGAAAAAGCAGAGGCAAGAGTTCAAGAGCAACCTGGTCTACATAATAAGTTTCAGAGAGGCAGGGCTGCAAATGAATTGCAAAAATACTGAGACCTTGGCATGTTTTGACTCTATAAGAATTATAGCTTCTTATCTACCAGTGAGATGTTTGCCTTGTTAGTATCTTCGAGATGAAATAATCTGTTAATCTTGGTGCTAATTTGCATAAAATTCATGATAGAAGCTAGACAAATAACCAGAAGCAATTAACTTTTCACCACTAATCCAAACACTCTAACACATTTTCTCTTCTATACACTCCAGTCACCAGCATCCAAGAGCTCTTCCCTGTACAGGCTGTTTACAACAACCAAATCATTGCAAATATTGACTCACTGACACATCCAATGACCTTGATACTCAGAAAAGTATTCAAACCTGTTTAGACCTTAGGGTCTGTCCCGGAGTCCCATATGTGGCTCTAGCATACACATATTTGTCCAATTTTATACATATGTCACTAGAAATAATTGTTTAATATTGAAGAAATCATGCAAACAACTTGTGTATAGAAGACATGGCAAGCTATTAAAGACTACAACTGGAAAGTTGGTGCCATACATAACTTTTCTTTCCAAGAGCTGAAAACACTCAGTTGTTCTACATCGAGGGAGCAGCTTATGAAAATACTAGGTGAAAGGTTCCCATTTTCTATTCTGTGGACCTTCAATTTCCATACAAGTCAAAACAACTACACGTTCTCTTTCTGAGAGCTGTTTTAATTAACTTTCAATATAGAGTTAGAATGTTCTGGGATTTGGGAGGAAGCAGAGGGCTTTGAATCTCGTGGGCAGAAAGAGGGTCTTAAATTTCATATTTTCCAATCCTGCTTTAAAATTTTAAGAGGAAAGAAATCACTCTACTGTCTTATGCCTCTGTTCTTGGGATTTGGAAGCCTGAGAGATGTTCTCTCTAATAGACTGAACACACAGTTTCAAACTGAGCACACACTTTGAAACTGGGTTAAAGGGCCTTTCTCTAAACAGGGAGGCATCTGCCTCCCTCTTTCCTGAGGGCTGAATGGCCTGTCAAGGCCTGGACAGTGCACAGCTTCTCAGGGGTCTAGGGAAGGATACTGAAAGGCTTCCGGAAGGTCTCTAGGGTCAGATAAGCCCAGGATGAAGATAAGCAAAAACAAAGCAGCTGGCCCTTGATTCCCCAAGCTACAAAAGGAAGCAGAACACTGTGGTGTTGAAAAACCCTTCAGTCCTTCACTGGCAGATTTGCAAACAAGCAATGGCTTGGGTAGTTGGGAGGCAGGGGGGCAGAGTAGAAACCCTCCAGGCAAAAGAACTCCATCTGGGCTCCAGCATCTGCCCACCATCAAAAGTCAGGACAATGTTAACACTGGAATGAGGTTCCCTCTGAGAACAGGGGGCTCTGGGAAAAAGGTACAGATTGGGGAGAACTATGGCAATCTGTCAGGGGAAACAAAAACACACTGAAGAGTAAATAATAAAAGAAAGAGTAATGACAGTAATAAAGGGGCAGACAGGAACGCAGAAAGGAGAGCATTCTACAGGTTCTCCCTCCCCACAGCAGCTGGAATCGCTCCTCACTGACATAACTAACTGGGAACAACAAGCTACCACCAGGAGACAATAGAATCACATGATCCCATGGACAATCTGATCTGCCTCCCTGCCTGTTCTCCCAAACTCTGTGCTCCTTCCTAAGACTCATGGGCTACTAGTGCTCTACCAAAGAGAGGACCAGGACCTGGCTGTCTATGCTGGAGACTACTCCTCCGAAAAGCTACACTGAAAGAGAGGACATATTCTCAAAGAGAACTTATAAAGACAAAAAGAAAAAGTAAAACAGCGCATGCACACAGACACACACACACACACACACAGACATGCACGCGTGTGTGACCCTCACAGCAAACACAGACCTTTCCACCCTGCTACTTCCACGTCTAGGGTTCCCATCCTCCTCTGTCACTCTCACGCACACACCTGCCAACAGGAGTGCAAACCCACACACATTTAAGCTCTCCCCGCCCTCCAACACACACTTTCAGAGAAGGTACCACTGCCAGTCTATAAGCCAACTTCTCACCACTGAAACGGTGCCTCTCCCAGGCTCTGTGACAGTGAGTGTGAATCGTGGAACAGCTTGTAAATAATTCCAGACCGTTCCAATTGCACAAGGAGCTCTGTTTCTGAACTACAAATTTAGGTCACCCTCAGATTCTGCTCAAAGAGCATTTCAAGAAACCTCAGAGCTGGGCATGATTTCAACAATTGAAAAGGGGGTGGCTGCTTTATAAACAGAAATAATTTTTATTTTTTACAAGCACTTGATCAGTGTCTAAACCAGGATGCAAAAAAGGTTCAGCACTTCGAAAGACAAAGATTTAGACATGAAAACATTTTTTTTCACATGGTTTGGCCTTGTTTTCCATCTGGAGTTCTGAGCACTTATACTATTGATTTAGTTTTTTTTTTTTAAGTAGGGAGGAGGGCATGGGAATGATGAAGTAATCAAAAGATTAGTTTATAACATTTTGTTCATTTTAACAGAAAATCTCAACATTTCATTGACTCTTTGAAGACAAATGAAAGTGACATTTTCTTTTAACAGCAGTTTGTTTAAAAAAAAAATTACTTTTCATCCTGATGTCATTTGTGGGTCCAGAATTTAAAATGCTGTCTGTCTGTCTGTCTATCTATATATCTTTCTTTCTTTCTTTTTCTTTCTTTCTTTCTTTCTTTCTTTTTTTCTTTCTGTCTGTCTGTCTGTCTGTCTGTCTTGTCTGTAAGCTACAGTTACTTGGGAAGATATTCATATGCCATATAGGACATTAAGGAGGAAAATATGTCTCTACCTAAAAGCAGTAGACTTCTGGGAAGATGTAGGACTGCCTCCTTTTGCCAAAGATTTGTGCCACTCCCTGGACTCAGTGCATGCAAAGAGACTTTGTCTGATGTAGACCCAAACTTCACAAGGAACACTTCAAGCTTAAGACAATTTTATTATCCATTTAGAATATCAATCACACTGTTCCTGTCCCATAGCCAATCAACTGTTGGCATATATCTGTGTCAAAATACTTCCCAAGGGCAGTGGGAGGAGTTCAGTGGTAGCAGGCTAGAGGCCCTGGATTAGATGCCTAGCACCTTGGCCAAATCCAAAAACAAACAAACAAGACAGAAAACAAAAACAAAGGCAAGTCAGCATGGGCTTTGTAGTTTGAAGGCACAGAAATGGAGTGAGATTCACAGCTAATTTAGAAGGAAGGAGAAAATAGACCTATCTTCCTATAAAATGTGTGCAGCTTAATTTCTTTGGTTGTTTAATCAGTATGGGAAGGAAAAACCCCCTCTTTGTCTCATTATTTATTTAGGCAGATCAAAGAGCTTTTCCATCTAGCTTCAAACACTGTGGGAGTCATTTCAGATCACAAACAATACTGGTGAATGAGTTCAGAAAATAGCTTTCCTGGGAAGGCGGGGCCATGTGCTGAGCAGGGGCTTTGGCTTCAGCACCACACCATAGCCAACAGACTCTTCCACAAGGCAACAGATCAGACATCAGCCCATCTCCAGGCCAGAATGGAGGGGAGACAGTGTCTCAGATGCTTCCATACTGATGGGAAAAGCAAAACAAAAGCCCTGGGCTTCCTTGACATTTTCCTAGCTTGAATGGATTTTCACTAAGCTATGCAGTCAAAGGGTGCTTCGGACTCTCCCTGGGCAGATGGGAACAGGGTTCTTACACTGAATGTGCCTGTTCTGATCCCATTTCCTGCTCTGAGAAAATTATCAAAAATTAAGCTTCTGTTTTCTGGAAGCTTCTGTCTTCTGGAAGCTTCAGAGGACTTTGCAAAGGGTTAAGAAATGACTGTGAGTTAAGAAGAGGGAAAAAAAGCAGCCCTAAACCGGTAAAGCAAGGGGAGAAGCTTAAAATGAATTGCCTCTGGATAAAAAAAAAAAAAATCAGGACCTGGGGGAGAAAAAGAAATACCAGGAAACTCTAAGTGACTTCTCTGACCTCCAGCAGCCCTACCCCACCCCAAGTGCCTTATCTTCTGAGTCACCACCTGCAAGTCAGGAGGTTCTTTCCCAAATGAGTGAGTGGACACAGGAGACAACGAGGAAGATAC
The DNA here is from genome assembly GCF_004785775.1 of Grammomys surdaster. NCBI lineage: Eukaryota > Metazoa > Chordata > Mammalia > Rodentia > Muridae > Grammomys > Grammomys surdaster. The sequence continues at coordinate 1,850,370 of NW_021604681.1, read as the reverse complement.
CAGTGATATCACTGTCTTGGACTGCGAGCCACCTGGGGCTTCAAGCCTTCTGGACACCCATCATTACCTACCCCTGGGAAGAGGCCAGGATACCATGCATAACTGTTGCCATTTCTGTCATTAGTTTAACCCTTTCCCATACCATGTCCTGAAAGTCTACCAAATGGTGAAAATACAAATAATATAAAGAATGATAGGATTTTGTAGGTCGTACAAAGGACAATGGGTACTGACTGACTAAAAAATAAATATACTTAGGAAGAAGGAAAGATACAAAACAGAAATGATAGTAGCAGTCCACGTCCATTGGAGAAGATATCTGGAGGAACTTCTACAGAGATAAAGTGAATTTAACCTAGATGCTTAAAAACATGAACATGAACATGAGTTCAGGCAGCTGCCTAACAAACTCTCTCAAGAAAAACCAAGAAGCAGTTCAGACATTTCCTGAAGTTGGACCTGAAGCTCAAGGCAAGAAACTTTCTGAACCTACATATGTCTATCATTCTACTTCCACCAACAACCAGTATCTCCCTGACTGTTTAGTATCAAAAAGTATCCCAATAATTCCCTGAGAAAGTACAGATAACAGGAAACAGATCGGTACACACAAACTAAAGTTATCTGTGAATCATAGGAATGATTCCATGTGGTAGACTTATTCAAGGCCAAGATGATTTGCTTCTGCTTGTCAAGGAAGGCCCTAAGAACTCAGAAGATGAGAAGCATTGACCCCTTCTCCACAGGCCTAGGAGGCAAGAGAGCAAATCAGTAGGAAAATAAAGCATTGCTCCTCTCTTCAGCCACTAGGTAATTTGTTGAATCAATCACCTGCCCGTTCCTTCCCTTAAGATTCCTAGCAGACAGCAGAAGAGGCTGATTGGGGATGAGGCCAGGAAGTGACAGAAAGGGAACTCTTACCTGGCTGCCCCATACTCAGGGGGGTGCTGATACCTCATCAGTTGCCCCTCTGTTCTCCCTGGCTGGTTCAGGCGATGCTCACTATAGAAGTGCCCTGGCTCTTGGGACTTGCACACTACAGACTGGGATGGCACGCCCTTGAAAGGATATTCTGGTGGGGGGCCTCGGTGTTCCATGCCCTTCAGACTATGTTGACTTGGAGGTGGCCCTTGGGCCTTGTAGAATTCACTGGAACTGGTGGGATTCTTGTAGAGGTCATTGGGTTGTGGTGGGGAGAGGGGAGCACTGGTAACAGGTGGGTGGGCTTTAACTCCACTGGTAGCCAATGACATCTGCATCAGTCTTTCGCTCAAGGATCGGACATGCCCTTGCTTAAGATCTCTAAGGCCTTCATCTTGGTGCATCTTCCCAGGAGTGAGTCGCTGGACTGATGGGCGTCCCTCCGTTCTCATCTTCTGGTTAGTGACTCCTGTGACATAGAAAGCAGCCCCAACACTAGCGTGCTGCTGGCTCCTGAAGTACTGGGACTGGACCTTGGCTTCTTCATAGGTTGGGAGTTCTTCGTTATTCTGCATTCGAGGAGACAGCTGCTTCTCCATGACACCGTTTTCTGACTGGATTTCCTGACCCTGGGGTTCTTGGCGAGCAGGGTGTGCCACAAGCTGCTGGTGGTGATCCTGGGAACTCAAAACATCATTCTGAGGGCCTGGGTTCCCACTGCCAGTGGAGAATGGAGAGCTATTCCCTGTGGCTTGCTGGTGTATGGCAAGCAGACTGCGATTCTCACTGGGATTGCCATAGCGAAGCTGCTCTTGAAGCAGACGTTGCAATACCGTTGTTCCTCCGCTTGGCTGATCTTCCGAATTTCTCATCTCTATAGCTGGCGGTGCTTTGTGAAGAGAGAGAGAAATTGGGCACTTGGGCTGCCCTTGACCTGGGAAGGGGAAACAGGAAGCTTAACATCCAGCTGATGTATAAATCAGTCCTCTAAGGGGGAAGAAAATGTGTTCTTTGAAAGTGAAGAATCCATTACAGAAACAAAACAGAGGACTGTATTCATAAATCATAGATTAATTCCATGCTTATTGTCTTTACCACTGATATGTTGAGGATCATTTAGCCCAGAAACTGTTTTCTCTTTTCCCTTGATTTAAACAATCCTGACTTAATTTCAAAAAGTAGGAAGCAAACAAGGGACAGTCAAGCAGGGTGATCAGAGGGGGCTCATCTCTCTGTATGCTGCTTAAATTAAAAATACAAACCCTAGGGTTATGGAGGTGCAGACAGAAAAGTGGACAAAGCTACCCCCCAAAAAAAGCATTTATCAAGCAGTTTCAGCATGTGACCAAAGAAATAAAATACAAAATAATAACTTAAATAAATAATGGCTAAAGAGAGCTTAGCTGGCACCAGGTATAACGGAATCTGCCTCAGTGTTAGTTTTTCTCAGATGGCCTCTAACTCCAAAAATATAATCTTAAAAAAAATTTTAGTATTCATTTTGGGTGCTCCAGGATTTAATAAAAAATGTCATTGAACGAATGTTACTGACACTCTTCTCTTTAAGCCAACCAAGGATAGATACGAAGATAGTTTGCTGCTGATGTTGGATAGGACAAGATGATTTGAAATATTTCTCTGACATTTAGAAACTGAAAAAAAATAATAAAAGTCCACGCTTCGGAATCAGGAATGAAGACCAAGCCCCTGACCACCATCACGTTCTCCTAAAGAACTACAATGGATCTTCTAAACAGATCATAGAGGCTCAAATTAAGATTCAAGTCCTAGTTATACCAGGGTAGCCATATACCCAAAACTCTTCTCTTCAGACTTCTATTTTCTCAGCTGAGAAACAGAATGGGAAGGTACATGCACCACCCCCATCTCTCTCAACACTATCCTACTCGGATCAATTTATCAAGCATCCAAAGATTCTTTTGAAAAAAAAAATTAGTCATGTTAAGTACTGCAAGTAAGCACTAATGTTAAACAGTGAACTTTTCACTGTAAATATCTGAAGTAACTCAGTATAAATGCACACATCACACACAAAGTCACTGTAAAAGTCAACCTACTGAGTCTTAGGTTTCCAAAGGAACATTCTAGACTCTACCTACCAGGTGCTCTTTATCTCGATATTACGCCACCTCCAAGCTCTCTGCAACTCCCTTTCTTTTGTGCTGCAGGGCATCCAGAGGCACAGCAGAAGGCCGCATCAGCCTCTGGCTTTCCTTATTTTGTGATGGTTATCACAAGGCGCCTTCCAACTGTTCTATGGGATAATCTGACCCAACAGTCACCCTTGCAAGAGCACATTTTATTACTTTTTAAATTCAGGTAAGTAACTATCTTATTGGTGGGTTTATTTTGTCCTGTTAGAAATGGAACTCGGGGTCTTAGGCATGGTCTGCAAACATTCTACTTCTGAGCTACATTCCTAGCCACACACCCCCTCTCTTTTGAGAAGTGGAAACCAACCACCAAAAGGCTAACTAACTTAGCCCATAATTGCATTTCTCTCCACTCCAGTGACACTCTGTAGTTGTTAGATTTGGACTCAAGAGTCAAATATAAAAATCTCTTCTGTTGCCTGAAATTGGCCACATGACTACCAAATTCTTTTCTTCTAGAAAAAAAAAAAGGTGGAAACAAGAATGTTTGTAATTAAAGCAAATACCACGTCCACCCCTCTTCTGCAAAGCAGGAGAATGTAGACATTGAGCCGTCCCAGACCCCATACCTTCAAAGGTATGCCACCGCCTCCCAGGCCACACCCGCCCGTCCAAAACACACCCATAAGCACCCAGTCAGGTGGACGTGTGGGCCATCACACACAAATGTAGGGCCCGTGCACCCAGGTACACAAATATACACACTTACGCAAGCAGGCATGCACACACATACATATACACACACACCAATGGTTCGTACCTATTTCTGCTTTCTTTTAGGCTTAAAGCCTTGAGCAGGATAGGAACTCTTGCTTAGGAGCAGCTCCAGAAACCGCAGCAGCAGATTCCCTCTCCCCTAACACTCAGGTTCAGGGTAAGCGCCGGCAAGAGTCCAACCACTGGTCAGTCTGAAATGTTCAGGAGGGGTGGGGGGAGAAATAAAAATGTCGTTTCTAAGTTGCCACTAAGAGCCAGCAGTTAACCAAAGTACTCCTTCCAAGGGAAAGTGTTGTCCCGTGTTGCTTGGCTTTTTAAATGAGTGGCAAAGGCTATCAACATTAGAGCAGAAAGCAAACCTCACCATCAGGTGTGTGCAGGTCATTCCAGTCTCCGAGAGACAGAAAGGCTCTAGAAAGTGACCCTAGAAAGTGCTGCTGCGTCCAAGTCTCATAGCCTTGGAACGCCATGCCAATCAGAACCCTGGGTGATGGCAAAGAGTCCCAACCACTGTTATCTTTGGGAACAACGTTTAGTTGGTGTCAGTAGCAGGATAGGTTCATGAGTTTTTAACTGTCTTACAAGGTAGAAAGGAAGACAGACATCATAAAATAGATCTGAGATTGAAAAAAAAGCCACCAAATATTAGACTCCTGATTCTACTGCCTCAGCCTCCAGTGAGCAGAAGAAAACCAAACTTCAGCCAAGTCATTTGATATTTATTGAATATTGACCATTCCAAACATTTGCCAGCCTCGTGCTAGACACAATGAGTCATACAAAGATACACACAATATGGTCCCTGCTCTCTCGGAGCTTACACTCTGATCAATGGCTAATCACTTTCGCAAGAGAAGGAAAGGGGAACATCCTATCCAGTTCAAAACAGCAGCCCTTCTCCTCAGAACATGCCGTGGTTTGCTTTCTCAGCACTTCCTTTGGCCCAGTGTCTCAGCAAAAGGATTCTACTTTTTAGAAAAGCTAAGTACAATTACAATTGGAGATGAGTTACAAACACACCCCACAGATACAGATTTGAGGTCATCTTCATTTACAATTTCTGCTTTGAATCTTTCTAAAAATCCCTCCAAGTCCAACCAATGCTGGTATAAAATTTAAGAGTGTGTGTTTAGATAAGGTTGTACATGAACCACATCCTGGCCTAGCCATGACTCATTCATATCACTTTAAAGGAAAAAAGAAAAGAAAACTTTAATCCACACCAGAGGCTCAGTAAGCAGCACAGCAATGCAGAAGAAACACATGAGCATTGCATTTTGGGAGCTTGTCCAAATTTTTCAAATTAAAAAAAAAAATCCACGAAACCACACAGTGATTAATTTAACATCATTTCCTTGCAATGTTGCCAAAAATCAACTGAGCAGATAAAGAGTTCTGAACCAACCCGGAAATTTGTCTTTCCATCTTGTTTTGGTCCAAAGTTATGATCGTGATCAAAAGCAAAAGTGCATCCAATGTGCAAGGTAATTATGTCAGGGTGCCTCTCAGTCATCTCATAGCAGAGAAGCAACTTTTAATTGAAATCAAAATCCGACTGTGTGCAGAACTTAGGTTCAGAACCACCATGCTTCTTTTGTCCTATTCTGAACAAAACAATTGTCTCCGTTTCAACTGAAACACAAGAAAACAGCCTAAGGCTTTCAAGTGGGAGCCTCTGGAGAGAAAGTGTCACAGGTTTTGCCTCCAGAACTGCTTAGATTCTTCATGCAGATTGAGACTGGCTTTCGTCGGACACCCTGATCTTCACTAGAGAAAACCTTACTTGTCTCAAATCTTATACCCATAATATTTTCTCCTCTTTCCCGCATCCCTTTCAAACCCCCAATCACTTTACAGTACCCACTGTGCTCTTCCACCCCCATACCAGATCCTTTTGGTTTCTGTTGAACATAAAAGCAAATCAGTTCAGGAAACAAAAACAGATAAACACTGTACATAGTTTCTGCTCAGCTATGGCTCTGTTCTTAAAGACCTTATGTCTATCTGGATGTTAAAGAAAAACACGACACTATTAAAGACATGGTTCCTTGCCTTATGCACAAGAACTAAAATACTATGAACTCTGCAACCTTTAATTTGCCCACGCTTTTAATCATGCCACTGCCAGGGATCTGACATCATCTTCAATCAATAGAATACCCTTGTTGCTCTTGGACACACACAGAGTGCCTTTGAGGATATTGGATGGGAGAAGAAAGGAAATACCTACCTAGCTCTGTCTTGAAAGGTGCAATATAAATCCATATATCTGGCTCTTCTGTAACAGCAAGGCAGCAAGGTGAAGCTCAATCCTTACTTCATTTGCAGCCATTATCCTCTCCCCATATAACTAGAAGTTGAGCCTAGCACATTAGTGGAAGCTCCGATGTTTCCCAAGCCAAGACCCAGCTAAATCAACATTACCAGGTAGCCAGGACAAACCATATTTTTGCCCTTCAAATGAACTTTGCAATAAGCCTATTACATCTTTCTAACCCTTGTTCTACCTCTTCCTTCCATTCTGCCTCCACTGTACTACAAACAAGGATAGAAAACCTAGTCTGGGAACCTTCCTCCCATGTGAAATTCGGATCAATCTACACCACACTTTATTTCCAGATAAATGGAAAACATCCACGTCAAAATTTCTGTGACGATGTCGTTGTGAGTAAAACATCACATGGACACATGCACCACCACCTCATTAAAAGCTAGAACCGTGGTTAAGACCACTGATTGCTTTTCCAGAGGACTAGGGTTCAATTCTCAGCACCCACACAGCTCACAACTGTCTGTAACTCCAATCCCATGGGATAATACGCCTTCTCCTGGCCACCATAAGCACTACATACACATCATGCACAAATACATACAGGCCAAATATCCATGCAAATAAATAAATCTAACAAAGTAAAAAGCCAAGAAGTCCTAGTATAGTCTCATGTGCTGTCAAGTTGGGCTGCTTACTGGCCTGATCTTTCATAGACATAATCTTTCCCAAGAAATTTTGTGACTACAAAGCACACATTCACTCCCTTGCATAAGATAGCATGAGTTTAAGAGGTAGTGGCGAAACAGTAAAACCATCAGAGGCAAGGATTCTATAGTCTTAAGACTCAACTTCGAATCTTGAATCAAGGTCTTTATTAATTACTCTCATCCATGGCTCTTTATGCCCATGAAGCTCAGTGGCATCACTTACAAATTAGGAACAATGCCGGACACAACATATAACATTATTAAAACACTAACATGGGTAGAGGTGTTCCATGTAAAATATTGGCCATGGATCCTGACACACAGTAAAGACTCCAAAGTTACCTATCACTCTAATTATCATCTCAGCTTTTTTTCTAGTATTCTTTAAAAATGTATGATTGCTTCATTTTAAAGTCCCTATTTGCATCTCACTTATTGGTACAGGGTTTCTTAAGCCATCAACTTTCAAATTTGGAAAGACTCATGGGAGACCACTCAATGCTCCACACTCCGATGACTCTAGCACCAGATTGGCATTTGCTCTTGCTTAACTCTTCCCTTGCTTAGAAAACTCGTGATGGAAGAATGAGCATTAATCCTTTTCACCTATGTCATTCATTGCTTAGATCACGTTGGAAAATAGCTGAAAGGCCTTGAAATTTTCAAGGCTTACCAAGCATCTCGTGAGAGAGCTGTTTCTTTCTTTTTTTTTTTATTGGATGTTTTATTTACATTTCATATGTTGTCCCCTTACCCCATCCCCCACCCACCCAGGAACCCCCTATCCCCTCACCCCTCCTCCTGCTTCTCTGCAGATGTACCCCTACTACCCCCCACTCCCACCTCCCCACCCTCCAATTCCCACCCCCTGGGGCGTCCAGCCTTCATGAGGCCAAGGATCTCTTCTCCCACCTATGCCCAGCAGGGCCCTCCGCTCTTACGTATACAGCTGAAGCCATGGATCCCTCCCTAAGTGCTCCCAGGATGGTGGTTTAGAACCTGGGAGCTGTGGTTGGTTGGTATTGTTGCTCTCCTCATGGGGCTACAAATCCTTTCAGCTCCAATGAGAGCTGTTTCTAAAACACCAATTCATTTACAAAATTTTTATTGCATTTTAACTTGTTTAGTGTGTGTGTGTGTGTGTGTGTGTGTATGTATGTATGTTGGGGGGCATGCATACCATGTTGTATATGTACAGATCAGAGGTCAACTTGCAGGAGTCACCTCTCCTTCCACCATGAGGCCCCTGGAGATGGAACTCTGGTTTTCCTAGGGATACGATGCTTTAACCCATTTAGCCCAGACCTGGATTGGTCATTTTTTAATTCTACTTACATTTTAGTTAATCTTGCGTTAAAGAAACTAGACCAAACATATTGACAGGCAAAAAATTTATCACATAGACTGTGGTGAGGCCAGCAAAACACAAAGTAGGGTGAATTCTGTTGCCACCACTCTATCTTCTGATATATGTCCATTTTAAAAAAAAAGGATTATTCAACCATTTTACCACATTTCAGTGCTTACTGCCTCAAAAAAATACTATAAAGGATCCATAAAATCATAATGAACATAAAAGGAAAAGAGTTTGTACCTAGATACCTGTTGCCTTAACAATCTCCTCCCACTATGGTAGTGTAATTTATACTTTATTTTTATAAACAACATAAACATGGCATGCAAATATTTATAATAAAGAAGACAAATCACTTATAAATCCAGTACTTCAACATTGTTAATATTACTGAACATATTATTTAGGTCTTAGCAAAGCAATGAAAAACAACTTGTTTTTGTTGTTAGAAACAGGGTCTTCCTGTGTAGCCTGGACTAACCTGGAACTCACTATGTAGTCCATGATTGCTTCAAACTCGTGGCAATCCTGCTCAGTTCAACTAGTGCTGGGATCACAGGTGTGAGCCACAAACCAGCACAAGAAGATATTAATTTGCCCATAATATAGGCTCTTACACTTCACTTTATTTTAAGACTTTTAGCCACTTTTTGGCATAGACATCCTCATGTGATAGTTCATTAAATGAGTGTATTAACATGCACTTACAGATTTTTCAATCGTTAAGATAGTCAAATGGCTTCCAGTCTTGTGCGACTTTAAATAATGTTATGGTCTTTATGATTTAACCTTTTGCCATATTTTGGAAAATCGTTCCTTAATGCTATTAATAAAATCTTAATCTTAATAAAATACATTGTTTCTTAGTGATACAAGGAGCACACGTTTGTAGACAATCCATTAAAATAAATAAATAAAAAGTAGCAAAGCATCAAAAGTCCCATGAAATCTTTCTTTCACTTAATATAATGTTCTTCTGCTCCTATTTTTTACCACCAGGTCAGAGCAGGGCTCTGGGGACACTGGGAAGTTCCAGCCAAGAGAATCAGTGTAGGACCTCAGTAGCTTTTGAAATGGCAGAGAGTGGAATGTGGGCTCCCCTAGGAATCCAGCTTGCATGCACTTGCCCCAAATTGCCACTTGGCCAAGAAGCTAATTAGCAAAAACATCAGATGGGTGAGAACAGGTTCATGGCCTGTAATGGCTTATATCATCTTTCATTTTTGTCCTTGGAAAGATCTGACAGTCAGCTTGAAGACATTCAGTTCTAGTAACCCAGTCTGTTACGTTCTGAGAATGGAATTTGTTAGTTTTGAGATCCCCCATCTTCAATCTACTCTAACAGGCATGTTGCTCTGTAAAACTGAATGTACATAAGCAAGGAGTCTGTGTGCATGCCTCTATTTGGAGACTCAATGAAAGTAGCACTTTAAAAGGGTGAGGTGATTTAATAAAATATGAGTAAATGCCACCTGCTTAAATGGTCAGTGTGACAGAGGTTTTAGGTAGTGAAAGCAGCAGCCAGAGATGTCCCTGGCTTCACAAGAATAGACATGATGGTCATTTCTTTCTTCAGTTCTTTTCCAGAACTCTCAGAAAAGTGCTGTTCCGCTTTCTATCTCCTCCTTCAAAGATTTTAACTAATTCTTCTCCATTTCTTCCCTGCCCTGAATTTGACTCAATATAGAAAATAAATTCTGTTCCCTATATGTTGCTATTGTACCTTGTATATAGCTTAATTTAGCACCAATCACAGTGTATTTTTCACCAACATTTAGTGAGTGTTTACTATAGCTAAGTGTTTAGCTTTAGCTTATACTAAGTAGACATTGAGGTAGGAAAACAACCAAACAACAAATAATCACACAGCCCAGGCATCAGGAGCTCCTGGGAAAGTCAGATGTGTCTAATATAATATTTTTGCAGAACAGAGCTAGGCTCTTATATCTCTGATATTGCAGAAGGGGAAAAAAATCTCTATATATGGTTACAGTGTATGGTTAACTGATAAAGTCATAAGAGAGAGTTGGGGCATACAGAGGAGGAAGAGTTCACCAGAGCTGATAGAATGATGGACCCCAGAAGAAAATGATCATTTGAGGATCAGGTATATTGTAAATGTAAAACTAATTCCTTTATAAATAAAGTCCTCTCCTCTATATAACTTCAATGAGGAAAACCTTGCATCAGGGATGGAAGTTTCCAGGAGTATTGTGGAGACATAAAAGAAGGTAATTCACTATTTTTGTGCTTCTAAGAGTCCAAGCAGAAATCATAGCAAATTGAGACAGAAATAGACGAAAAGTGTAACCTGCTAGGATATTAGATCTTGGAGGCCATGGGACGGGGGTGTATGCTATTTCTACCCTAGAATGTAAAACACAAACTCATGCATTCGATGCTCTCGATATGTCCATAAAGAGTGAATGATGACTTTCCAAAGACTTGGATAGAAGCTAAAATAGAAGAAAAGGAATGGAAGCCATAAAACACTATAACATGATTATTACCTTTCGCTTCCTGGCCTTTCTAAGGAGTCGGTGGGTGTTTCCCTCCTGCTGGTTTTCTCAGCAGCTGTGGATGGAAATAAGGCAGATATGATTAACTCCACTTTACAACGAGAGAAACATTGAGTCCAGGAGAGATAGCTAATGTTAATCAACTAGATCAGTGTTTCGTCATTGTCCACCAGTAGGGTTGGGATCCTGTCCTATGTAGGTAAAGACAAAACCTTCTATGCTTTCCTTGACTGGTTTCCAAAAAGACAATTCACAACAGAATTGTTTTAATTAAATTTTAATGTAAAAAAAGAGAAACTCATTCAAAAAGCCAAACCCGCTTCAATAGTATGTCTAAGTTTCTTTCAAAAAAAAGGCTTTAAGATCTTTCCCCTAGCTAGCACAGAGATGGCTGGCTTCATCTAACTCTCATGAGGAGTTCTCCTGACATAGTTCAGAGTCCCCCATTTTGTGATATGACTTTGGAAAGGAGCCCCATTTGCCTGGAGTCAGGGTTTTGTGTCTGAGTGAGGCTCAGGTGCTCACTGCAGGTGTGGCATCATCCAGCAAGTGCATGGACAAGAGCCAATGTTTCATATCGTCATGCCAAAGAACCTGAGTCACTCTCCCAAGACACAGACAGCCCCTCCTCCCAGTTTGGCTGCGTTGCTTGAGAGAGCTGAGTTTAGACCTTGCCTTCTCAGAGTACTTGAGTAAGATCAGTTATGCCAAATGCCATATAGCCAAAGTAACTGCCCCAGGAACAGACACTAAGGCAGGCACGGCCCATGGAGGAAAAAAGCTCCAGAGACTATGTGTAAAGAATGACCATCTCCTACAAGTTATGAGGCGAAGCAAAGCTCAAAATAGACTTATACTGCATCCCTCTATAGAACTAGTCTTATGCAGATGGTCCTGAAATCTCAGAAACCAAGATTTATTTCCCTAAAAGAGGTGAAGCAAAAATAGAAACTATTAGGAAGCAAATACTCTTAAGGTTAGTGGACCATAACCCTTCCCCCTCACAGTACTAAGCGAAGTGCTTATCCTGATCACAGAAACAACCAGGTCAGAAAATTTGCCACACTTGCCTACACAATCCCAGTCAGCACCCTCAGGCAGAAAGAGTACTCTAGGGGGTGAAACAGGTCATCAATATTTTTCTTAGCTCCAAATACTATTTGCTTTGGAAAACAATCTGCCTCTCTCTATCTGTTCCCACCTCTCTCCTGCCCCCAACACATGCATGTATTTAGGCAAATGTGCACACGGAGAGGGTACAGTTAGAAGACAATCATACAAGAAGGGAAAATGAAATAAAGTATTGTGTTATGATAAGCCACGATATTTCCCCAATTCACACAGAGAACTACCCATTAGGGAGTAAAACAAAGATCTGAACTGAAAACCCAACTGTAACAGAGGTAAAGCCTATGTTTTCAGGACTGGCAATCTAAATGCTTTTCCTCATCTGTGATATTTTTTTAATCTTAGATTGTTATCACATGAGGGAGAATGTCACCAAGTCATTGTAAACTGGTGCCCCCTTGAAAACAACTGAAACGAGTAAAGGATGCGCTAATTAGCTTCCTAATAGGGAACCTTTTAATTGAACTTTTCTATAACAAGCTTCGTCAAAGTTTCCAGGACAACTTCATAAAAGATGTCAAGTCTGGCCCATATTTGTGTCGCCTTAAAATAATTCTCAATGCACAGAATCAGAAAGCTGATTTCTCTCCAATGCTGTTAACACTAAGGCCACTGCATTTTCTGATGTCAGCAATCCCCTTCCCACAAATATTCCAAGTATGCACCACCGTCCTTCTCCTTTCAATTATGTGGTTTCTCCGCTCTTTTCCTGATTGAGACCAGGCCTCTCGGATAATGAGAAGCATGTGTTGGGGGAAAATGGTCCTAAAAAATACATACATCAGTTTCATCTGCATCATAGATGGGGGAGTCAATCACTTGTTCTTATCAAAATTATCAAAATGTGAAGTTTACTAAGGAATATTAAAAGATCAGCATCAATGTGTAAAGGTGATCAGTTATTGTAATCTAAATAAACACCAAAAAATGTAAGGGAGATACCCCACAAGTCTACTCTTTCTAGCGTGGCCACATTTATATTTAATGTTATCTTAATGTTGCCTTTAGGGGTATTTAAATTCTGACATACACATGGAAATGAGCCACGAATTGTACAGCAAGCATAAATATTCCATCATTAATAAAAACCAGCTGTGCGCAAAACACCACAAGAGCTGGAATTCAGTCACTGGCTATCAGTAGTATTTGTCACAGGCAAAATATTACTCAAAACTTTTCCCCCTGGAAACACAGACCCATCCACATTTGCTTTACTCTAACATTTGAAGGGACTTTCAAGAGTTCACTGGTCACTTGGGTGCATTCCAACTAATGTCTCTTTCTCAAGCTGTTTTTCCTCACCCTGACAGTCACTACAGTCTGTCTAATAATTTTTACCTGAATTTATCACAGAAAATGAAAATATTTAATTTTTTAGGAGAAGGTTGAGAGGGTCAATAACACAAATGTAGGGTCAATCTTAATTATAGTCAGTAAGGCAATAGAGCACCAAAGGGCACTGTACGATATAAGAGAGCAAAAGCTCATTAAACAGGAACACCTGCTCAGGACCCTATACTAAGCCTGCTCTGCCATAATACAAACACCTTTCATCCAATGACCTCAAAGCATGTGCCCAATATGAAGCATGCCTAAACACCTCTGTGAAGTATTAATATCCTCACTTCCCAGAAGGGTAACTGAAGCTTGGAGCAGCTAATTCAGCTACCCTTGGTCACATGGCAAGTCAGTGAGGGGCTGGGTAGAGAATCCCAGATCCTGGCTTCAAGTCACACAGACTAATGCCATTTCAGGCAGCTGGAGAAAGAGTGAAAGTGACTTCACAAATGTCAAGTAAATCTTCAAGGGAGGGAGGGAGGGACAGAGGGAGAGAATGAGAGGTAGAGGGGGAGAGGGAGAGGGAGAGGGAGAGGGAGGGGGAGGGAGAAGGAGAGAGGGAAAGGGAGAGAGGGAGAGGGAGAGAGGGAAAGGGAGAGAGGGAGAGAGGGAGAGAGAGAGAGAGAGAGGGAGAGAGAGGGAGAGAGAGGGAGAGAGAGGGAGAGGGAGAGAGAGAGAGAGAGAGAGAGAGAGATTTGCATTAAAAACTATTACCAAATAAATATACCCTCCTGTATTTTACCCCCAGAGCCCAAAGTATGAAGCATATTCCTATATTTCACTTGGAAATTTATACATGCTAAAGATTTAGATTTAAGTATTCATATTTTGGCTGGAGAAATTTCATTAAATTTCTGGAGAAATATTAGTTTACCAGATGTCAAAAATTAGACATCACACGCAGACTATTTTATTTATTAAAGGAAAGTTAAAGGCCTGTGAAACTTAAGATTCACTGCGTACTAAAGTTCTCAGATAAAAGAACCCTTTGTGTGTGGACCACGCACACGACTGTACCTATATGCTGTGTATTCCATTGCCTACAAAATCGTTTGCTTGCTGTTTCCTTTTTCTCTAGTCTGGCAAACATCATTTTTGAAGCTATCAATCAAGCATAGCTAGGCCTTCCTGATCCCCCATCCTCATTTTGGATCCTTCACAGTCCATCTAAATGAAATATCAATGATGCAGCAATTTAAAGATAATTCCCAATCAATTAGACAGGTCAACACTGGGTTCTGGTTTGGTTTTTCTTCGTGTGGAAGAGTGGAGGAGGAGGCCACAAGAATAGGCTTGCTACATACATAAACCACCTCTAAATCAGGCAACGATTAGAGCTCACTGAAACCCATCTATGCCCCCTGGCACACCAGGAAAACCACATGAGATTCTTGGCATGTAGTCATTGGTTCATACTCCAGTATACCAGTTTACAAAGTATACACACTTTACACTACAACTTTTACAACACTTTACAGTATACCAGTTTAAAAAAAAATGAGCTCCTATCTGAAAAGCAACATTACCTACTCTTATGACCCAAAGTATGGAAGATTCACATTCGGAGAGGGAGCAGGACCCTGGACGTTTCATAGAGACTCTTGGGCTTATTATTTGATACTGCTACAATATAAAACACATTTCTGTAGATGCATTATTACAGGATCATCCCCCAACCCACCCCTACACACAGGATGTGTACAGGACTGTGTTTGTCATAGCTGTTAACACACCTCACTCTGATAGCAATCCTTCAAAGGCACATCCGATACATGAGGCCTCAAAAGACAAGCAGAAACTTTTGAAAATTGACTATCAAAATCACTCTGCCCAGTCTCCACAATTTATAGTGGAGGAAATGTGCCTAACACCCAGGCTCCTCCCACTAGTGGGCTCACCCAGAAAGCCTATCACAGATCCTTATATGTGACATGCTATCAGTGGCCACTGTTTGTTAGAATAAAGAATAATCTAGGTCCCTGTGTTAGTCAAAATATAATAAATGGAAATAAATATTTTACCAAAATGAGGTGGGCAAGCTTAGACATTCAGAATCTACAGAGTTAGATTTGTTTCTAGAAAGTAACGCTAAATCCTTTCTACAAGCATGTGTGGGCTAAATCTAACGCGGCCAGCATTATTACAAGCCAGAATGATATAAACAATTAACTCCATCCCATATAACAAAAGGCATGAAGAGCCCAATAATAGCCTCATTTAGTTCAAGAAATAATCAACACAGCAAATGCTAATGTAGTCCTTTATGCAATAAATATGTTCCCGAAAAAGCCCAGATATAGTGAGGTTTTTTTTTTAACCTATCAAGCAATGGTTTAAAGACACTAAGAAAGCTAGTTCTGTTCAAGAACTTTTGCTTTTATAAGGCAAATGACCTTCTACTTTCTTTTCTTTCTTTTTTCTTTTTTGTTCAGATTGTGTGTGTTGTACGTGGAAGGGGCAGCTTCCTTAAAAAGGGTCAGAAGCCCACCATGGAGGCGAGTGCTTCAGTATCCCGGCCTGTTTAATACCCCCTTAGTTCCTGCAGCTAAATTCTAACCTTTGACTTGGGGGTGGAAACCTAGATTTTGGACCAAAGTCCACAAAAGGCGAGAAGGAACGAAAAGTAAGTAATGCTAAAGACAACACATCATAGTAAAACACTAACAAAAATTCCCGGGGACAGGAAATCAATAGATCACGATTCTAAACAAATTGGTTTAGTCCCCAGCTAATTAACTTGTCACGCCAATCTCTAAACCCACTGAATCCATGGGAGAAAGAGGTGATGTAATAGGAGATTTGGAAACATTTACCATCCTAAAAGGCTAGGCCCCGACCACACACACCTCTCTCCACCCCTTTCAGTGGGTTTAAGCTGGGCTTAATGGGTGCAAAGGACAATTTCTACCAGACAGTCCTGAAGAATAGACTGTTCTCATGCATTCCAAATGTTCAGTCTCCATGGATGAGGCTACCTGGCCACAAGCATTTCCCAAGAGGGAATATATCCTCTATTCCTCCTCACTGGTAACATTGCCTCTGTCCCAAACAAAACAAAAGTGCTAACCATCCTGATAACTTGGGGGTGGGTGATTTTCTGTAATAAAGGAAAGAAAAGTTAAGAGAGGAGCAGGAGGGTGTGAGAAACTCCTCTTGTCTCCAAATGGAAAATAAGCCTAAAAAACTGGATCAAAAGAAGAAGGGAATTTGGGGGAAGGGCTACTTAATTACAAAGACACCCTTTTAAAGAAGGCACAGGCCCTGGGAGCCTTAGGAGAAGCCCAGAAGCAGATGTACCCACTTAGAATGCTGGCACTCAATGGGGCCTGAAAGTCAAAGTACCCATCCCTCTATCTTCTTACTATTCCATTCTCAAAAGCATTCGAAAGTCCGCTTCATCATTCTATACAAAAGTAGAGGAAAATCGACCTCCAAAAATGCCTTAGTTATGCATTAGTCTATTAAACCTTGCTTCAAAAATAAAAAATTACATTTGATTCTCCAAATCTCAATGACAAATATGAATTGGTAAAATCTCTTTTTAAACTTTTTTTTTTCCTGGTCAAGTAAGAGATTCAGGATGTCCATGTAAAACTTACTGTACTTACAGGTGGAGTTACAGGATTACTTTGTACCTAGGCTGTGAATTAGAAAGAAGATTAACTTTCAATTTTACAGAGACATAAACTTTTTCAAAGTAAGTGAAGTAAGATGTAGCGCCAGAAAGGGCTCATAAACGACACCAGGCAAACCCATATGGAATAGCTGGAACCTGAGTTATCTTCTGTAAATAGATGCAACTACTCCACAACCACCTGGCGATTAAAATGTCCCAGGCCCGTAGTTTGGTCAGGCCAGCTTTTCCCTCCCAGCTGATCTGAAACGTGATAGCCTTTAAAATTGTCACCATGTAACATTGTAGCATTCTGTCTCTACCTTCCCAACCACACCCAACCCCCTTCCTGCATCTTCCGCAACCCCCCCTTAAAGTCAACCAAAGATTTTATGTAAATATCTCAATTATTTATTCCCTAAAGAACAAGAAATTGCTTCGGGACATCTCGGGAACAAGTCTTCCAACCCAATTAGTCTAAAGCCGGTGGCATTCGCCCAAGTGAAGAGAGGTAGGAGACAGGTAAAAATTTACCTTTTGATGGAGGGTACTGAAAGGTCTGAGGTAGTTTCCCAGAGCTGGCCTGAGAAAGAAAGGGTTTCACAAGACCAAACCCAAGAAGAGTTACATATACCCTTAGCCCTTCATCACTAAAGATTATGGTTGATTATCTTTCTCTCTAAATGAGAGAGAAACATTATAGTAAAAGCTTTAGATTGTCTCCCCACGTCTGGAAGCAAGGAGAAGTAACTTAAAAGGCTTTTTCAAATCTTTCCCTTTCATCTTTCATTAATTTGTATTCAGTCCCTTGCTGCAAATTATTCACATACTATGATTTATTAGCGGCAATCAGGGACTGCTCGCGGTCTATAAAATCTTGTCATTCTCCCACCTCCTTTTCCTTCTCTTCATCTTCATCTGTCTATGAAGATGAGTTTTGCTGTTGTTGATGATCAAAAGTGCCGTGGCTGGGCCTCGGACCTTAAATCAACCACCTGGGCCTCGGACCTTAAATCAACCACCTTCGTGATACTGCACAACTACTTATTAAAAATCTTCTGACCTTATGAAGCAAATAGCTGCAATCTCTGCCTCCAGAATCTCACCACCACCACCACTACACATGCGTGCATAAAGCGAATAGTTGTGTGGTACATTACTTCCACATTTTAAAACTTGAAGAATTCATGGCCTTGGGGTCAGGGAGGGTGAGCTCCCAACCCAAGCCTAAGCACTTAGAAGAAAGCCATCTAGCTGAGATAAGGTTAATTTCTCAAGTGGGACTTAAGGTAGACTTTCAAGTCCTTAACTTAGGAATTGAAGGTAGACCTCGGAGTCCCTAACTTAGCTGCGGGACTGAAGGTA